>NC_046262.2:45566983-45866983 GCF_009819885.2 Catharus ustulatus | reverse complement strand
TGAAGGTCTCCAGTGATGTGGGTAAGACTCAGTGGGTGGCAATCTCTGTGTAGGTATGCTGAGAGTCACGGATGTGATGTGGCATCACAAGAGCTCAGGTCCTTTTGAAGGACAAGACCACTGCCCCTCTTTTACATTTTATAATGGAAGTAGCACAATCCTTGTGCTTTTAGGGGAAAAACCCCACAATGGTTCCACACACCTTTCAGTACGCAGAACATCATCATGGGGGTTCAACAAGGCTTGCAGAAGTCTTAAGAGATTTTCTGCTTCTGATCAGTTAAAAGAAGATCATTCCCTGCGATGACTGAAAAGGGTTGAGAGCTGCAAAACTTCTTTTAAGTCCCACTTTCCATTCATAGGAAATGGGACCCATAATGTCTCTGCTCTGCAGAGTATGGGTGACAGGAAAAGGTTATCATCCCTAAAGTTTCTCTAAGACTCTGCTTATGGCACATGATGTCTGCAAGGATTCCCAAAACAAGGAGCTCCAGTTCCACCTCCATCAGCCTGTCTCTTTGGAAAAGGACCTTCAGAGAGAACAGTGCAGCCCTCTCTGAGAACCAGCTGCCCATGATAACCAGCAAACCAAAGTCAGGATCTGCTTGTGCTAATCACAGCATTGAAACAACGTTTGCCTTCCCAAATATATGTCAACTCACAACTAGAAAGAGTCTGCCCCTTATTCTTAAACACATAGATGTGAAAAACATAAAATGCCATTACGGTGAAGAAAAGCATTTTCTGCCTCTCCCTCTTCCTATACAAGGAAGTCCCATTTCTGTCTTCTGGGAGAAAAGCACCATCTGATTCTCTCAGTAACAAAATTATTTCTGTACACTCCATGGTCTGATTTGAGGCTCTGCCGCAGGAAATTTTGAAATCACTAATCTGAAACGATGTGGTCAAACCCTTCATTTTTAAAACCCTGTTTCATCTCTGCATTTGTTCAAATAGCAAACTTATACAACACAGGAGAATGTTGAGATAATTTATTTAAATATTACAATTGAAAAAAAATTCAGGTTTGTAAGATGCATCCATGGTACTAACAGTATCTGTACCACGAAATTGGCTTCAGAAAAGTTTTGGCATCTTTCCCAGTGGGAGGAGGGAAGAAAAGAACCAGATTGAATACCACGTGACCCCACCCAAAAACCAATCAAGAAGTTGCAAACAGAAAACAGCCTAGAACTTGGGAGACAAAAGTTAATTATAATAGAGAGAAATTTCTCAGTTTGACCCAAAAAGAGGTGAGCTTCAGCACAGATATCGTTATAACTACCCACATCTCAGCATCACAGGTTTGATTTGGCAGCATCTCTTTCCCATCATCACTATCTGAATGACCTGTTTTGTCTTGGCTGAAAGCAGGTAATTTTTCAGTGTAGTCCAGAAAAACATAAAAAGAATATACCATGTCCCTGTAAACTTCTCCGGATAAAGAAGTATATAATTGGCTACTGAAAAACTAAGTAGTTCTCTGAAAACTACACTGTTCTGCTGAGAGGTGGCTTTTGGGACACAACTGGCTCAATGCAGCCATTTGGGCCCTAGCAATTTTGTAAACAGTGCTTTGGGAGTTCATATATTAATTCTAGATCACCTATTTTAAGATGATAATTTTTTATTCCTATTACCTTCAACAGTAAACAGATACAGTATTACAAACAAAGGAAAACAATAATGGCCACCATGACATTTCCAAGTAGACATCATGCAAATCAAACATATTTAGCTCTGGAATCTTTGTAATCAAATGGATTTTTCTTTTTCAGCTTAAACCTGACAATGATCAGTGTGAAAGCCAAAGAATGAGAAACACCTAAAAACCTTGGGATATAGTATTATAGTGAATGGAGGGATGTTAGGCCAGGCAATCTATCTCTTTGCCTCTATAGCTGGATCTACTCTTCCTAATCCATTCCGGACAGAACAACCAGCTCACAAAAGCCTCCAATGAAAGTACCTCCAGACAAACCTGTGTCTTCGTTTAAATTGATAGAAAACTTTTTTAAAGGTTGATTTCAAAGTTCCCTTGTTTCAAATTTAAACATCCATCCACAACAGACATAAAGAACAGTTCACACCTTTGTGGCTTACAGTGTGGAGCAGAAGTGTGCTTTCAGATTCCCACATTGACCAGTCCAGTGTAAATCCCAGGTCAGATGTCTTTATTTTACAGATTATGGTATGTGATTCACTTTTAACTTTGTGGAGAACTTGATTCAGGTACTACTGCCGAAGAGCTGTAATGCAATTCTCTCTTCAGCGCTCTACTCATGCTTCCCTGCTCAAAAAGGATAAATGAACACTCCTACTGAAAGTCTCTGATGAACATTTGCTGGTTAGGGTGTTGTTTCTCATTATTATAAAATTGAAATCAATGGTAGTCTTTTCTTTGTGTGGGCTTTGGATCAGACTATGATTCTACTGGAAATGCACTGCAAACTGATTAAGATGATAACACACATACCTCACAATTAGTAAGATAAGGGTTGGATAGCAGTCTTTCCCCATCTTATGTTTCACCATTACCCCTTCCCACCTATGGACTTACTGGTAGCCACTAATCCACTAAATAATGTACTTCCAGAGCACCTCTTAAACCTTTGCTTAGCTCATCCTTCAAGGGATTTCTGGCTGGAGGAAAGGCATTCCTTCAAAATGCCAGCATTGCAGGAGAGCTTATACTGGGGTTTGCAGTCCTATCTTTACCTTTGCCTTACCTCCCACTTCTTACCCTGCCAAGTGCATCAAGGAGGAAAAAGAATAATCTTTGGAAGGGAGAGACGATTTTCTTTGGTCCTATCAGAACAAAACTGACCACATCTCCTTACCATTTAGCTTTCTCTGCAGATCACAATAGTAGAGCAAAAGAGATATGTGCCTCCTCCCTCAAGCTCAGGCAGCCTCAGGGCTTCTTGGGGTTATTACTTTACACCAACCACACATCTCTATGAAAATGAAGAGAAACATCTTCACACTACCTCTTCCAGCCAGTACTCTCAGCTCCAAAGGTACTGGCTATGCCCAGAGTCAGCTTTGTTTCTCATCATGGAAATTAATTGTAACATCAGTCCTAGCTACATGTCAGTCTCAGACTGGAACAGGCAACTGGCACCTTTGAGCATTCTCCTGTAAGAAGGCAGTTTTATATCCAACAAAGCCTTATTTAAGAAAGAGTTTGAATTATCCCTCTTCCATCTTGCTGGGAATTTTCCCCCAAACAAAGGGCATGGATGTAAATGCCAAAGCAGTTACCACCTATACAGGAACAAGATCTCATAAATCACCTTGACTGAGGTTCACGGGAGCAGAGCCAGTCATGAGCTCCCACCTGGAGGCTGCCCAAGTGTATTAGACACGGTATGGTCTCTTGGCAAGAGCTGGAGGAAAATTCTGACATTGAGAAAGTCACATAATGGATTCTGATGGTTCTAAAGTACGTGTGACAGTGTCTGGCAAACAGCTTTGGTGTAACATTCACATAGTGTGTTCCAGGTCCAAGACACAGTTTGTGAAAATGTCTCCCACCATGACTTATAATGCTCATCAGATATGGCACTTGCTGATTTCCATTAATAGCACAATTTCTTTACTACTCTGACATCACCTAACACATTTCTAAACTGGGACAGCAATCCCACTTGGAACCAGCTGCCCTTGCGAGGCTGCACACTCTTACAAGAAATTTGTTTGCAGATAATGAACTTAAAACAATGAAGACCAGAAGCCACTGGGCCTGCAAGATCTACAGCAGTTGCTAGAACTTCTAGCACAAGAGGTGCAGGAACATGCGTTCCAGACATACTCTTTTCCCAGGAAGGTGAAGTTTCAGGTATGTAAATACATGCAGGGAAGAAGTAATATGTAAATATGCAAAAGATATAATTTTCCTATTTTATACCAAAATCCACTGTTCTGCAAGTGGCAAAATCAAAAGGAGACACTTCTACTCTTTCCTGGCGTAACTAGACTACATGAAACTTAAGCACACAGAAATGTCAGCTTAACACAATCAGAAACTGAAGCTTTTTCTTGTCTGCAGCATTTACATAGTTAACAAGTGTTAGCCTGTCAAAAGCAACTAAGGATTGGAGGGAGTAATATCAGACTTTGTCCAATTTATCATCTTTCACATTAGATTGTTGTCAAGTTATCCATAGTTAATCAGGAGACAAACCAAGACAATCAACCAACAGCAGGAAACTCAATCCAAGAAGTGGGTTTCTATTCAGCAGTTCTGACACAAAGAACAGAAAGATAAAAGGAGACGTCAACTTCTGTTTTATTTATGCAGTCATAGAACAACAGAGGATTTAATTTCTCTCTTTTCAGGCTGAAGTTTCCTACTAAATGAAATGTCCTCTTTCTTTACAAATGCAGTTGGCTCCTATCATTGACAACTCCCCTTGCTGGAGAAACAGATGAGGTTGTATTGCCAGGTCATTCATTAGCAAAAAAGCAAGCTGGCTATCTTCTATAGGCTTTGGAGCCCACGCAGACAATGACATAGGACATACAAACAGATTACTACACAGGTACTATTGTTAAACTACTAATTTCTACAACAGAAATATACTTACACTGCCCATTCCAACTTCTCATTCTTGATTGAATTGTAGAGGGCCTGCAAAAAGAAGAAAATGAGATGGAATTATTGTTTGACCCCTCCTACACATACACTAATATGTTGAGGAAAGATACCCAGCTAATACCAGCAAGCAAGCAGTCTCTGATGAAGAAAATCCCATAATCTGCTAACAGCAGTGTGAGAATCTTCAGCAGAAATTTCAGCTAAGAAAAAAATATTGAATGTATGTTTTGGGATTACAGTCATTTACTCAAGCAAGAAGTTTTTGGGGTTTGTGGTTTGTGCCTTTTTAAGAACATAGAATCATGGAATAGCCTAGTTCCAATACTCCTGCAGAAACACCCTTCACTAGGCCAGGTTGTTCAGAGCCCCATCTAAACTGGCCTTGAACACTTCCCAGGGATGGGCATCTACAGCTTCTCTGGGCAACCTGTTCCAGTGCCTCACCATACTCACAGTAAAGATTTGCTTCCTAACATATATTCTAAACCTTTTCTGTGTGAAGCCACTGCCCCTTGTTCTTTCCTTACATGCACTTGTAAAAACTACTTGTAGGCTGCCTCCACGGACTGGAAGATGATGATTAGGTCACCCTTGAGCCTTCTCTTTTCCAGGCTGAATAATCGCAATCCTCTCAGCCAGTCTTCATAGGGAATGTGATCCATCCACCTAATCACCTTAGTGTCCCTCTTCTGGACTCCCTCCAGCAGTTCCATGTCCTTCCTGTGCTGGGACCCCAGAGCTGGATGCAGGGTTCCAGCTGGGCTCTCACGAAAGCAGAACAGAGGGGTAGAAATCCCCTCCCTCCCCTGCTGCCCACGTTGCTTTGGATGCAGCCCAGGACACGTTTGGCTCTCTGGGCTGGGAGTGTCCATGGCTGGGTCATGTCCAGCCTCTCACACAGCAACCCCAAGTCCTTCTCACAGCGCCATTCTCCTTCTGTTCACCCCATAGGCTGGATTGATGGCAGGGGTTGCTCTGACCCCGGAGCAGTACCTTGAACTTGGTCTTGTTAAAGCTCTCAAGATTCCCGTGCACCTACTCTTCTATCTTGTCCAGGTCACTCTGGATGCCATCTCATCCTTCAGCTGGGTGTCATCTGCAGATTTGCTGAGGGTGCATCTGATGCCTTCACCAATGTCATTAATGAAGACATTAAATAGCACTGATCCCCCTATGAACCCCTGAGAGACACCACTTGTCATTGAGTTCTGTTAGGCCACTGAGCCACTGACCACTAACCTTCGGGATGTGACCATCCAGCCACTTTCATATCCATCTGACAGTCCATGCATAAAATCCATCTCTGCAATTTAGAGACAGGCATGTTATGAGGAACTCTGTCAAAGGCTTTACAGAAATCCAGGTAAATGACATGTGTACCCCTTCTTTTGTCCACTAACATGGTCACTCCATCATTCAAGGCCAATGGGTTGCTCAGGCAGGACTTGCCCTTGGTGAAGTTGTGCTGGCTGTCTTGAATCACCTCCCTGTTCCCATGTGCCTTAGCACAGCTTCCAGGAGGATCTGTACCACGATATTCCCAGGCATATGGTGAGGCTGGGAAGTCCCTGCTTGTCAGGGTTCTCCTTTCTACCCCTTTAAAACATGGGTACAACATTTTTCCCCTTTCCAGTCAGCTGGGACTTCCCCTGAATGCCAGGACTTTACAAATACCATGGAGGGTGACTTGGCAGCTACATCAGCCAATTCCCTCAGGACTCTGGGATACATCTCACTGGTTCTAATAGACTTAGGGACATTCTAGCTCCTCAGGAACTCATGAATCTGAACTTTACTAACAGTATGCAAAAGTCACAAGACTACGGCCTTGAAATTCAAGGTTCAGTCTAATTCCTGACGCTCAGTGAGACGTTTTTGCCAATGACTTTAATGGGGACTTTCAGATTTCACCATATGGGCTAATCTGTGAGAATTTGCCAGAACAGCTATACAAAGTCCCTGAGCCTCACAGATACCTGGATGCTTTCCCATCACACACCTCAACAGCATGTTCTGTTTCTAAGTGCAAAACAGAAAATGAATGTCAAGCAACTTCTGTGCTTGAAGATCACTATCTTGGACTGCTGTCCATTAACACCATTCCTCTTTCAATTCATATGAAAGTTGCCCCGTAGGTTTGACACCAAAGGTAACAGTTCTGTTTTTGATACAAGTTTGCAAAGAAAAGGGTCTAAAACCTGACTTAAGACTGAGTATCAGACAGCTAGGATGGTTTTTTTTTTTTAAGAGAAAGTACATACATCAGTTGGATAAGCATGTCATATTTCAGCCCTCCAGAAGCTGATCTATACAACAGTTAAACATCTGGTATTACTGCAAGCTAATCGAGTTCTTCAAACAGGTCACTTAACTCAAGTGAAGTATTTTGGTATGGAATGTCCCTGATTCTCACACATATAATCCACATTTGTAATTCACCTTATATGCATAGCTAGATTTACTCCCTCTGGCACATAACTCCTACACAGCCTCAAAATATGTTAACGTGTAGAAGAACTGTTGATGCACATGATTAGCAGAAAGTAACACATCAAGTATGAACTAGGCTGAAAATCACATACTATAATAGCTATGACATGATGCTCAACAGAAACAGTAACATTTAGATAGCTTTAATGCTGACCCAAACCAAAAATACAGTAGTTTCACGAATACAAGCCGCACGGATTATAAGCCGCACCCCCGGTGCCTCGACAATGTTGCTGTCTTTGTCAATAGATAAGCCGCACCCCGAATATTAGCCGCACTTTCGTTCGTCGCGAGAATCCGTGCGCAGCTTTCACAAACTGGCCAATTAGTAACAGGATCGCGGCATAGCGGGCTTTACTGGCTCGGGGCGGGGCCAGGCAGGCTCGGCCTGCTCATGGTTGCCGACGGGGCCGGCTGGGTGGTGCTGCAGCCACCGCCGGGCTCACTGGCCCCCCTCTCCCGTCAGCACCGCCCCGCCGCTGCGTTTACGTACTCGCCCTGCCGGCGGGCCAGCCACTGCCGCCGCTGGCAGGCATGCCGGCCGCGTCACCGCTGCGTTGTTTACGTAGTCGCCCTGCCGGCGGGCCAGCCACTGCCGCCGCTGGCAGGCATGCCGGCCGCGTCGCCGCTGCGTTGTTTACGTAGTTGCCCTGCCGGCGGGCCAGGCACTGCCGCCGCTGGCAGGCATGCCGGCCGCGTCGCCGCTGCGTTGTTTACGTAGTCGCCCTGCCGGCGGGCCAGCCACTGCCGCCGCTGGCAGGCATGCCGGCCGCGTCGCCGCTGCGTTGTTTACGTAGTCGCCCTGCCGGCGGGCCAGCCACTGCCGCCGCTGGCAGGCATGCCGGCCGCGTCGCCGCTGCGTTGTTTACGTAGTCGCCCTGCCGGCGGGCCAGCCACTGCCGCCGCTGGCAGGCATGCCGGCCGCGTCACCGCTGCGTTGTTTACGTAGTCGCCCTGCCGGCGGGCCAGGCACTGCCGCCGCTGGCAGGCATGCCGGCCGCCTCGCCGCTGCGTTGTTTACGTAGTCGCCCTGCCGGCGGGCCAGGCACTGCCGCCGCTGGCAGGCATGCCGGCCGCGTCGCCGCTGCGTTGTTTACGTAGTCGCCCTGCCGGCGGGCCAGGCACTGCCGCCGCTGGCAGGCATGCCGGCCGCCTCGCCGCTGCGTTGTTTACGTAGTCGCCCTGCCGGCGGGCCAGCCACTGCCGCCGCTGGCAGGCATGCCGGCCGCCTCGCCGCTGCGTTGTTTACGTAGTCGCCCTGCCGGCGGGCCAGGCACTGCCGCCGCTGGCAGGCATGCCGGCCGCCTCCCCGCTGCGTTGTTTACGTAGTCGCCCTGCCGGCGGGCCAGGCACTGCCGCCGCTGGCAGGCATGCCGGCCGCGTCGCCGCTGCGTTGTTTACGTAGTCGCCCTGCCGGCGGGCCAGGCACTGCCGCCGCTGCCAGGCTCGCCGGCCGCCCCCTCCCATCTGCACCGCCGCCGCGTTTCCTCGCCCTGGCCGGCACTGCATGCCTACGCACCGCCGGGCTCCCCCACGCTGCTGGCCCCGATTCTGCTGGGCTTCCCCCGCTGCCAGGCAGCCCCACCCGCCGGCCTTCCTGCTTCTGCCATGCACCCTGCACTGCTAGCCCCAGTTCTCCCGGGCTCCCCCGCCATGCTGGCTCAGGCTCTGCTGCCCTCCCTGCCCCGCCCTGCTGGCTCAGGCTCTGCCGCCCGCCCCCCGCACTGCTGGCCCCGCCTCTGCCAGGCTTTCCCACCTCTGCCGGGGCCGGCCGGGCTCCAGCTTGGCTTGGGGCTGCCGCGGGCTCTCACTTCCGTGTTGGCAGCTTTTAGAATTTTGTTAATAGATTAGCCGCCCCGGAATATTAGCCGCACTTCCGGGTTTCCACCAAAATTTTGGTCAAATTGGTGCAGCTTGTATTCGTGAAATTACTGTAATTTGGAAACTGAAGAGTTAAAATTAGTCTTGTGCATTTGCCACAGATGAATTCGCATGATCAATACCATGAGCATATCTCACTCTTCATCCTGTCATCCACTGGTTCCTTTCTGAATCTGGAAGTGTTATTTGAGATCCTTAATATTCAACTCTGTGGAAATATGGCTTAACTGAACCATACAGAAGCAGGTCAAACATTATGGTATCATTCACCTCATGCTGATGCTACACAGGTAGCAACTCTTAGTCAAGAAAATAGGTTTCTCAAAGCAATGCCACGGATATGAACACCAGGAATAATCATGCCTCATCCTACTGACACTGAGCTAGCAAAGAGAGGTCCTCATCACTAACTCAGCTTCACTGTGCCATTCAAAGAAATATGATGAAGTACTTCCAAATCTGGAGTTTTCACTCTTTCTATAGAACCTATCTTCTCATAAGCTGTATAAGGAGCTCTGAACCACAGGCAAACAGCCAAAGGTGAATGGATGGGAATTTCTGGCAATCTGTAGGCACTTACTTAATTTTCAGGTGAAACCTATCAAGAGATATTAAGAGCACTCTGCCAAAAGAAAGCAAGAGTTAATATTTCTCCTGTCAGTTCAGCAGAATTAGACACAACTCTGTTTTTGTATACAAACCAATGCTGATATTGATTCCTGCAGTCACTGAGCATTTCTTACATGATTTGGCCGAAGCCCCTCTCTTATTCTTTGACTTGTTCTTTTCTTCCTGCTACGACTCTCCTACATTTTGAGACAGATATATTCTTCTACATTTCAAGCCAGAAAATTACCTCCAAATACAAAGCAAAGAGGCTGCGTACTTCCCCCAGTTGCCTCCCCAGAAGTACTATTTCTACCTCATCTAGCTGAAGGAGTTTTAGAAACAGCAAAAGCCTGGCTTGAAGAAACACATTTGTTGCTCTCTGGCCCAAATGCCTACAAGACTGGGTCAAAACCTCTGAAAATTAACACCTGATCTGCGCAGGTTTTTATGAGATTTCACTGCTAAGCATGTCTGCAGGGATCACTGCAGCCAAAGAGCAGAACACATAAAAGCAGCAGTCCAGATTGGTGCAGGGATAACAAATGCCCCAGGCTTTGCCTTGTGAGAAGAGAGCTATACTTGTTCCAACTTTTTACTCATAATGAGCCAGATACTGTCTTCCCTCTTAAGGGAGTAACAGACACCAACCCAGTCATACGGCATACATCTGACCAAGGACATGGTGTCCCCCACAGACCATCAAATAGAACCTGTCAAAAATTTTTTGTATTTATGAAACAGAAACAGAACTGCAGAGAGTATGCACAGCCTGGGCAGTTGTATACATGGCATGCTCTGTGTGTCTGCCAGGTCACTGAGACCTCAGCAAGCAGACCTCTCCAGGGATGCAAATACATGAGTTCCCACGCCTGTTCCCCAACCTACCTCTCTGGCAGAGACTGCTGCAAGGCTGCACATTGGCTGCTGGACTCACCAGCCTTTCGGAGCTGCTTTATGTTACTTCTCCGAAACAATTTATACTTTAACATTTTCCTGATGTCTACCTCAGCTCTCATATGTTGCAGAGAAGAAAAATTTCCTCCTGCCATGTTCTGCAATCAGAAGCATACATGTACAGTACAACATCTGCTCTCTGATTTATTTCATGGCTATTCCCCAAGGCCCCGATTCAGACAGCAGCTCTTTTCAATAGACATTTCTCCAGAGTATGACTAAATCAAACAAACTTGGAGACAAGCACTTAAATGCTTCACTAAATTGCAACAAAGCTCATCAGAGATTATGGCATGGGCATGACTCTCATCGTACTTAGCTAGCTGCAAGGACAGGTTTTATTAACTCATGTTTTCTCTATGGGAAATGAAAAAATTAAAAAAAAAGAAAAAAGCTCTCATTTAAAACACTCTTACAGATTTATAACAATTACCACTTCCTACCTGTCAGCCTGGGAAGTGTTTGGCAAATTTGCTACATAAGGCAGAAAACAGGAGATTGAACCACAGCAGTGAATGACAAAATAAATATTGCATAGGTGTAATCTTCCAAGCTGGACTGATATCAGTCAGAAAGTAGAAAGACTTTCTATCTGTTTTGTCATCCAAGGCTATTCTAGTCAGGATCCAAAACCCTAGATACTAACTACTCAGCAGTGTCTGACTTCAATGCTTTGACGTTTTTATCCCTACTAGAACACAAAGACCTAGTCCTTACAGTCTAAAGCTTCCCCCTTTCTGGCAAGTGTTGATCTCTAGGTCCACCACACCAGACCCTGCACGGTTGTAAGCTCCTTGAGAAACAAGTGCAATTGTGAAGGCAGAATAAAAGAAATTTACTGGCTGCAGAATAGTAGGCAAAATCCTAGGTACCCTCCTTGTTTTAACTCCAATGCTCTTTCCTACAGCTCCAACTTGACCCTTAGAAGATGGTAGTGTAAAAATAATTGAGATTTGTTATGTGTTTGTGGGATTTGTTTGTATTGTTCATAAACTAAGCAAGAAACACTCTCCTTTTTAAGTAGAAGGCTGTAACTCTAAAAAAATGCTGAATTCCATCCCCATTTCCACTTTGGTAAGCAAGTAGGTCCACAAAAACCCCAGATTTTCACAAGCTCTCACTGGTTGGTACACTTTTATTCCAACTGGAAAGAAAAGCAAAACTATGGAGAGAATGCTTCTTAAAACTCCAGTTTACTTTACAAAGCTACCAAGGGAAAAATGGTCATCCACCACCTTCACCTTCCTCAAAATCTTGTCACATACACGAACCACTGGACCCACTTAAACAGGCTGCTCTTGTCACCTGCTGGCTGCCAGTGATGCTGTGAGTCAGCCTTTGCATACAGAGGCAGTGCATAGAAGAAAGGCAGAACCAGGTGTGTACACAGGGACAAAGACATAGCAAACTACCCAGATAATGAGAGTGGTAAAACACCTGTTACAAGGAGATACAGAATCCCCAAAGCTTATCCAGCCAGGTGCAAAATACTTAAAGAGATCCCAAAGCAGTGTACAATTCCTCCCCTCAAAAAGCAACATAGGGCTGGCTCCTGAAGCAAGCTACTGACTTTCTCTTTGCATTAGCCCATACAGAAAAGCCTACCAAGAGGAGTAAGGAATACACCACACATTTTTTACACCTGCTCCACACATAGAAGAGGAGCAGAAACACCTGTCGTGAGCAGGTGTAAATAGGCAAAACAAAAACCAAGTTCATAGAGACAGCAGGGACGACCCAGACTGTCTTTTCCAGTTCTTGTCTCCCATGGTCTTTGCTTGCACCCAGTTCCTCCCTGATATTTGGAGTCATTGTTGGAGGAATGATCATCTGATCATTGCAGAGGATAGCCTGGGTGGCTTTGATGCCCCCAGGACCGGGATGCACATGTGCTCCGAGTCAGGCCCTTGCCACACTCCCCTGCTTCCACTGCCAGAAGGAGCCCTGCCTGGATATGCTTCTTCTTCACCTCCAGCTGATAAATAGCATGGTTGACTCCAAGCAGCAAGGAAGCTCCAGATACACCTCTGGGTGTACCAGTCTTTGAAGTCACAGCACCTCCCCTAGTCACTCAGCACCTGTCTATTGGCTTTGCCCTTTGGAGCTGAGTAGTCAAGGCAGGCATCAGCTCTGGCTCCTGCTGTATGTGCTTTACTGGAGGGAGAAAAAACAACTGAAGTAGCAGAACTCTACAAAACTAAATCAAATTACAGAGGCAACAGAGAGTAGACATCACAGGTGTCTACATGGAGTCCTAACAGGTGTTAGTGTGCTCATCCTTTGGACCAGGGCACAGCTCTGTATCATTGCCTTCCGCCGGGTCTGGATGAGGAGCAACACGTTGCTATACACCACTCATAGCTTGCTGTTTAAGTGACTACCTGAAGGCTGGCCCTCACTCAGAATACAGATCTCTACTACTCTACCACCTGCTATTTGCCACCCTCCCTCAAAACACAGATCTTGGCATTTTCTCCTGTCCTCATGCAGAGATCTGTAACACCTGGCAAGGGAAGGATAAGGGTTCTGATCACTGAGTGCCTGCAGCTCGTTACCAGACTCAAAGCCCACACACCCTTGATTTCTCATGCATTTTCCCTCCTTCTGATGGGGATGCAGCAAGAATGCCAGAATAGCACCCCAAGAATCCTGTGCATTAGTCCATGGCATCACATGTCTGCTGATATTGCTCTCAATTTTAAATTCCACTGGTTTGTACAACAAACATTCTTCTAACAAGCCAGCATACATTATTCATAAAACAGCACAGAGCTGTTCAGCAGCATATGGAACCGATGAATGTTGTTTTGGTGTAGGAGGAGATAGGGTTGATAGGAATGTTTTAGGGGGAAGGAAAGGAGATCATTTCACCCAGGGAATTTCAAGTGCGTCACCAACTGGAGGAGAACATTTTGAAGAGAAACTCCTCTGTTAAAAATCTGGTTTGCATGGAGAAGGAGGGGGAGGGGGAGAAAGAAAAAAAGAAAAGAAAGATTGTGCCATATATATCATCATAAAACAAAAAAGGATGGTTAGCTGTGGCTCCTGAGAGCCAAGAAATTAATGCCACACAAGAAATGCGTCCTCTGTATTGACACACACAGATTGCTTGAAAAGATTTTTTTCTGTACTTGCTGAAGTATTTCATCAGTGTCATTGTAAACGCAGCATACTGAATTATTACAGAAAAATAGAGAAAAGGCTATAGAAGTACTTCTTGATAGTGGAGCACATACACAGCCTATTTCTACACAGCCTATTTCAAGCTGTTTTATTGGCCCTGTGCATTTGCAGGCAGGACAGGCACAAGTACTTGGCAATTCAGTCCATGGCTGCAGAAAAGAAATCTGTCAGAAAAAGAGACTACTGAGCATGCTGGGTCACACAGATGATCCTAAGATCCTTTGACTCACCTTGCTTGCAGTCTGGACTTGAGCCTGCCCTCCAGAGAACAATGGTACAGAATTCACAGTATCCTTTTCACAGGTTTTCCTGCTGGCCTAAGGCTGCGGTACCTGCCCATAATACACAATCAGGACATATCCCTCTAGCGAAGCCTGTCCACACAGAGGCACTATCTGATGTGTGTCAAGGAGATGAAAGGTACTTGGGCTACCTAGATTCTCTGACGCTGGCAGGAGGCAGACCTCATCTGCAGGCACCATGTTGGTGCTTTGTTCATGCTAACTAAAGCATGTTAGTTAATATGCATACTACTCTCTAATGTTAGTTAGGATGCATAATACTCTCTAGCTTACCAAAATAGACTGAGTCACATAAGTGAAAAGGAAAAGAGGAGTATGTTTCTGAGGCACAAGTGGTTTAAATCTATCTCTTGTCCAAAGCCAGCTGAAGCAGTCACAAAAACAGTTCTTGAGCATTGTAATCACTGTATATGGAGAGCAGATAAAATACAAGGCAGCCCAGACACCAGAGAAATATGAAGAGGGCAAGTCTACAAACCAAACCTTACTTAAGACTGAGAAGATCTACACGGCATCGGTGTCCAGAAAAATCCAGCCTAGAACTGAAGACATTTCCTGAGAAGTGATGCACGAACACATATGCATAGTTACACAGAAAAAAAGAGCACCTTTGCCACACTACAGATTAGCAACCTCCAGGTTCTTCCACCAACACAACAGTATTGAAGTGCCAAAGCTGATTTATAAATCAGTTCTCCAAATCAGTGACATCTTAGCAAAATAAATGGGCAGACAAAGATCAGAAGGGGGAACAGAGAGATGGAAAGAACAGGACTCTCCAAAATCATGAGACCAATCACTTGCAGAGCTGCTTGTCATCTTATCAACCAGGCAGGCACCACTGAAGGGAATGCAGAGATCTTCTCAGCCCTCCGTAACACAGCTTTTATACATCTTAGATGCCCTAGAGATACGAAAACCTTTGTCTGAAATAAGGAAACAGCACAACAAACTGAAACAAAGCCACAGAGCTCTTCCCAGCTTATTGAGATAGGCAGGAAAAGAAGTGGTTATCTCTCAAACAACAATCTACAGCACTTAGAAGGAAGAAACGTGAATTCCATGGAGGAATGAACACAGAGCTTTCATTACTGCAGTAGTTAACTAATTGTGTCAGACACCACCCCTGGGAGAAGTCCCTGCCCTGAGGATGTTACCCCATGCATACACAGTGGACACAAAGCCTGACAGAGGGAAGATAGAGAGATTAAGTAATTCATCTAACATCAAAAGAATGAGTTTTATCACATGCAGGAGAGTTTTCATGAATAAATCCTTTCACCAAATACCGTGCAATTATTCCCATGCTTAGGGTGAAAGTGATCACGACAGAAGGGTCCCAGATCATCTGCAAGATGCAGCCTTTACTTTGGTATTTGTTGGAGAAGCACATACTGCATCAGCAACAGCCTGAAAATGATGGCCATGCTATTTCTCTACTCCAACTAAGCAATACACTGTTTTTTAGATATGGTTTATAATGTCCTGAAAACAGAGGCTCATTAAATTGAACTGAAAAAAACACTTAGATTTATTTCTGGTTGCAGTATCCTGTGATTTAAGTTACACAGCTCAGGATCTGAAATGTCATACAACCTGTAAGCTAGCAGAGAGTGATCTGCCAGGAGCTACTGTGCAGCACTGGGGTCTTTTCACTACAGCAGAGATTTCCCATAGAACAGATTGGAGATTTAGAGAAGGGACACTACAGGAAGATCCATACATCTGCCTCCTTTGCATGCACATGGACCCAAAGACACAGTTAAATGTTTGGCTGAAGCCTTGAAATATTTCACCTTGACTCAGCACACCTTTGCAAGTGGTTCTATTTTTTAATCCCAAGGTCAGAATCAACTGGAAATAAGAAATGAAATTAGAGGTACATTTTGGTCACTGCATAAAATTCATCCAACCCTTGGAGACATGAAGCACTTTGAGATGGAGACAGCTCTTAAAGCGCTTGCCAGGAGTTCCTGGATGCCTCTCAGTTATTGTGCGGGAGAGAGGGATGAGGAAAAAAAAGAGATGCTTCATGGAGTGGAGGTTGTTTGCTTAGGAACTGAATAACTGGGCTGGGCTGGGTAAGGAGATGCTGCACACAGTCACTAGCAGCTGGGAATTGCCTGTGCAACCACTACAATATACTAATGTATTCCTATAAATGCACAAGCAATGCCTTCCTAATAAATACTTGACAGCAATATTTAATCATGCATGCAAGTGAGAAAATACTGTCACCGAGCACCATACGTACTAAACCACAGAGCTGCAGATAAATTATTTTTCTACAGGAAACAATTCCCATTAAACAGATAATCGCAAGGACATCACCTGCTAACTCTGGCACGTTTCCCGAGAGTAGAACTCCAACTAGCACTGTCACTAGCAAGTTTTCCCTGTTTACTATTGCACCAAGCTCAGGACATTCAACTAATACCCAATCATTTTAACACCAGAGCTCCTTCAACTTCAGGTCTCTCCTCAAATGCAGATATTTTTTTCATGACCTGACAGCAATTCTGTGATCACTGCAGATCATCCAGAGCTCTTAACTCCTGCAAAGCATAACCTTTTCACAACACCAGCCCCATGCCTAACCAAGCAAAACACGACTAATATTTAGTCCTTTACCTTGTTTTCTTTAGTAGAAAACTCAGAGGAGTTGGAGATTTTCATAGATTTTGATCGATGGGACTGCCGCCAGAGAGATTCTTCTCGGGAGTATTTCACCGAACCTGTGGCTCTCACCCGGACTTTGCTGGTGCTCTGAACACTGTTAACTCCAATCATTTCCAAAAGTGAGTGTATGGGATGGGAAAGAAGAAAGCGAATGAAACTTCCCAATCCCCTGCAGAGGAACTGAAAAACGTTACGACTGGAGAGCCCAGGTTCAAGCAATCAGTGTTTGCTTAAAGCACACTAAGCTGTTTTCTCCAGTATCGTCAGGCACAGTGTTGGGAGCCAGCCTGATTGTTCCAGGCATTGCTCACGTCACTGCATGGGAGCAAAAAAAAGAAAAAGAAAAAGAAGAGGCTGATAGAAACTCCTCCCCTGCTCTGCTCCGCTTCCCTCTCCAGCATCAACTCCCCCTTCATATACACACCAGTGAGAGGGAGAGAGGTGGCGAGAAAGATGCTGGAACAAATGCCAGCAGATCAAGTAAGACATTCATTTTTAGTTCATGCGGCCACACTTCCCTGCCTGCAACAGCCTGCCATGCTCATTACTGCCTGCAATAACAAAGAACATTGTAAAAAGTCTTCAATCACCTGCCAGCTACAAGCTTCTGGATGTGAGGAATACTGATGGATTCCCAAAGCACCAGAGAAATGAGTAAAAATCCACAGCATCATAACAAAGTACTGGCAAACCCCAGAGAGACAAATCAGCAAATTTCCATAGCTCTAAGTGTTTGCACTTGTTAGCCAGAATCCTTGGGGTGCTTTCCCAAGGTGTAAGAGAGAGAAAGACCACTTTCACTCTCTAAAAGGGGCTTAAGGGAGAAGAGATGACTTTCGCAAGCTGATCAGTGCAAACCCATGGCAGAGCTGTGAGTAAGTACCCAGGGACTCATCTCCCCACTCGGCAACCAGGAGAGCTATAGCCATATCCCTTCACAAGCAAACTGCACGCTCCAGTGGCTGACCCCACAAGTGATACAGCTTCTGAGTGGCACCCTGTTTCTTCCCTGTGGCAAAGCCATACAGCCTAGTGATGGGAGGGCCACTACCACTGCCAGAGGCACCACTCCAACCCACAGAAGCCTGATTCTGGAGGCCAGGCATGCTCTCTCTCACCTGCCTTCATGCAGGGGGCAAGGGGAGGCTGAGGCCAAAAGGAGCTGGTACTCCTACTGAGGGATGGATGCGCTAAATACAGGAAAAGAGAGCTGTTTACCTCAATGTTGCAAAAGCACCATCATTTCTGGCTCCTAGAGACCCAGAGTGCAGCAGACTGTGCATTGCCATGGCAACATGCTCCAATGTGAGAGAGAGATTGCTCTGCTCTACTCTGCTCAGCACAGGATCATGACAGCTGCCGACACACACTGGACCGGTGGAGCAGCTTGTGCGAGCAGCAAGGCAAAAGTGGACAGTGGGGACATTGTCCCAAACCCAGAAAAGGGCAAACAGTTTGTGCAGAGGGTGCACGAGGAGCTGGAAGACTGCAGAAAGGCTAACACCAGGTTAAGCCCCACACCATCATATCACCAGGCAGGGCAATGACAGCAGCAGTGGTGTTGGGTTGTGGGAGGACACGAGGGCTCTCATCCCACTCACACTAAGACACATAGGGAGCAAGTCTGTGCATGCAGACAGCAATGAGGTGGTGCTGCCCTGGTATGCTGAGGTGAATGTCCCATGCTGAGATACATCAGGCAGCCGAAAGCTGGGTGAAGAGGCTCCAGTCTGCATTTACATCTGAGTCCCATTCCATGTCTGCTAAGCCATGTGAAAGCAAAGCAAGAGTTTGCTTACCCTATGACATGTGCCCAACAACACCCAGGGGTAAGTAAGATGCGTATGAACTGAGTGGACTTTTCCCCTGGTTACATTTTCCCAGTCTCTTGCAGTCAGGAGTTTACATCCTTACAGGGTAAATGGCTAGACAGTCACATAATGGTCCTAGGTGAATTTTTGCTCATAAAAGATGCTGCTGTCGCCCCAGCATGCAGCAGCCTTTCTGACAGCATTAACCTTTTGCTCATGTTGCCCCCAAGGACACTACAAGGTGCATATCCTTCCCACAGACTGTAATAGCTGTAGACCTGCTGACAGATAACGGTCAGTGGAACAGGGAACAGGTTACCTAAACATCAACACAAGAACTGTCCCTGGGGTGGGAAACTTCTGATTCCTCACAGATTCTGCCTCCATCCTGCTTGAGGCACAGATATCTTCCCTTCTGGCCAACAAGGAAAATACATTTTCATTTCCACAACAGTCAGATCTAGCAAGCCCATCCTTACCTCACACATTAAGATCAAATCCCAAATGTGCCCCTTTTTTACACAAACCTGTCATCGCTAAAGGATAGCTGAAAGGAACCTTTTTCTGAGTTATTTCTGCCACTTTGCAAAAAAGGTTTTATGTTACTTAACCCATGTGAAATTATCCACTGCTTGTGGGAAAGCTTTTCAAAGAAAATCTCTTCTTAGAGGAAATTTGCACTGCAGTCAAACCGTTCCAGATGAGCTAAGTAGCAGGTCCTGACAGGTGCTACGTAAATGGCCACAAATCACTCTCTATCCTAGCAGCCCCCTGCCTAGCAGATTATTCTTGCTCTCAGATTTATAATGCCAATTCCCTAAGCACCCTCAACACATCTGAAATAATTATACTCCCTAAATATCACACACAGACCTTGGCCAGTGTCAATTACACAGAGCAATTTTATTATTAAACACAAGCCAGACTGAACCAAAGCAGTATTTATGTTCTTTTGCCCACAGCACCATCACTGCTGCCTGATTCCAGCAGTTCATCTAGCATTCTCTGAGCTGAAGTGAGCAGATCCTCAGGTAGGACAGGAACCTTACTTCACAAAGGAACAAGTCTGTTTCTGCAGCAGTTCGAAACTCCAAGGATGACAGAATGTTCCTTCTTCTTGTTTCAGTTGAGTATAGAAAACACTTCTCAGCTCACACTCTCCCAAACAGAGCCTCCTGAGACCATTTGAAGCCTTAAGTATCTTCAGATTGGGAATTCAGTTTAGATTCCATCAGTGTCCCTGATTTTCATCTGCAAGTGATAAAACAATCTTGTAGTCCTGACTGAGGCAGTATGCTGTGTACACACTGACTATTATTCTGGGGAAAGACCATGCTTCGACATTAGAGAAGACACACCATTTCAGAAATTAGCATGCACACAGGATTGATTTATGTCTGTAACTGAGCAACAGGAATTTCTGAGGGAAAAGTGTTTTATTAACATATATAGAGGGATAGAAGGGATGTTTTCAAAGACGGCTGAAATAGCTGTGCAGTATCAGAAAAATCAGAGCTGACCACACCCAGGGGACCCTTGTTCAGAGGTCAGCAAAGAGGTGGTAGGAAAGGAGCAGAATGTAAATATTTGTTTAGTCAGTGACACAACTAGGGTGAACAAAAGGACTGTGACCCTGTATAGGGACCATCCCTATCAGTTCCTCTAAGGAACAAACCATAAACCAGCAGGAAAATTTTAAACTTTGGGTCAAAACAGATGCAGGAGCAGAAAACCAGACTCTCTATTATTCTTTCTATCCTATCCTTTTAAAACCATACAAAAGCTTTTCTCTTGTCACAAGGCACTATCAGACCCCATCACCCATAGAGAAAATGGGCAGCTGCTCCATCTTACCCTGAATTAAGTTCCTTTCCATCTGTTCCTCCTACCAGTCAAGTTTCCCTGGGAGGTAAAAAGTACTCAGTCCTTGTTTGGTCTTCCTAATGTCATTCAGCGAATCAACAACACAAGAAGAAAAACTGCAGAATTCAAAGTAAAATTCAATATTGCCTTTTGGGATACAAACCTAAGGATCACATTATTGTATCTAAAGAACACCAATGCCCTTGAACAAAGTCACAAGAACCCACTTAGTGTCATTTAAGCCTGATGTCAATGACAAATACTAACAACACAAGCTGACAAAATAATAAACACATGCATATATCAATTACTTAAAATATACCCTCAGAAGCTAGTAACGTATTCGTGTAGCACAGAAAGGCAGAACTACTTAATACTGCCACTAAATGCTGTTTCTTAAATAAACAACACTAAATCTTTCCTTCGTCCTTCATCTTTCATTCTTTCATCTTTTTTTCCCTTCTCCCCAAAACAAGAAGGAAGGGGAAAGTTAATTCTGACAGATAAGCTACTCTTACACAATGGCTAAAGAACTAGAGCTTAAAACTGATCAACATAAAATTTGTGTAATATTAAGATAACAATTTCTGCGGTCTGCTGACTAGGGGGAGCTGACAATCAAGATTAAATCTAAATGTCTCCTGTGAACAGCAGAAATACTAGAGTAACCACTTCACTTCTACATGCACAAGCAACTAGGTCAACAGGAATCCTAGCAGGGTAACAGCTGGAATGGTGGGAAAACGATGGATGACTGCATGAGGACAACTGAATTATCTCTGGTTTAGGTTAATGAGAAGAAGGTTAAAAGAGCATCCACAACCAGCAGCTCACGGTCACAGCACAAGTCTTTACAATTGACTTTTTATATCAATAAGCATCTAGAAGTAGCAGAATGACAAAACCACAATTACTGGAGGAAGATCAAATGAATCCTGGTATCACAGTATCTCTGGGATCCATGCTGCATCTTGTGCCAAAAGAAACCACTCCTAAGGTAAGTGCCCTGCTGAGAATGATAGACCACAGGTTTTATGAAAACAAGACATTGGATAATAACAGGGATGCAAAGAAATCATGCACCCTGTTATCCTAATTAGCACTGCAAGTGAAGAGATGCCTTCAGTTATCTTCGTATTTCTTGCAGCAGATCTGAAAACAGTTGTTTCACAGACTAGCTGTTGTACTTCCTGGCAAAGCACTATAGTATCCAAGGGGGAAAGTTCCTCTTCTTGAATTCCTCCTTTTAGGAATTATCATCTGCTGTCAACAGAGCTCACAGACATTGAGTGAGCCACATAGTAGACAGACTAACACAGACCACCAAGTTCCTTAAGTTAAAGCAGACAAACTAACTACAAAAACAGCAGCACTCAGCAAATCCATAAAAGCATCAAAACCCTAAAATTCTGCATAGGCATGACAGAAAGCCATAGGAAAGTGATTACAGAAGTGATGCAAAATCTACAAACTATCTCAGATCAGCTGCAAATAATCTCTGCTTCTGTCCCTGCCGTGCAATAAACCCCTCACCCTAGAGATTTTCATTAAAATAAAATTAAAAAAAAGAGAAATAAGAACTCAGAAAAACAACCATCCTCTAAGGCTTCTCTCTGACTCAAATAGCAAAACACAACATCAACAAAAAGGAAAAGAGGAAAAGGAAGGGGAGGACATGGAAATTGAGGGGAAACGAAGTGGAGGAAGGAAAGAAGAGAGCAAAAGGAAGGGGGCAAAAAGAATGGGAGGAGGCACAACAGGGAGAAGTGGGAGAAGAGGGGGAGGAAGGAAATTGAGGCCGCTCTAAGATATACACAGGTTACAAGCGGGTCTCACCTGTGGCTGTAGGATTGCACTACAGTGTGGGGAAAAATAGGCATAGCCTTTGGCATCCCTTTTCTCCACAACTCCACCTACCTATGGAGACATGTCTGGCTACCTTGCCCCAAAAGCAGGCAAAATCCTTCCTATCTCTCTTGACTGCTTCCAGAATCCATCTGTCAACAGTACAGAACACCTGTGCCTTGGATTTGCCCATATTTGTACAAGGATCTTGTGAATACTTAATTGTCCAAGAAAGCATGACCTTGGAAGGAAACTAGATATTCCATTTAACGTCACAGAAAGGAGAAACAAAAACAAAAACCTGAATTTAAGGAGCAGCCTAATAATCTTGTTTGAAAGAAAACACTGTAACTGGGTCAGAGAGAGAATAGTCCAATGCTATTTGAAAAGTGTGGTAACAAACAGAAGAAAGGAATACCAAAGATTTATACAGCAGTAATCCTAAAGCTGGTGGAATGTTCTCTCTTCATCTTCCTCTTTATTTTTTTTTTTAATATGGTTTAACTTATATTCCTACTCTTCCTTCCTTTGAGATGCAGCACAGAACTTAAATTTCAAGCAGATCAGTGGGTGGAAGATCAAAGAATGTTTTTCAGAATTTGTTTTCTACCTACATAGAGGTGGGAGTAATATGTCATAGGGACCAAAATGTATGTGTGACATTGTATTAGAGAATTCCCAGTCTGAAAAGAGTCCAAAATTCCTCATTTAATGTAGCAGAGTGCATCATTCCTGGAGACTACAAGTCTGTATCCTCCACACTTGACAGTTGACATTTGTCCCCAGGACCTGCTGTGCATTTCAATTGCAGCAGGAGACAAGTGACAGCCATAGCTGACAGGTTGGAGAAGCCAAACATCAAATAATTCCCTTGTCTGATCCACCTGGACAAGACACTACAGATAGCTTGCCTCCACAGATGAAAATTAACCCCTCAAATTTTCATTATGAGGTTGGTATTGAGCCACATAATCGCAGCCAGTAGCAATGGAAATTCTTAGCTGACTGCTTGGGTTTCACTCCTTGCTGGTACAAAAGCCTGGTAGGCTAGGTGAGATCTTTTGAATAACAACTGGAAAGCAAAGAGGTGAAAGGTTGAAGGAGCAAAAATAATTCAGAGAAATGCAGATTGTCAAAGCAGAACGGGTCCATCCTGAAATCCAGCCTGCTTCCCAGTCAGATAAGCAATTCCTCATACCACCCCTAGACTACGCAAAGCAATCCTAATTCTTGGATCACCTTCAAAAATTTTATGTTTTAAACCTTGCTTAAAGTTCTGCTTTCCCTGCTCAGAGACAGAGTTGGTATTACGCTTTTGCTATTAGGGGGCTCTCTTCAACTTAATATCTGGGTTTATTTGACTTGAGAAAAAAAAACATAGATTATAGATTTTTTCTTTTTACATGCACTGAGGTAAGTTTCTGAAAGGCAAAAAGGAATATATTTGCATTTCAACAGGGCAGGAAGGTGGCAGGAATCTCTATAGTTTAAGGTGCACAAAGTAATACACATACCATCACAACCTGCTCCAATTCTCAGTTCTGCATAAGCATGCTTTAAATGGTTATTGCTCTTGAATAGGACAAATGACAATACCAAAAAATCTGAAAAAAAAGCTGAAGAAAACAAAGATTGTCATGGCAGGAAGGTTCTCAGCAAGCATGGAGAAGAGTGAAGACAAGCTGGGTGTTCCCTACAGTCACTACAGATCTGTGGCTCCTCTGAGAGTGAAAGGAAAGTATGCTTTCACAAACAACTGTTTAAGACAAGGATTAATGATTTAATCCTGCATTTCCTGACTTTTATACAGCCAGATTAGACTCTGTTGTCTCTAAGCAGCTGAAAGGGGTATTCCATAACAGATCTATTTCATATGGATAAGAAACGGTGCAAAAATACTATTTACGCCAGAAGTATTTTTAAGAGATAAAACTTTATTTTGGGGAAGAAACTAGGAGCTGAAGCTCTGTTTTATTCAGTGAAGCAAAGACACTTGGTCTTCTCCCTCTTCTGCCCACTGCTACAGGGTGTTTCAGAAGTCAGTGTGGTGCTCCTGGGACCATCCTGGCATGCTGTCCCATCTTGACTTCATCAGGTTTCCCTGGAAATTTCTTGCCAA
Source organism: Catharus ustulatus (assembly GCF_009819885.2). NCBI lineage: Eukaryota > Metazoa > Chordata > Aves > Passeriformes > Turdidae > Catharus > Catharus ustulatus. Next base: position 45,842,647 of record NC_046262.2, on the reverse strand, counting down.
AAAGCGAAGACATGGATGAAGTACAGAGACTGCTGATGAGAGCAATTAAGGTGCACAAAACAGTCCAATTAGTGTGAGCTCCTCTCCATAAAGGAGGGCTGAGGCTGTGCAGGGAGAAGTTAGCCACCTGATGCTCATTCCCCCTGCTAAATACCTGAAATGACCGGAATGGATGAAGATGCTAATAATTCTCTTTAAATTGAGTGTTTGCTTTGGAGGGTTTTCAAAGAGAATTAAAAAGAGGGAGGGAGAGAGAGAGGGAGAGAGGGGGAGAGAGAGAGAGAGAGAGAGAGAGAGAGAGAGAGAGAGAGAGAGAGATAGTGGGAGGAGGCAGAAAGACAGTGGCAACAAAACCCCTTAATTAAAGTGCAGGGAACTGACAGCAACATGAGATAAACCGTACTTTGCAACTTCTGTAGGAAATTGCAAATCCCAGGAATCCTGATCAAGAATTTAGATCATTTAGGAAATTAAGGAGGACTGGTTCTTCAGAAGAGTTCAGCACCAGCAACTCCAAGTTAATTTGGTCACTTCATTACAGTGCTTCTGCAGGAGATAAGGCCTACCCAAAAAAAAGCCTTTGAGAAAAAGCAGATTTTTAATGCAAAGATTGGCATCTTATCTGTCAGCAGCCCCTGACAGGATGAGTCTAGCCAAGTCCCTGTAGAGCATCCCAGGTACCTCAGCACGATGGAGGTTCCCAGATACTATAATAGGTCGGTGAAGAGCTACCATCCCCTACCCAGCCGGGTATGACTTCCCCACCTTCAGTGTTCAAGTCATGGGGCAACACCACTACCAGTCAGCCCATGTCAGAGGTTGGATGATGCCCATGATTCCATGAATGAGGTGTCTTGGACATTGTAAATGCAGAGGACATTCACTTATGCAAGACAGGGGTACTTTGCACACAGCCTAACAACAGAGCACCCCTCCCAGAACACTGACTTAACAAAAGCAGGGATCTGTTTCCTCAGTGATGCCTCCTTGCAGGCTCTCTGTGAACCACAGAAGACATTTTCTCTCCTTACATATGAAAGGCCTTGTTACTGCCACCTTCCTGGAGCGGATTCCCACATACCTTGTCTCAAGATGACAAGGAAAACATTGTGGCCAGCATCATAGCAGCACTTTATTTGTGGAGACCACACTGCCCACAGGAATTGAGGCAAGAAATGCATGGTCAAAATTGGGCTCTTTCCAAGCCAATCTCCTCCTCATTCCAGAAAATCTTGTGAAGCCTAGCTTTGAAGAAGGCTATGGTCACACGGTACAATTCCGTAGAATATCATTGTGAGATGGTATCACTACATCAGATTAAAGATGGTGTGAGCATGTGAGAAAGAAACCACTCCTACACTGTAATCATGAGGTTCTTGACACTGCCAAAATGTCAGATTGATTTTGTTTTCTTTCCAAGGAGGAGATCCTTGCCACAGCTTCCCTTTCTACATATGCATATATGATGAATACATGAATACTACATGCAGATTCCATGGGGAGAAGTGCACTTTTAATCACAGTTTGGTATATTTGTCTTTATGGGTCCCAACTTTAAAAGCAACCTCAGATCTGACTAAAGGAGTGAGGAAAAAGGAAAGGCAATGAATGTTTTTGCAGGCTAGTGTACAAAAGCAAAACCTTTTTAAATGTTAAATGAATAGACAGCAAGACACAAGGTGAGCAAGATCACACTTCTCATTTCTACTTTCAAACCAGGGTGAAATACCTGTTCTCAAAGCACAACTAGTGATACAGAGAGAATCAGGTCATGAAGGCCTTGTGGTTTGTACCAAAAGTGTTCTCACTGTCAGAAAAAAACCTAATAAAACACAGAGATAGCTCCCCCACAGAGGTAAAAGAAAGGAGTAACTTGATCTAATGTCCCAAGTTTTCTGAGGCTGATCACAGAAAAATGTGCCCCTCCTCATGTGCTGATGGCTGGCTCTCGATATGTTACTTTCCTATCTGGACAAAACACTCAGGGGCACACTCTGTACTGAGGGTGAAGGGATTGACTGAAGGCCATGTTTGACTGATGCCTGTAAGTCAGCTCTCCTGGATAGCCCAAGCATTCGCATTTGTACCGCTGACTCTGGGAACTGGATCCACAATAAATGCCGCACAGAGCTTCACAAGCCCTGGATGAACACTCAGCTCTCCCTGGCCTTCTCTCCCCTCCAGCACTGCTCAGCTTTGCTCTGGGGCTCAGTAGAGTTGCAGAGCTTCATATAAGGTTGCAGCAAGGCCATGAGGAGAACACGGGTAGACTGCAGAGCAGAAAAACCCACTCGTTTCACTGCAGGTCTGCATTAGTCACCAGTGGGCCTCAGGACCTCACTCCCACAGGGCCACACTGCCACCGTGTGGAAACTGCTCTTCCTCTCCCAGGCGGCTAGGCAAGGATGCAGGAGAAGGGTCCAGCCTCACCCATGCTCAGTGGCTACACAGCTAATGCAGCAGCAAGCCACATGCACTTTGGTGCTGAGCTCCTGAAGCAGGGTGCTGCACATTTAATTTATTGAGACTAATGCAAAAATTAATTTCCCTAAGTCTTTGTTAATCGCATATTTAGTGGAGCATGGCACACAGTAGCATAATTACTCATACTCACTCCACCCCCTCTCCACTGATAAACTAAAAAGCAAGGGTCAGTTCATCAAATCTTCAGACAAGCCAGATGAGAAACCAAAGTTCGGCATCACCTCTGTCCCCAAGACATCAAGGCAGCACACAGAAAAGGGCAGAAAGCTTTAAGCAAAGTGGGATACCAAAACCAAACTCCTTCCATCTATGTCCAAAAAATACTGAGCCCTTTAGGTGAAGAGCTAGACATTCCTAGCATTAGCAGGTGAGCGCTAAACACCAAGGTACAGCCACAACTGCATAATTTCGTCAGCAGGAAAACAAACAGCAGGTGAGCACCAGTGGAAGTCTCTTGTCAGTACACTCGGGTTGTTTAAACACAATCTGGATATCTATTTATTCAGTAAGGGCTGTAATTAGCCTGCAAATTAATCTCAACATATCCCTCTATGACAAACTGAGAAATGAGATTCCTTGGGGGAAAAAATAATTTAAGTGTGGCTGCTGACAGATATACAGATTCAAAAATTAAGGACATTAAATCTGAAATAAAGGGCAATTGAGTTTACATTGAAACAGGAAGGCCCAACAAAAAGCTGAAGAAAATGAAGAAATTACCAATACTAGAAGACAAACTGCTGCTTTCAACTATGCAGGTACATCTGTATTTCACAATGGTCCTGACACAAAACCAACAGAAGAGATGGCAACTCATTTGGTTTGCTTCAACAGACATTGGGTCAGCTCTCTAAAACTGGCAGCCTCTTATTTTTATTTCCATTGCCAAAAAATAAATAAATTACGAACTCCAGTGTATGTGCACCTATCTTCATTTAAGCAAAGTGCTGTCTCATGCTAGCCATCAGACAAAAAAGAAGCAAAACATTCTCATTATTATTGACAATAAAACAAGGTTCGTCCTGCTCAGCCTCTTCCCCCATTCTTCAGATTTAACTCCTGGCACAAACTTAATGAACAAAAGCTGAAGCAATGCAGCCTGTGCCAGACAGCACATTATAATCTGAAATTACATCTCCAGCTCTAATGTGAATACCCCAAAGCACCTTTGATGAAAAAACACACACACCTTCCAGAATGTACACAGAGATCAGGCTTAGCCTTTATGTATTCACATTCAGAGCCAACTGGCTGCTTCTGCCTGCTGTAATCAGAAGACAGCACTCTGGATTGCCATGACCACAGGAGTTTACAAGGCACAAAGCTCTGGGGCGAGACTTGCTGCAGCTCAGCTTCACCCCTCTGTCCTGCAGAGACTATCCTACACTATCATGTGAAGAAAACAAGAGAATAAACATTATATGTACTATGTATGTTCTGGGAGGAGAAATGTGCCCACCACTTGTCATATTTGACAATTAAGATTCATAAAATGCAAGATGGGTGTTCTGTTTTGAACCATCTTTCAGTAAAAATGAAACCCACGTTCTGCAGTTAATTCCTTACCTTCAAGAGCCCTCTCGGGAAGTCCTTGCCATCATTCATTCCCTGGAGGTTAGCAACGAACTCTTGGCAGGTCATCTTTTTCCCAATATTCTGAAAGGAGTGCCAGAGAAACACAATATCATATTCCTGCTGCTTTCCCAAATGACAGGAATGAGCAACATCAGATTAAATGCATCTCTCCTTCAAGCCCAAGGCAGGCAGCACTAAGAAAGCATTAATGAGATTACTCACAGATGAGTATCCTTGTATGCATATAGCTAGAAAAAGGAAGTACTTTGGCACCCAAAAGCCAACACATACCCTGCAAAAAAACCCAGCTTAATACTGGGGGTAATGAAGAGGACAATGATGAAGATCCCTGGTAGTTGCATGGTGCCTTACATCCCATGTCTCTTGACATACACCATGTCTCTTGACATATCCATAGGCTCACTCTCTTTCCTCTCTTCCTATGTAAGTCAGACTCAAAGTTGCTCAAATAAGCCACAAGTGGAAAGGAACAGTTTGGCTGTTCCTACATGTCTGTGTAGGAGCCAAACTATATCCAGAGGTTTGAGGCTGCTCGAAACGACTCTTGAATCCCCGTCTTCATCATCCCTCAGAGAAAGTGTCTGTACTCGCTCCCTCAGGTGCTAGAAGGGCCCTGATTAGCATGCAGGGAGCTTTGTGAGTGGGCAGCAGTTACAAAACTGCATTGATGAAAAAGGACAGCAAAGACATCTGAGGAAAGGAAAGCAGCTTGAGACAAGCTGCGAAATGTGGTACAGACAGAGGGGACATAGGGCTCTGTGATGGTCATGGTCTCTTTGAGGATAACACCACTGTCAGTCAGGAGATGGAAGTGAAGACTTTTCCATTGTCAGGGCAAGCTTTTTCCATAGAAATACAGCAGAAGAGCTCTGTGTGAGCTTTTTTTTCAGCTAGGAGGAGGAGCCCAAATTAAAACAGGACTGGAGCACCAGTTGGTAATACAGGTCATTCAATGTTATGAGTTACATGACAGCTGAAAGTGCATAAGCTCTATTTCCCTTCCATAATGTATGATCAGGAAAACAACCAAATCTTCGCCATCAGCCTCACCTAGCCGATAAGGAAGACCCCATACCAGCAGCCAGCACAAACCTACAGAAGAAAGGTAAGCAATAACCCTGGAACAATTAATTCCTTCCCACAGATGGCTCCTGAAAACACAGACAGGCTGTAACCCTTGCTCTATGGTTGCAAAACTTATAGAACACAGCTCATAACTTCAGTCTTCAGCTCCAGGCTGGAGCTTACAAGTGCTTTCCTTTCTCCCTGCAACTTCAGTCTACTTTTATTTGTTTCCTCCATGCAGCAGTTTGCAGCTTCCCCATGCTGACCAAAACCAACAGCCATGTGGCATTGTAGACAAACGGCTGTTTTGCTGCAAGAACAAAGCCAACATCTCCATATGGTGCCACAGAAGTTCCAGAAGATGTGGCTGGCGGTCCAGAGATACCTTTAAACTCTCTAGCACAAATGTGAGTAATGACCTCTGTGCAGAGAAGCAAGCATGCATTTCCAAGACATACCTTGCAAAACTTGTTTAGGTTACAAATAAAAGTGTGGCAGAAAGGGAAAATAAAGGGGATAAGTAAGAGTTTGTCTAGAAGAGTTTAAGGCAAGTGTGAACTGAAGCTGCATTACAGCCCTACAAGCGGTGGAGCTGATTGTGAAACAGAAGTGTCTTTGCTTATGATTAGTATATCAGTAACAGAGTTCAATATATAGATAGGCCCTGTGATTCATTTGCTTCCTGCTCTAACAGAATCCTGGTAAGGATAGGGCAACGCATTATCTTTGTTAAGAAACAGGCAATTAGGCCTATCTGTAAGGGCTGCATTCCAAGCCAAAAATGCCAAACTTACCACCTATATGGAAAAATGCAAAGTAGTAAGAGGAAAACCAAAATTAGAGGAAATCAGAGGGGTTGGAGGGAACACAATGACACACCCATGGACATAATACAAGCAGGAGTCTGGCAAATACTACAGCTGCATATACACAACAACACACTGTCAACTGCCAGTGGGAGAAGCCTCCAAAATTACACACAGCAACAGCAACGATGGGTCAGAGTCAGATAATTTATTCCAGTACCTACTGAAGACAGTAAGGGCCCACTAAAGCATGGCAGGGAGCAATGGGAATTGCTGTCAGGCTGATGTGCATGACCATTATTTGGTCTCCCTCCCTGGACCGTGAGGCCAGGCAGGCTGTAAAGCAGGAAGCCCCAGATCCTCAACTACTCTGGGGAGTGGGATACCTGTGCAGAAAGACTCAGGTGTGCTCAAGAGAAGCCATGCATGCTAAGATACAAACTGGGGCACATTCCTATACCACTCACTCATATTCACACATGACTGACACATGCTTCAGTAGGGAAGGCTAAGCCTTCAGAGAAAAAAAATCTTCACAACTCCCTACCCACTCCTACTTCCACAACTTTCAGACAAAGGCATTCAATTAACGGAGGCAGGTCTCAGAACTCCTTGTGAACACTCAAGTCTTGGTTTTATTACCTGCAGCCCCACAGGGGCTAAGCAGACTGCTGAGACAGACCCAGGGTGCCTCCATGTCCTGTTGCCCAATCTAACACCATTAATGTGTAAAAGTTCCCAAGGGACACCCTCTGGAAGGGCTCTTTAAAGTGCAGTGGAGGGCCAGAGAGAAGTCACTGAGTCACTTGGCTGAAGCCACTGCTTTGGCACACTGTCATGCCATGCTCCCTGTTTTCACACACTCCATCCTAACTCCAGGGCAGCCTCCCATCAGCACGGGAATATCTTGCAGAGCAGCTGTACTGTACATGGGTGCTGAAATACCCACCCTAAGGCTAACGGCACCCTGGAGTAGCATGACTAAGAGAACTCAAACCAGAATACTATTTCACCCAGGCAGGCAGTGGGGAGAGGTGTGCAGTGCAGGCACACAGGGCTCCCAGTCAGCATGCACACATCCCCCCTCCACCCTCTTTGCTCTGTCATTTGTCTGTGCAAAATTCTGCTTCCACCAGATCTGTACCCTGCAACTGAATATCTGCAAATACCACCTTCCCTCTGTGACCTTCCCAAAACTTCTCACGTCCTATTTTTATTCTGCCTTCCCACACGTTTGTACATACTGTAAAGGGGAAGCCAATCCCAAACACAGTTTCCTGGTCAGGGCCTGCTGCAGGGAAGATAGTAAGCACACCAGAAAGACAGGCCTGAGGACAGGGAGTATGCTCAGACATTATGGCAACATCAGGCACAACGCCAGCTTACACTGATCAAGGCATGCTGGAAAGGCCTGCCCAGGACAACAGCCTGGGAGTGCAGCCTTCTCACTGTTTGCTGTCTGCAGGGGCTTTAGAAGAAAGCCACCAGCGCAGGGACCACCACAAAACCACCTCATCCCAGCATGGTGTGGATATGAGCAGTCTACACATAGCTGTGCCTACTCACATGTCCATGCAGGTCTGTGTTCAGCAGCATCATGGCACACGTGAGACAGTGAACTCCATCTGCAAAAAGAGAAACAGCCAGTTACATGCAAAACCACATCTGGACCTTTAAGAAGCTGAAATTGAGACTTTTAGACTAATTGAGTCTGTTCCCTTTATAAGAATCTGTTTTATTAAGAAATACACATAATTCAGTAAATGAACAACGAGGTCATAACACAGCTGCCAAACCAGAACAGTCTTTGTTCTATCTTTTAGTAACTGTCAAAACTGTCTTGCAGCACCCATGGATGAGGCAAGCAAGACAGGAAATCATGCTATCACTCTTAGCTTGCTAATACCAGTATTACAGTCTGAATCAACACCTCCATTCACTTCAGTGCAGAAAGGGAAAAGTAAAATACACTCGTTCTTATGTAAAGAGTGGGTGCAGGGGGTATCCTGTTTTTCTCCCCCTCTGGCTCAGTCCTCATTCAGAGCTCAATTAGACCGAATTTTGGGGAAACACAGTCACTTATTAATGCTGCCTTGGTTCCGTGTTGGGTAAATAGCACTCCAGCGGTTTCTAAGCTGGTCCTGTGGTCAGGACCCTCAGCAATAAGCCAGATTCATAGAACCACAGAATAGAGTTGGAGGACTGAGAGATTGAAGGAAATTATTACTGGCTCAAAGCAACTGAAATGTGTGTGCAGAGAGAGCAGCTCTGCAGAAAATGGGATGGTGCACTGCTCCACACCCCACCCTCTGAAGCCTCTAAGTTCAGAACTGCCATCAATTACTGCCACACTGCAAGCAGTGCCCCACACCCTGCCCTGGAGCCCCAGTCAACCCCATATGGGGTAGCCAGTTGACTGGAAACCCCCCTAGGAGTTGCTTGCCACAAGAAGCCAGAGCAGACCCCAGGATGTGTGATTGTGTCCCTATTGTCTATGGATTTTATGGAAGCTAAAACCTCACTAGGATCCAGGGCAATAGCTATATCTTGTTTTTTGCTCTTTTTTCTATTTTTCTTCTTTTCTACTCCTAATTTCCAATTTCTGAAATACGGGTAATTAAGGTCAGATGAGTAAGTCAATGCTCTCTGAAATGTTTTATTTTGATTGGATGTTTTAAATTTTGCCAAATTCCTGAACTGCTAAGGTTTGCTAGGAAAGTATGGATGTGAACATTCTGCGAACTTTTGTCAAGTTCTTTGTGCCCACCTCAGGAAAAAGTAGTAGTACTTTAAGCCATTTTTGAATAAACTTTCCAAGCAAGTTTAGAAGGCACCCTACAAGGATCATTAAGTCCAGCTCCTCTGGGCTCTGCACAGGACATCCCTAAGAATCACAACATGTGCTTAAGAGCACTGTCCAAACACTTCTTGAGCTCTGTCAGGCTTGGTGCTGTGATCGTTTCCCTAGGAAGCCTGTTCCAGTACCCGACTACCCACTGGGAGAAGAACCTCTCTCTATTGTCCAACCTAAACCTTCGCTGACACAACTTTAAGCCATTTCCTCAGCTCCTGTTGCTGTCACAGAGGAGAGACCAGTGCCTGCCCCTCCTCCTCCCCTTGTGAGGAAGCTGTAGACTGCAATGAGGTCTTCCCTCAATCCCTGCCAGGCTCTGCAAACTGTGATGTCACTGCTCCTCATCTGTCTTCCCCTCTCTTCTCCATCTTTATATTCTTTTTCAGGATACTTTCTGATAACTTTGTATCTTTCTTATATTGTGGTGCCCAAACTACACTTGGTACTAAGATCCTAGATAAGTGTGTAGGATTTAAATGCTTACTCACAGTCTGAAGTTGCCATTTCCCTCTTGCACCCTGGACTAGAGTAAAGCAGCTGTATCATCAGGTAAGTCATTATTTCACTCTGGACATGATGCACTCTTTCTACCTGACTGCCCACAGTGTCTTGAAATAAGAAAGGCATTAGGCAGAGGACAGGGACAGCACAGGAGCTGTCCTGTCTCAGTCCCAACTCTTTCCCTCCGCTGCCAGTAAAGCTGAAGAGGTGCAAAGTGCCCAAACATCATCTCACTGCAACAGGGGTAGGTCACAAAGCAAGGGGTAAGGAGGTGCAGTGGCACTCCAAGTGGAGCAGCTCTTTCTCACTTACACTGGAAATTAAAGGTACAACTAAACCCATTATTGCCTTCTTTTTCAACCTCGTCCTTCAGTGTGTGATCAGTGTGTGCTGCAATCACAGGGCTACAAGGCTCTGCTAGCATGTTTGGCTGAACACAGCAGTTATGCCAACAGACAGTTTGTCCTCTTCTGCAATCCCAGTTTTCTCAGGTTTCATCTATGTGCTTGTTTGTTTCCATCATCTATTTCCAAACTGACTGAAAACATTGGCAAGGAGGCGCACTCTGATGTTAGCTAGTCAAGATGAAACCATGCCAGGGTCTGGATACAGCACCCAAAATTCACCCCCACAACTGGCAAGAACTGGCATGCCTGATGTCAGTGCACGCAGACGCAAGTGCTGAATGCAGCACAGAAAGTGAACAGTCTCTCTTCCACCTGACATGGGACCTATTCTTGTCTACAGCAGCACAGCTGGAGTACAAGTACCCACACACCAAAGCCAGTTAGACCAGAAACTACAACTGAGAACAAATCTGGAGGTGCGACAACTGAGGATTAATGTTGAGGAGGGTTAAACACCCTTCCTGCTGAGAGTTTCAGTGCTTAGCAGAGACAGTCTCTAAAGTGTGGTACAGTGACTACATAGCTTCATTTTCCAGGCATACACTGTACGTGCTATTGAAGGTGAGAATGAAGGAAGACAGCAACAGAAAAGATCTCAGTATCAGAAACGAAGTTACCTTGAGAAAAAATGGCATTTGGGTTGCATTGGTAGTATCTGCTGGAGAAGTGGATTAAAACTCTCTCTCGTTCCTGAGTTTCTCCAATAAGTGAAAAGGCCTTAAAGAAACTCCTAAAAGAACAGTGGAAAAAAAGATTGAAATTAAGGTAATAAATATCTTTTTGTTTTACACAGTGCACAGAGCAAAGCACACATCACAGCAAGAAGTACGTAAGCACACATTTGGTTCCAAGGAGCCTTTCTAGGAAATTTGGCTATCATTCCGCGTGCAGTTAACTCCAGCATTATAGTAAATGAAGGAAGCTTTCAACTGCCACTGCTCTCAGCCACAAAATATACAAAATAGTAAGTAATTTGCCATTCGAAAGAGCTGTTCTTACTTGTAATTTTTTTTCTTTGGCCAGTGAATTGGAACATGTGTCTTTTGTGCATGATAAAATATCCAGGATTTTCCCCATTGTCTTCTAATTGCCCATCACCCCTGCACCTTTTAACTTTACTTCATTAGCACTGCTCTCCAAATCAGTAGCTACTCCAGATGGTGAAGTCAAGCAAGTGCTCACACCTAACAGCACTCACATCTAACAGCACATGTGTCATCACTTCTCAGAGTGGCCAAGACCACATCAGTCAAGGAGGAGTTTGACTACTTGACCTGCAGAAAATATCTCAGCAAAAGGGCAGAAGACTTGCAACATCTCCCACTGAGCTTCAACAGGTAGAGGACTAACTTGGCCCTCCTGAGGTTCTTGCTCATGAGAGCCCAGAGTGCAGGGCTGGTGCATATCTGGGCACACTCACTGGATATAGCCAGCAAGCCTGTGCAGAGAGGTGGGGAGGACACACATCTTTCACTTCTATTCTCCTACTTGAACACCCCTCCTCTTAACCAGATTGCTATTTTTCCCACTAGAAAAATGTGTCTCACAGCCGAAGATGACCTTCTGCATTTAATTATAAGGATGCTTCTAAAAAAATACTGAAAACACAAAACTTCCGGATCTGAAGTAAAAAGATATACAGAATGACTGTCTAATAGACAATTTTTAAACATGCCATGAGACTGTAACTAATACCAGATCTGAGAAGAATGGAACATATTCCTGGGACATTCACATCTATCTAGTCTCAATACACAAACTTCAGTTTTTTCTCTCTGATGTAAGGTCAGAGACAAGCTGTACTTGCAATAATCTCACACCCACACAGAGTGTGATCTGCCTGGTAATAACTTAATTTCACACGTAATGTATTGCAAATACTCCAATTCACAAGTAGATACAAGTGAATCTTCACAGGGTTTCGCTGTCCTTCCTACTTTGTATTTCCATCCTGGTGGACGGAACAGAGTTAATTTTTAATATAAGGGTTGATGTTATTTCTGATCCTCTTGAAGGGACATCCAGCTTGTATTTACAAGAAGTGAGCAACATGAACTATTACCAGAACTACAGAGCCCCAGACAGGTAGAAGGGACAATCAGATCTATTGGACTGTGTGGATCTAGTGCCCTGGCACATCAGACACACAGGAGTGTAAGGCTTTAGCTCAGGCACACAAAGTACTCTGATGCCAACAAGATATGTGGGGACAGAATCCATCTCTTTCTGGGGTGGCAAGAGGATCCCAACAGTTGACTGCACTAGAAGGTGGAGAGAGCATGGCTGGAAATGAAAGGCAAAAACACCCCACTGTGACTGGCACAGAAGCCTCATGCATCCTTGGCATAGGGTGCCTCAAAAGAGGGTATTCCAAGGACCTAAAACGGCATTGTTAGGATTTTTGGGATAGCTGCTATGGAGACAGAGGAAATGAGACAGCTGAATACCTTGCCTGGTCTCTCAGAGGACCCCTCTGTTTTGGGACTGCTGAGGGTCGAAGAACAACAGGTACAATTGCTACCACAGCACTGCAGCATCCACAATACTGCACCACCTGGGGCTCTGTGACTCTCATCCATGAGATGATCCACGAACTGGACAGCCAGGAGTGGTCAGGAAGACTCTTTCCCCTCTTTTCCCCTTTAACAGTCCTTCATGGTCACTGTGTAAGCCCAGGGACCAACAGACCATCATGGCCTGAACAAAGTCACACCACCACTGGTGCCCAGCATGCTGGGACTTCAGTACAAGCCGCAGTCCAAAGCAGTCAAGTGGTGTCACCACCGACACTGCTAACATGCTTTTCTCTATTCCTTTAGCAGCAGAGTGCAGGCCTCTGTTTTTTACCCAGAGGGGTGTGACATACACCTGGAACCAACTCCCCCAAGGGTAGAAACAAACCTCCATTATTTATGCTGGACTAATCCAGACTGCACTGGAAAAGGAAGTGGGGAAAAGGTTGAGGTCCTAGAATACTTCCAATATATTGACAACATGAGCATGCAGGGCAAAACAGCAGGAATTTTTGAGAAAGGCGAGAAAACAATCCAAATCCTCCTGAAGGCTGGTTTTGCCACACAGCAAAGTAAAGTCAAGGGACCTACTCAGAAAACTCAGTTTTTAGGAGTAAAATGGCATTACAGATTCCAATGGACATGGTCAATGGAACAGCAGCTATGTCCCCACCAGCCAGTAAGAAGGAAACACAGGTTTTCCTAGGTGCTGTGGGTTTTTGAACAATGCATCTCAGATTACAGTCAGACTGTAAAACCTCTATATCATGTGATCACAAAGAACGATTTCAAGCAGGGTCCTAACAATAATGAGATTTTGAACAAATTAAACAGGAGGTTGCACGTGCAGTAGACAGGATGTAGAAGATACACTCCGCAGTGCAGCCAGGAAGAATGGTCCTTCCTGGAATCACTGGCAAAAGCTACATGTGGAGGCTCGACAACGACCCCTGGTGTTCTGGAGTTGGGAATACAAATATTCTAACATAGAAAGGATCTGAGGCCAGCTACACCCTCACTGAAACAGAGACACTGGCAACTGATGAAGGGGTTGGAGCTGCCTCAGAAGTGATTGATACCAAAGTACAGTCCTCCTGGCGCCCCAGCTGCCAACACTGGGCTGGATATTCAAAGGGAAATTCCCTGCAACACATCATGCCACTGTGGACTAACTGGGCTGCTCCGACCACACAGCAAGCTTGAATAAGAAACCCCAATTGCCCAGGGATCTTGGAAGTCATCACTAGCTGGCCTGAAGGTGAAAATTTCAGGTTACCATCATCATTAGAGGAGGAGAAGATGACACATGCTGCAGTGGCCTCACACAATAAGCTACCTAAAAATTAAAAGGAATACACTCTCTTTATTGACAGTTCCTTTTGTATCACAGGGACAAATCAGAAATGGAAAGCAGTCGTAGAGGGCCCTATATGATAAGTCACAGAAGCTATTGAAGGAAAAGGTGGATCAAGCCAGGCTGCAGAGCTGAAAGCCATCCAGCTGAATAAGAGAATGGCCAGCAATCTACCTCTACACTGACTCATGGATGGTGGCAAATGCTGTGTTGGAGTGGCTGGACTGACAGAAAAAGCCAATCAGCAGTGCAGAGGAAAACCCAACTGGGCTGATGAATTGTTCAAGAACTTGCTGCCCTGGTAGAGAAGCTGGCTGTAGAAGTACATCATGAGAAGCACATGTGTCCAAGAGCCAGGCTGCTGAAGAATATTGGGACAATGGAGAGGTGGATCAGGCCACCGAGATAAAGCATCTCCAGTTAATCTGGACTGGCAATGTAAGAGCAAAATATTTCTGGCTCAGTGGGCTCAATATGCCTCAGGTCATCAGAGAAGAGATGCAACATACACGTGGGCTTGTGATCAAGAGCTAGACTTAACTGTGGACTCCAACCTCCCAGTTATCCATGACTGTGAAACATGTACTGCCATTGAGCAGGACAAGCAGGGAAAGCCTCTCTGGTATGGTGAGCGATGGCTGAAATACAAACATGGGGCAGCCTGGCAAATCAGTCACATCACACAGCTGCAAACCCACCAAGGCAAGCGCTACCTGCGACATGGGTGGAAACAACCACTGGATATCTGGAGATGAACCCTGTGACTCACACGAGGGCCCAAAACACAATCCTGAGCCTACAACTTCTGTGGCAACATGGCATCCCAGAAAGAACTGAGTTGCACTAATGGGACTCATTTGAAAAAGAGTCCCATAGACACATGAGCCAGAGACCACAGGATTGAGTGGGTATAACACCAGCCTCTGAGAAAATTGAACAGTACAATGGACTGTTAAAAATTATATTGAAGGCAATGGGCGGTGGCACCTTCAAACACTGGGATCTTCTTTTAGCAAAGGCCACTTCATTAGTTAATACAAAAGGCTCCACCAATCAAGCTGGTCCTGCCCAACTGAAACTTCTGTGCTGTAGTAGGGGATGAAGATATACAAGAAATGTTTTAGGGAACATGGTTTGGACTGATTCTACCTTTTCGCAAAGGCAAATCCATCCATGGGATTGGCTTTGCTCAAGGACCTGAGGGCACTTGGTGGGTAATGTAGAGGAACAGGGAAATATGAGGTGTACACCAAGGGGATTAAATTTTTTGGTGAGAATGGTCTGTAATGTTCAATTGTACAATACTGTTTGCTGAATGGCACTGCCACTGTATGCCATAACTAATGTGGAGAATGAATATGGACTGCTCCAGATATACCAGTCATGAGCTCATGATTCAGACTGCAACCAGCCAAAAGCACAGCAGCCCTCCTGCCCTGGAAGACATCTAGAACAGACAGAATCCACAGTCATGGACTAAATGAAGTCAACAGACGTCTTGAAAGCACAGCCACTGACTATGGAAATGATACTCACACTTGTGTTTATATACATACACACACATATATGTAGCTGGGAGGTGCAGGACCTGGACATAATATAGATGGTATAGGATAAGGGGTGGAAAACATACTGATTCTGGCCAAGAGAGTTAATTTTTGCAGTAGCCAGGAGGAGCACATCTAGGAGCCTGATGTTATTCTGTACCACCTCAGGTCATGCGCAGGGGTTGTCAGGGGAGGCATCCCTTCTGGTCAGATAGTATGGTAGAGCAGTCATGGTATTGCTGGTTTCCATATGGTGAGCATTTGCACGTGGATCGCTCACCTCTTCCTTACACTCTGTTACTAATATTGTCACTTTTACCCTTAGTTTTCTTATTTCATTTACTGTTTCCAGCAAATTTTTCTTATCTCAACCCTCCATCTTTGCCTTTTGTGTCTCCAGTTCTCCTCTCCAGATGCCCCATAGAGAGGGGGAGGGGGAAGGGAATGGAGCATGGTTTGGAGTGTTTCAGCGGGAACATTAAATTGGGTAACACTGCCTCTAAACCCACAACAGCTCCCAAAGCACATTTTGAGAATTAGCCATCTTTCTGTCTCCTACCCCAGTCTGCGCTCTTTCCAGCAATACTCCCTGCTCATGCCAGCCACCACTGACCTACACCATCTCCTCCTCTGCACACATTTATTCCCTTGGAAGCCGACTTGAGCAGGCAACTGATAAAAGAACACTGGTAAATAAACAGGGCAGTTTCCTCACTTTCAGAACACAGCGTTGCAGCCAGGGATGAGTTGCTGCCCACCAGGAAGAAGAACAGAGAACATAGAACACACTGAGCTGGAAGGCACCCTACAAGGATCATTAAGTCCAACTCCTGGCTTTGCACAGGAAACCCCTAGGAAACATAACATGTGCCTGAGAGCACTGTCCAAACACTTCTGTCAGGCTTGGTGCTGTGACCACTTCAGAGCCTGTTGCAGTGCCCAACCACCCTCTGAGTGAAGAACCTCTCTTTAACGTCCAACCTAAACCTTCCCTGACACAACTTTTAGCCATTCCCTCAGGTCTTGTCACAGGTCACAGCTCAGTGTGAGCCCTTCTCTTCCCCTAGAGAGAAAGTTGCAGACTGCAATGTGGTCTCCCTTCAGTCTCTTCCAGGCCAAGGGACCTCAGCCACTTCTTTGGCTTCCCCTCCAGGCCCTTCACCATCTTTGCAGCCTTTTTCTGGATACTTTCTGGTAGCTTTGTATCTTTCTTATATTGAAGGGATCAGAAGTGTCCCCAGCACTTGGCTTGAGGCGGCCCCAGCTCAGAGCAGAGCAGGACAATCCCCTCCCTTGCCCAGCTGTGATGCTGTGCCTGATGCACCCCAGGACAGATTTGGCCCTCCTGGTTGCCAGAGCACTGCTCACTCATATTCAACTTGCTCTCCACAAGGACTCCCTGGTCCTTTTCCACGGCACTACCCTCCAACAGTTCATTTCCCAGTCTATTCAAGGTGCAGAATCCATCACTTGAAATTGCTAAATTTCAAATAGGTGGTAGTTTCCCTGACCTCTCATTCATCAAAGTCTCCCTGCAGGACATTTCCTCAATGGCTCCTCCCAGTTCTTTATCATCAAACTTAGTTATTATATGTTCAAGTCCTGTGTCCAAGTAATTTATGAACATGCTGAAGAGCACACGGCCTTGGGTGGAGCCCTGTGGAACCCCACCAGTTTCAGTGACACCAGTCTGACATCACCCCATTCACCATAGCCCTTTGTGCCTGACACATGAGCCAGCTGTTGTGCTTATCCAACTGTGGGCTGGACATTTTCTCCAGAAGGGTCCTGAGGGAGACAGTATCAAAAGCTTTACTGAAATCCAAAAAGATCACATCAACTGGCTTCCCTTGATCATCTAAGCAGGTTATCTTGTCATAAAAGGAAATTTGGTTGGATAAGCAGGACTTTTTCCTCATGATGTTGTGCTGGTTGTGACCAATCACTGCACTGTCTTTCAGGCATTTTTCAATACCTCCCAGAATAACTTTCTTCATAATTTCCCCAGGCACTGAAGTGAGACTAATAGGCCTATAGTTTCTGGGGTCATCCTTGCCCTTCTTGAAGGTTAGACAGTTTCCAGTCAATAGGGACCTACCTCTCCAGATGCCCAAGACGATTCCAAAATCATTAAGAGGGACTTCACAATGGCATCAGCCAGCTCTTTGAGTATGTCTGGGTAAATCCTATGTGGTGCCATAGATTTATGAGGACACAGATGGAGCAGCAGATTCCACAGAAGTTCAGGGTCAGCTGGGAGTTTATCATTCTCACAGCCATGGTCCTCCAGCTCAGGGGACTGAGTCATTCTACATTGCCTTTTTCTATTGACTTATTTTTTAAAAATTCCTTTTGTTGTTCTACGCATCTACTGCCCATGTTCAACTCCAGCTGAACTTTGCCAGGTGGCATTTTCTCTCTTCAGTGGTGAGCAGCAAATTTGTATTCTTCCCACATCACTTGACCTTGCTCTCACTGGACAAACACCTTGGATTTTTTGTGTTAGCTCCAAAAGACCCCTGGTCATTCAAGTTAGCCTTTTGCCTAGTCTGCCTGAGTTCCAACATTTTGGATTTGCCTGCTACTGTGCTTGTAGGAGGTGGTGACCAGCACTGATGGAATCCAGTACCTTCAGAAGCATTTTCCTAGGGAACCTTACTAACTAGTTCCCTGAGCAGCCTGAACTCTGCTCTCCCTGCGTCCAAGACTGGACTTCAGAAATGACACTGAGAGGAGCTGGAGCAGCCACCCCACCATATCCCCTCCTGTAGTCCTGCAGAGGTTGCAAGAGGTGTAATCACTCAGGAGGTGCATGGACAACACAGATTCAGGGAGCGGACATGAAGGAAGAACCCTTTCCAGGTCTCGGATTTGTCACTGACACTGCACAACAGCCTCCCACAGCTGGGAGGTAGCACGGATCTCAGCAGCTGCCTCCAAAATGCTCAACAAACCACAGCTTGTCAGTGAGCCAGCAACAGCAGCACTGTTACCTCTCACTCGGCCAAGCGTGAGGTAGCATGCCTCAGTTTCCTCCGGCTTCAGGATGATTCTTCAACCCCAGCTGCAGCTGCATGCTTAGGGTATGCTGCTGGCAATTACTGCAGCTACTCCGGAAACCTCAACAACCCCTTGGCTTGTTTAAGTCCTACATGAGCATGGGCACAGTTTAGAGAAGGTCATAACTATTAATACTAACAGGAGATCTACAGGGAGCAGAGACCTTCTAAATATGTGCCACAAAGCAATTATGTCTTGGATTTCACAATTTAAAAGAAGGGTATATTTACATCACGTTTCAGGGGTGCTAAAACCCGGAAGGAGCAGCAGACCTCCCACTGCCCAGCAGCTCCCACCCCATGCAAGTGGGTGCTTCAGCTTGGCTCCATTCCCCCTGCCTCAGGACCAGGCGGTTTACTCTTGTGCAGGCATGTTCCTTTTCCACCGCCTTCAGCAGGCAGGCTTTTGTGGGTGCCTTGCATCTCCCATGGTCTCATGGCATCAGAACCCCAGAAATGCATTTGGCAAAGGGAAGTGCATGCACACCCCCTAGATTTTCGTTAGGAAAAAAGTTCCCACTTAAGTAAGCTCAGTCAAATGAGTTAAACTCATTTAAATCCCCTTAAGCACCAGAACACCAGCAACTGCACTAACAGGCCACTGCTAGACAAACTTGGTGTTCTGACTTCTGAGAAATAAAACACTGAAAACAAACATTGCTGAGGTCTGATTCCAGTTTAAAAAGGAAAGAAAATTTAAAGGCGAGGTCTTCAAACACCCACACTGACAGTTACCAAACTCACTACAGCTTTCTCCACCTAGAAGCTTTTGCTGTTTTGCACATTTCTGGATTCCTCAAGGAGACAGAGAGAGGGGAGCTGCTGAGTCACACCAAACCCTGGTCTTAGTGCACTGCAGCAAGGTAGGGTAAGCTCCAAAAGGCATCAGCCAGAAAGTCTGTGCAGATCAGCTGTGAGTAATACTGTAATTCCTCACTAGCACCTAGCAGACTACAAGTCCCCTGTTTTGCCAGAGACTGGACACTTTCCTCCAGCTTCTCTGTATCAAGGACCATCCCTAAGCAGGGCCACCTAAATATTTCCCTCTCCATGTGGCCACCACTTCAGTAGCATTGCAGTACCGCAGCACACCAAGCCAAACAGAAGAGGAAAGCCTGTCCCAAAATACATCACAGTCCTCTCTTCTTCATCTTCATACATCCCAAAAGGACAACCATGTAAATCAGGACAACACTGCAAACAGCACTATTACTAAAATAAGGATATAAGTCCAGAAATTGTTGTACCTGAGTGAACAGTCCAGCGTCATGCCTGTGAAGTCAAAAAATTTAAGATACTCTTCGGCCACAAGCTTGCTGAATTCATTGCTAAAGAAAAGCAAAGAAGTAAGTAAAGGTTATCATTCAAGAGTAAACCCCTGCAGAACCATCAATAAGAATGTGGCCAAAGGCACATACTTTTTACCCAAATGTTTTGCCACATCAGAGCGTTTGAATCTGTCCAGATGGTAGAGGCGCTTAGCCAGGCGCCTGGCTGCTTCCAAATTGCTGCTGCTGCCATTGCTGAGATTGTGGCCAGGGGCTCCAGTGGCATCTTTCTCCTGAAGTTCATTGCTCCCCATGGCTGCACTGGAGTCTAACATCACATTCTGTCGTTCAACATTGCTGTGAGAGGAAAAGAATATGGAAAGAATAAAAATAAGATAACATTAGAGTTTCCTCTTAGAATAGAAGTCAATTAACTGTATGGAGGCAAGATGTCACAATATAACAAAATCCACTTAACTGACCAAGAAGCATAGGACAGAGACACTCACTTAGCAGTCAGCAGAACAGTGTTTAACAGACAGCCAAATACGGACTTTCCTTCTGACTGCGGTAAGTATCCTCAACTTGGGCTCATTTCAGAGAGAGCTCTTTGCTATTACCAGCCTACAACTGCACTTGAGTGCTTCTTGCATTAGTATTTTTTTACCCAACCGCTTGCTTGGCTTGAAGAGGCCTCTTTGCATGTAAGAAATTAACCATTTGTCAGGGGAAATGCACTGATTAAGCTAGGGTGATCACTTACTCCAAACTGAGTCAGAACAAGTCCCTTCCTTATTCTTTCCCAGTTGTCCTGGAAACAACACAATTCCTTAAATCTAAAACAATATCACCAGAACTCCCAGTGGCTTACACGTCGCCCATGAGCAGCAGACATCCCATGGGAAGGCACTGCTAGAAAAAGCAGGAGTTGGATCCAGGAACCCAGTTTGGATTATGAGAGACACAAACCATCCATGCCAGCCTGGAGAAATCCTTGCTTCCTTTCTGCTCCCTCATGGTGGCAATTATTTCCTTCAATAGCTGCTCAAAGTCAAGATGATCAGCATGGTAACCCCAGGGCACTTCAGATAAATCATGCACTTACAGATTCCTCCTACCTCTAGTACAATAGGAAAGCTCTGGCTGAGCTGTGTGCCTGCTTTGCTCCTCCCATGAAAGAGGCAAGAGCTCCCCACATCAAAAAGCACACCCGCACATACACACCCCTGCAAAACAGCAGACTTTTAACCTTTTAACTTTTCTCTGACACTGGCATGAAAAGTTTTGCAAAATCTCAGTTCTGTGTATGTGTGTGTGTGCACTTGACAGCATTTCTATTTAATTTCTGTATTTTCATACAATATATAGAAATTCTTTCTACTAAAACCCCATTTACACAGGGCTAATGAATGATCAGCAAGGGCCCTGCACAGGGCAGATAGGAGTGGAATGAGTTAAAGATGACTTTGAACACACAGCATTTTAAACAGCATACCACAGCTTCACACACCACTGTAATTTTCAGACTTGACAAGCCATGGTAAAAACAACTGATTGCTGTGCTCCAGTAACAATTGTCTAGCCATTTATTCAAATGTCTGCTAGCCACTTATTAGCTCCTCAAAGATGAGATTTTTATCTTTAAGGTGAGCTTAAAATAAAAATATTTGGTATTTCACAAATCATCACCTGCTTCCTATCTCTCTTCTCATCCATGGTTTAAGAGAAGAACATGTACAGAATGGAGATTTGCCCATTTTATCTCTGTTTCCATCCTTTCAGTGCTGTTACAACATCAGAAATATCATACATCCATCCTGTGGGTACAACTTCTTTATCAAGTATTAGGGGAAAACAGAAATCTAGCCTCTTCCTGCAAGAACTGGGGATTTCCATTGGTTTGTATTTATTTCAGTGTAAATAAATTGGTGCTATAACGAAAGGGACTCAGTCTCAATGTCTAGTAGGAAATTAATACTATAAATACAATTCCAACAACTTGTAGTATTACTGGCCATCAGTTATCCTGGAGAAGAAAAACAAGCCCCTCCTAACATAATTGTTGTGGAAAATGCCTCCTCAGTCCTATCCAAAACCACTAGCCAATGTCTGAAATTCTCTAAATTTGGCCTATAGCAAACTTGGGAAGAAAGCAAATGACAGAGTACCCTGACACAAGCCCTGAGCAGCACCTTGTCCATCCAAATCAGGCACTGCTTGTTCCAAATTCCCATCTCTAACAAGAGCAAGGCATACCCAGGTGAGCTAACACATCTATAGTCTTTCATGTACAAATTCTGCTTCAAAAGCCATGCCAACTCACAGAGCCTCATCTCACTATAAATCACAGTTCTCTTTCACCACTGCTCTTTATTAAAGGTAGTATTTACAGCCCTGAAAGACGGCCAAAGCTGACAAGAAACATCTGTACCCTGCTAGGAACCAGTGCACTACAAGGGTCAATGTTACCACAAACCACCAAAAGTTTAGAAAGAAAAGAAGTGCCAGCATCTGCCACTTATTGAAATTAACAGTACAGCAGCTCCCAGCTTCTGCTTTGCCTCTTGGAGCCATGGTTGGGATGTGGAGGAACACCCAGCAAGAGGTAGGGTGTGCTCTGCCCACTGCTTGCCAAAACTAGTCACCAGGGCTGCAGAAGAATACCTGTTTTCCAACTTCTCCAGTTTAAAGCTTCATCCTGACTGAGGGTGCCCATATATGCAAAGAATAAGCAGTGCTTCCTTCTGCTATTCCAATAGTTAATTCTGACAGTTGATTAGCTGATTACTTACTAAAAAGGGGGGCTAAATAAGTACTTTTTGTACCTAGTACAAAAAGTAAGTACTAAGTGAGTACTTTTTGTACTTCATACAAAAGTACGAAGTACAAAAAGGCTGTCAAATCAATATAGGTTGTCTGTAACATAAGCCTCTTGCTCAGGGGAAATTACAGATTCTTAGTAGTAAAGCGAGACTTCAGCTCTCAAGTGGCTTAGGTGGCCTGAAGTTCTGTTTATATCACTGAAGGCTTAGGAATCGCAGATGCCCTGTGCATGGCTACTGTGCAAGCTGCCTTCAGGGCCGGATATTTCAGCAGGGTCCAAGTGGTGTTAATCAGGGAAAAGGCTGATGCTTCTTCTTACTTTCCAGGTGCATAATTTTCCCTCTGTGCCTCAGTTTACTAATCTGCTGAACTCAGTAATATTTGCCTCCCTCCGTAAAGTGCTTAAAATGAATTCTAATCAAGAGCTAAGAGCAACCAAGGCTGAAAACAGGTCTCTCTTCAGCAGTCTATAGTTTCTACACATAAAGAATCCACAGCAGCATTACCATCAAAACAGTGCCAAGAAAGGGCTTTGTGATACAGAGCAAGGCTGGACATGGATTTCCCATGCAGCTTTACCCTTTATTACATAAAAATGAGAACCCTCCAACAAAAAACACAGGCTGAAAAATGTAATATATTATATTCCCCCTAATCCTGGGTTCAAGGCCAAAAGAGATTGTAATGATATTACTGGTAATTGCCTGTCTAGCATGGCTGCTGATTTTTATCCAGAGACACTTACATTAATCACTGCTATCAGAAAACACAGAAAACAGAAGGTACAAAAAAACTCCAGATCTCTCTAGTCTCACAGCACATGAGCTGTGGCCAGAATCAGGGTCTTGATATTTCTGTCCCCAGGAACGTACTTACTTCTTCAGACCTACACAGAATGCACAGAGGCTGTGACCACCATATCCAACAGAAATTACAGAAATTCGATAAGCAGCTGCTGAGGTAAATGCATACTCTCTAACAGCAGTAGACACCTCCCCATGCTCACAGATAAACCATGTAAGTTGTAGACTGTAAGCTCTTTCCAGCCTTCCCGTAATACACTGTAACTACTAGGCATTTTATACTGTTTTCTTCACTTATTTTATTATCGACCATTTCTACAGTGATTTAGTTCCCAATGCCAAGCTATCTCAATTTTGCCATGCTCAGCACTTAGCACACTTGATCTGTTTGAGAATATTCTAGATTCACTTACTGCCCCCGTCTCCCATTCCAGGTACCACCAAAACTGAAACTCTACACAGCAATGTTTGATTGAAGAATGACTGCAATTTCCAGAAAACACACAGCAAGGCCAGTAACAGAATGATAATGATACAGGCACCTCATATCTCAGTGGTCCACCCTCCCAGCCAACTAGGCTGCAAGAGGAAACCTCAGCTTGAGTGTGAGTTTATGATGCCTTAAACCTTGGTATGTTCTTCATTTTGCAGCAAATCCATGGAGAAAAAACTCTGTTTCATCCCAAGGAAGAAATGCCTATTAGCATTTTCCTTTATGGAGTAAAAGCACGGAGCAATTGGCCCAGCTGCTAACAAAGAAGTGATGTTCAGAGTTGACACTGAGTGGCAGGGTGTGACAACTCAGCCTAAGTGCTGTCCTCAACGCAGCCACTTCAGTGATCTCAGCTTGCCACTGCCTTTCACTTTTACCAGACTGATGCACAGCATATGCTCACTGGCACGTGGACTCCCCTGGATGCATATGTTCCTTCCCCAAGGAACATTAATTCATCTGGCATACATGTCTGGAGGGAGTGCACTCCCTCCATCAACTGCAGGGGAGCTTGGATTAAGACATGGCTGGAACGTTCACAGACTTTTAGTAAAGAGGGGGGAATGTGAGGAAAACCAACTTTTTCTCTCAAATAAATGTGCATGCCTTTAACATCAACTTTACTCCAAGGCAGGCTGTGTCAGGCATTTGCCAGCAAAACCCATAAGAGCAAAACGCAGCAATGATTAAAAGTAAGGAAGGGTGGAGAGACATTTTGGCATGCTGAAGCTAGGGCCAGAACCAACGTTGTTTTCAGCAGGGGTATGGCGTACACTGGAGAGCCACACTGAAGCTGATAATCATCCGCTGCAGGACAGCGCTGGCCCCATTGTTTTCAATGCTTTCACTCCAAGCCTTCTCCTCCCGGTTCTGAAACAGGACAGCATTCTCTCCAAAACCATCAACTCTGTCCATGAGAAGCATGCTCTAATACAACCTCAACAGCCTCTCAGAAGCATGGCAGGGACAAAGCAGAAACAGTCAGGTGCCTGCCCCCACTCCTCCTCTCCACCCTCCATGTCCTGCCCTGCAGAAACAAATCCCTGCTCTGCAACCCTTCGGAGAGGTGCGGCTGTTCAGTGAACGATATCCTTTCACATCTCAGAGCAGACCAGACACAGTCTGAATTTTGTTTAAAAGGACCTGAAAAGTTGTGCTTGAACAGCCCAGCTCTGAAAGGAACAGCCCCACTGAAGAAAGTGAAGAAATCCCGGCAGCAGTGGGATGTGATGACTCAGTTCCTGCTACAAATAACCCGACCACACAAATGGGCTGGGAACGGCTGTGCTGCAGCTTTGCTGCAGCTCCAAACCAGCTTCTTTAGGGCCAAGAGAGAATGAGCACAAAAGCACTTCAAGCAATGATTTACCTTGCCAGTTACCTTCAGCTCCAGGCCTCTTCCAAGATACAACTGTAGGAAGAGGAGAAAAATCATAAAAAAATAAAAATAATGCACTTTCCTAGCAGATGACTCAGTGTGCTATTTTACTCCAAATGGTTTAATCAGCTTTGAAGTCCTACGTATGGATTCTCTTCAAAGACATGCTTTGAAGTAGATCCCTCTTTGAGGACTGACACAGCTGCACTTTGCTGCAACTCAATTCAGTGGGTGTCTCACAAGCACAGCATCAGCCAGGACACACAAAGCAGTGTCCACAGGCCAGAGTAACCATGAAGCATCTCTCAAAAAGTACCTCCACCTTGCCACATCACATGGAGAGGAGCAAAATTAAAAGTAATAGTCTCTGTAATCCCCCATCGGTTATCAATAAAATACACATGCAAAGTCAATTCCAGGGGCTGAGATGCACACTGCTGTTCAAAAATAACCTTTTCTTTCCTGCAATAATTTTTTCTTCTTTCATTAAAATAATTCCTACTGATTGTAAAAAGGGGAGCTAACAGCTAAAGCATTCAGAAAACACCATTTCTGTAGGCTTGTATACAGCAAATGCAATTGTCATTACATGATCACAGCATTAGAACAAGAAGTCCTGCCACATGCAGGGACAGGATTGCAGCCCTTCCGAGAGACAGTGTGTACTTTATTACACAGACATGCTGGCCTGCTGCCACCTGAAGTAGAAATGTCTTGCTAAAAATACCTCAGGTTTGATTCCATTTTGACCTCAGGGTTTATACATCGCTGTGGCAAGGGTTAGGGCTTGCAAAGGGACACTCACTACATTGATGTCACCGTGCCTAGAAAGTGAAAACCTGGTTCTCACCACATGGGGTACCCAAAGGCTCCTCTCTGCAACAGGTATTTCTGACATGCATGGACATATTGACTGGTCTCTTGAAAGCATTAGGATTGTCCCAAACTCAGGATCTGATCCACCTGCCCCAATAAAAATAAAAAGCAGACCCAACAAATGCACTGCACACTTGTGACTTTGCTCAGAAAACACTCAGCCCCTACATGTTTCAGGAACCCTCAGGCTCTCCCCTCAGAGCCCACCTGCTCCAGCAGTCAAGAGAACACCATCCCTGTGTTCAGCACCCACATAACCAACCTTCCTTCCCCATAAGACTCCTGTGGGGTACTCCAGGACAGGACCAAAACTGGGAAGCCAGCAGAGTACTTCCCCACCATGCCTGGGCTTGGTTTAACTGTTGGGAGACTGGCTCAGGAAGAACGTATTAACCAGGCATCTGGTCCAGCTGGTGCTCCCCGGCAGGGAGCAAAACAGATGCATAAAAATACATGTGTTTACACCTTTCGGTTCAGGCTTCCCTGCAAATACGCAGATGAAGCACTTGAACACTGGCAGGTAGTATCACACAGGAGCTTTACATTGAAACCATGCAGCAAAATGAACCACCTGTCCCCAAAAAGAATAGTGAATAAAGAAAAAACAATAAAGGAAAAAAACCCTCTAACCAACTCACAGCTCACCCAGCCGTGCTAGCAAGGAGTCTGCATGCTCTGTGCCCTGGTCTTCCTCACCGCTGCTCCAGCATCATATCTGAAGACATGCATGCCTCTCTATGCCGTCCTGCCAGCTGCCAGGCTCTGCCTCTCTCTATCCCAGCACACACACACAGGAAGAAGAGGCTTAACGAGCAATAACGTGGAAAGGGACTGGCAGCCAGTCGTGGCTAATGGATGAGATGGCAGGCTGCACTTCAGGACCAGCTCAGAGATGACAGAGACGCCTAGATTTTGGTGAATCAAGCCTTCCTGACCTAAATGGTTTTGACTTTAATGGAGATGTGCCAACAGATGCCAGCTTAAAAGCTGAGCCTCTGACAGCTCTATACTGAGGCGCTTTGTGTAGCAAACTGATCAGCTGCTCCACTTTTTCTTTTCTGTCTCTGTCAGCTCTTGGATTTTTGTTTTGTTTGTTTAATTTTAGAGAAGGCTGGGAACTGAAGAGGCGAAAAGTCAGCAGCCCTTTTTTCCCCTAAAACAACAGTTTATTTAGGAACTAGAAGCAGCTTTGCAAACTCTCACAAAACTGTTGTTCCAGGCACCTCATTAGCCAGAGCAAAGGCAAACTCTGTACAGCATATCACCAGAGCCTTGATAAAGTGATGACACCTTCCTGGAGGAAATACCAAGGTGAAGAGTGTAGCGTAACATTTTAGAAGTTACTAGGCTGTGTAATAATAAAGCAAATCCTCAGCTGTCAAAATGCAAGTGGTGTCAGAAATTTACCCCTGTGAATTGTGCCACTTCATCTTTACCTGGAGTCAATACACATGCATGCCAGCATATTGTGGTTAGCAGTGGCTCAACAGTTGACAGATGCATTAGCCTACATGCCAGCAAGTGGGCTCCAGCGCTTGTTTGCTTGCTCACCAGCTGCAGATGCATTTGATGCATTTGCTTTTCTAGGACAATAACCAATGCCATCCCTCTGAATAACCTTCCTTATCCTGAGTATATGGCTGGCCGCAAATATGAAGTACCGTACTCTGACGGAACTAAGTCTTCTAGATCCCGGAGTCTCCCATGAGCCTGTCTGAAGGTGAAAAAACATCCACTCAGAAAAACAGGGATCTCAGCAGATTTCACACTAAATGAAAAAATTCAACTGGGTCTTAAAGTGAATCTTCAAAGTGCAAAAAAATTCTACCAGACCTCTGTCAGACTAACAGATGAATGTATAAAGGTTACATGTTAGATTCCTAAGTATTGAGTCTTGTAACTACATTGAAAAATCAAATACAAGCTACTTTGGACAGAAGTATCTGTGTGCAAATTGAAAACCAGAATTATAAACTGGGAAGAGACTAGAGAATCAGCCCAGAGAGAGAAATCAAAACTGGATTTATTTGTCAACAAATAAATTCTTTATTGTCTTAAAGAAGGAATAAGCAGAGTGCCAAGTAAGAAACTGCTGGAAATGACCTATACACAGAAGAAAAATATCCACCATGGGAACTACTAAGAGAGGCTTCAACAATTAAAAGTAACCTGGTACCCATGGGAATTTCAGGCTACACTCTTGTGAATTTATTCTGAGAATCACCAGATTGCTTTAGAGAGCCTGGTTTCCACTCTTCTTGAATACACATGCAACTAAATTTGTGCTTGTATCTCTAGGAGAAGAAAAAATAACAGGACTTGCAGAATTTGCTGAGCATCAGCAATTCTTTGAAGATGATGGCAGGTGGCAAATATTTAGAATTTTTGAGGATTAGGAGCTGCAATACGGATTTTTTATTTTCTCTCTGGATTTACAAAAATCTTGAGCAATGTCCTGCCAATAGAGACAATACTTCCCAAGACAAGAGGAAAATGCACTTATGGTAGGAAAAGAAATGCCGTAAGTTTTTTATACTGTTTTCTGGGTTTTTTAAAATTTATTATTCTGACTCTAGCCTACAAGGGGGAAGGGAAAGCCTGCTGTAAAATGGGCAGTAAAAGAAAAGACTAAAAGAAGTCCAGTCTTTAAAGTCTGGAAGTATATAGAGATCATCATAGAGATTTCACACTTCACATTTAGTCATTAAGGTGCTTCGGCTGTGGTATGCATAGAAAAGACAACTCCTTTTCCCCTCAGGTATATCTTACTGCTTTGGAAACATATCCCCTTCACTCCACTCTAACCTGGATCACCAATTTGAATCAATTTGCAAATAATTACACCTAGTCCAGGCAACGAAATCTCAAGCCAGTGTCTTGGCAGCACCTTGCAAACAGTTTTCCTTATTGCCTCTAAAAAGTAAGACTAAATTCCCAGATAGAAAGGTTGAGCCTTGCTCGCCTTAACACAGCCCACTGGCATGGGAAGGGAGGAGTACAGCACCTGGGGCATGGGTATGACAGTGCGGACTGCATGCCTCTGCAACGATAACAAAGAGACAAGGGCATCAAACACCGCCCAAATGCAATGCCCTTATCGTCGCTAAAAAGCTTCTTTACACTGGCAACCTGCGGCTCCCTGACACCCAGCAAAGCCGTCTCTCAGCTCTAAAACCTCACACACTACCCCTCCTCCCTCTGTTCTCCCATCCCCTCCTGTGGAAATTTAAGGCTACTTCAGCTGCAGAGGTTTTTTCCCCCCTCAGAGGGATAATCACTACAGAATGACAGAGTATTTTGAGTTGGAAGGGACACAGATAATCACTACAGAATGACAGAATATTCTGAATTGGAAAGGACACAAAAGGATTCATCAATTCCAACTATTAAGTGAATGGCCCACACAGGGATCAAACCCACAACTTTGTCATTATCAGCACCATACTCTAACCAACCGAGCTTATCTCAGAGAACTGAAAGAGAATAACTCCCCTCCAAAGACATGAAGAGTCCCAAAGGAAGGCAGACTTCTCACGGCCGGGCACAAATGGCACCTAAGCTATGTCGGAAAAGGGCTACTTGCAAAAGTAAGCCTGCCTGCTCTGCAGGAAGACCCAGGGGCAGCTGACACCCCCCTACCCTAAAGAAACACGGCAGGTGGCTTGTCAGAGCAGGCAGGTCCATCATACAGCTCTCGGCAGGACTTACTGCGTTTAACCACGGCCAGCAGCTGACAGGGAGGACAGCAGGGATGAAATCTTCAGACACCCAGGAGCTCACAGGAACTTGCAGCCTGCAAGCCTCTAATAATTTTTTTCCTCTTTTTTTTTTTTTTCAGTTCTGAAGGCATGTGACCGGCCCTCACATACCAGAGCTGACCCCTCCCAAAGCCAGCAATTTCCTAAGAGCAGAGAAGGATGTTACCCTCTCGCATATTCGCTACGAGGCCAGGTTTCCTTGTCTTTATGAATCAAAACCTCACTCCCTGTGTGAGGTACGCTCTGGATCCCTCCGGACAGGTGCAAAAGGGGCTATCGTGCTCTGCTACCTGCTATCAGGAGGGCATGCCTGATAGCCTGATATCGGGAGCCCCGGCTCCTTCTTTCCCAACTGGCATATGGATTTCAATTTTCAGGTGTAAAACCACCATCTCTTTGCTCTCAAATCGGCCGTCCCCTTCTGCTCTGGGCCAGGAAGAGCGTGTTTCACACTGTTCCCCCATTAATTAGCGCTGGTACTTGGAAGCATGCTCCCTCCCCAGTCACTTTTTGTATCACCGAAATACCACGGCACAAGGCTCTGCTGAGATTTTCGTTTCGGTTTTTGCTCTCTCGGATTGGCAGTACCGTTTCCGGAAAAGGGGGGGGAAGGGGGGGGTCTCGTGCTCCTTGCTGTCCCGCACTGCCACACTATCCTACTCTGTTCCCAAATCCCCCGCACCCAAAATCCCCCCGCTTCCCTTAGCACTTGCCAGCATCCACATGGCGAGCCGCCAGAGCAGCCCCCACCCCTCTGGGAGGGGCTTCTCCCGCCGCTCTCCGGCAGGCGGGGGCGGCGGGAGCGAGGAGCCCCGGCGGGCAGAGCGCACCGAGCGCTCGGCGGCACCGCGCGGGCCGGCACGGCGGGGCGCAGCTCTCGCCCGCCTCCCCCCGCCCTCCTCCTCCGGCAGGCTCGACCACTCCGGAGGGTGCCCCCGCTGCTCTGCGGCGCCAGGCAGCCACTACGTGTGAGGAACTGCGGCCCCAAGCACAACCGGAGGGTCACGGCACCGTAGGAAACCAGAGCTTCACCAGCAGGCACAGAGGTGCCGTGCATGCATCGCACAGGCAGACTCAGGTAAACCTAAGTCTCACATGGCTTCAGGCAATACAACCGAGCGTTCCTGAGCTGCCAGGGCTCACGAGGCTATTTCTCGTTCACCTAAGCATCACCAATACATGCCGCCCTGAACCCTCTGCGATAAACCTCCCGCCGCTCCCCGCAGGCACACACTGCTTCTCACCCACGCACTCTTAACACTCCGATTGCCCACTGGCTCCAACGAAGTAGTACTCACGACCTGTCAGTCGCTACACAACATACGCCTGGTGCAATGCAACATTCTACTGGAATACCAGAGGAAGAATGGTAGTGTTGGCTATAAAATTATTGTTGGTAGGACTACTCTGTTGGGCATATTCGTGGCTAGCCATCCTGCTGTGCTGACATTCTCCACTGGCACCTCCTTAGGTGAGCCGTTGAGGCTTGTCCCTAACAAACTAGGAACACTCTTTTTTTCCTTTTTTTTTTTAATTCAGCGAGGGAAAAAGTATTTAAACATCTACTGCTGCTTTATCAGTATGGCTGCAAATCTAAACTAAAATTAATCCCAAGTGAAATCCACATTAGGCAGGCACCTGATGTGACTCATTTAAACACACGTTGTCTTTGTGATAATTTTTGTCTTGATGAGCCAATGTGGACCTTGCTTGACTTTTAGATACTAGATGATGCTGCAACTCCGAGGTAACAGAATCAGGACCTGAATGTGCTGCTTGTTCTCCCCTGTCCAGTTTTATGTCAGTCTTTGGATTTGTTGTAAGTAAGGGGCTGCAAGTCTCAGGACTGGCCTCAGTTTCTGGTTCCATACAGGTTATTACAGATTAGCAGTCACTTATTGCCTGTTGGCAGGCATCATGCATGCAACATCTTTTTAAAGCATGATTGAGGGAAAAATATTTTAAATTCTAAGGTCCTTCTACCTGTTGTTTTAAGAGCAAACTGTACCTTAATCCATAAAGTTAGCAAAACTACTTCTGCTCAAAGGACTTACTTGATTTTAGCACAAAAGAAATAAAACAGACCAAAGATCTCCCACCCTTACTCTCAGGAAAGCTCAAACTAGTCTAGTCCCATCTAAGGGAATAGTCCTAGGAGTCTTAGATAACATCCTGTCCCTGAAGAATGAAGACCAGAGGCTTATTTGTCACTCACAAGGTTCTTCACCACTTTGCAGGTGAGTTGTACCCTCACCACTCTGCTTTTAACTCCCACTTTGTCTGTGGCTGCCTTTCACTGTCCCCACTCTGACAGAATACCGTAAGAAAAGTTTGCCCATAGAGTGGTTCTCCACAAGTGTACCTATTTTCTGAGCACTGAGTGTAGTTATTGCTTCTCACATTAGTATTTCTTTTAATAGGTTTTCTCACTTGCCCTTTTACCTAAACAGAAATTATTAACAATTTTACAATGCTCGCTCCTCTTTCAGTAAGTAAGTGCACAGACCTGTGAATGTGGTGGAGCAAAATCTCATCCTAGCAAAAGTAAGGTTCTAAACTGCCACTGGCCTCAAAAGAAGAAACACTGTGCCCAGAGATACATCTTTAACATCCAGATCACAAACTGCATTTGGACAACTCATTTGTGTACACAAAGTGCTACCGTTTCTAAAGTTGCTGCCAAAAAATTCAGGTAGGAACTAGAGGTGAGCAAGGGTAATTTGTAGCCAGTAACTAACTCCTCCAGAGACAGGTCCCAGAGAAGTGAGAATACCAGACAGACTTTTATCAACACATCAGCATTGCCTAACAAACCTTCATAATGTACATTTGCACTCTTCTTATGAATGGCAGGTTTGGATGGCTCATTTCTCTCCTACAGTCACCTTGGAAATTATTCTCTGTAGAAAATTTGAAGTGTTAAAAGATGCAATATTTCACTTTGTGACAGTACACTGCAGAGATTGGGGAAAAATCAGCAGGCACACATCAAGCTCACCCACTACTTTTACCTTTCCAGATGAGGGACTTCTGTGACATCTCCTTTGAAGAGTGTTTCACTTGCATCCCTTAAGCCATTGGCGATGCCTTCACCACATCCCTTCACTTCCCTGTCGGGGACATCTGTCTGCCCCAAGGCCGATGTCCTATCTAAAAACTGTCCACCCTCCTTCATACGCTGCTGGATCATGGGAGTGAGTGGCATCTCAAAACTGAAGTAGCTATCAGGCTCCGAGTACAATGTCTCCAGCGATTCTGCACTGTAGTACAAAGATGCATTGTCCAGGATGTTTTCAAACTGTGAGCTGTACAGATCAGTGGAGACATCAGAGTGCCTCTGCCCAAGGAAATCTTTGTATCCTCCTGTGGCTGCTTCCCCCTCCTCCACCATCCTGAAAATTAACGAGAAACAGGTCATTACAGCTTGGGGACAAGGTTTAGACTTTGGGCAACCCTTCTCACCTTCTCACCTTTCTGAGCAGAAAGGCCAATGCAGCTTTATACAAGAGAGGGCACTGCAGGTAAAATGCAGGTTTCTCCTTGTACCACCTCTCCATATGACTGGCACTTTCTCCTTGTCCAGGGACACAGAAAGAAACAATTTTCTGGGTAGAAGAAGAGGGCTGGGAGACAGCCTGATATTGTCTTACAGATAACATCAGCTGCTTACAAGGAAAGCACAATGTGTAAGATATGTCCTAGCACCAGTGCCATGCCAGAGGCTACACATGTTGGAGATGTGTATCCAGATGGAGCCTCTGCCCCTAAAGGATAATTTGCTATCTCTGCAGCACTAGAACTGGGGTCTTAGCAAAAAGCTAGAGGAAATCACTCCAGAATGCAAAGGGAAGCACATACAATTAAAAATATGGACCCCGGGGAACCACATTTGAAGGGAGAAGATTGAGCCTGCTTGCAGATGCAAGGAAAGATAAAGCATCCCCCTTAAAAGTTTTCCTCTCTGCTGCACCAAATACTGTGGGGCTCCTTAACATGGTTGCATGCACTAGCCAAAGCAAAACTCCACAGATCCAGAGATGCAGAGGTGGGAGAGTCTCCCTGGTAGAGAATTTGTTGTTTCAGCAGCAAACACCTCTCCAGGTCAAAGTGGGCATGGTTTGCTCAGAGTGCACCACTGGAATCCTTGGTTTTGTCAGAGATGTGAATTAGGAAAGAAAAGAAAGCAAATCAGGATGCAAAGCAGCACAACATTCTTGCAATATGTACTGCTAAAATGATATAAACACAGACAGATAGATAGATAGATAGATAGATAGATAGATAGATAGATAGATAGATAGATAGATAGATAGATAGACAGATTATATAGAAAGCACATGTTGTAGCATTACTCCTCCTATGATCTACATGGCCCTGGATAAAATGTCTTTATTATCCAACCTTTCAGAGGTTCTCACACTGCTCTTGCACAAACTCTGAATGAAACCAGAAAATCCGTTTAGGTGCATATGGCCAGCCCTGCATGCCAACTGTATTTAATTACATGACATGTCCAGATCCAAACTACACCTGCTTCAGATGCTTCACCACACTTACATCACTGTGCAAACAGCAAGACTTCTATTCTTTTAAGTTCCAAAACCTGAGATGGACTGCAAACTTCAATAAGGTATTGTGGCTTCAGGCACTAGCCCACCACTATCTATGAATCACTACTGTAAACATCACACTACAGGCAGCAGACAAGTATTTGCCGCTTCTCATTAGCTCCTAAACAATTAGGCATAAGCCACATGCCTATACAAGAGAACCCCTGCCCAACCCCTGCTACCCTCTTAGCACCAACTCACCTGCCCTGGCCTCTTGCAAGCACAGCCATCTCCTCCTCACCACAGTTCTTCCTGTCCTTCACAGAAACTTCATCTTTCCCACTTTCATTGAGCAGTGCTAGAGGAGTGGCTCCAGAGGCAGTAGGTCCCAGCCTTGGGTCTTCACAGACCTCACTCCACGCACTGTCTGGCAAAGAAACCAAGGCCGGGGAGACCACTGGTGACACAGGGTGGCTGGATGTTTTGGGGAATGCCTTCTTCTCCGCAGACACAGAGTCCAGCAGCGATTGCTTCTTTCTTTTCTGCTCCTCAGCTTTTTGCAGCCCTAAGATCTCCACACCTTGAAATTCTACATGTTTACTCACAGCTGCCTCTTTAGCAAGCCTTCTCTCAGGACCTGTTTGCATTTTGCCTTGACTGTACTCTGAAAACCCCTCAGAATGTGTCCCCCTCTCCACTCTGCTGACTGCTTCCAGGTTTGTCACAGATGGTTTGTGACAACTTGGTTCCTGAGCTGCGTGGACCTCCTCTGCTTTATTACTTATAACTTGTGAGGATTTGGACTGCTTTTCTTCAGCCCATATTGAAGCCAGATCCTTCTCCATGATCAAATGCTTTTTTCCCTCAGCTGTTCGTTCAGATGGAAGAAGCATGTCTGAGAGCTTTTCTTGGCCTGATGGAACTGGATCTCTGGCTGTCTGCAAATTTTGGCTGCCAGTAAGACTCTTTTTTTCCATTTGCGTCTCTGAATGGAGAGAAGTATTTGCTCTTTCTTGCACCTTTGTTGCTTCTAGCCGTCGAGAGATTTTCATAATCTCTGGCAGTTTACCTGCAGGTTGCAAACCTTCTTCTGGGGTGTGAAGCTGCGATGCCCCTGCATCAGGCCTTGGATTATCTGTGGGAGCCGCATGCTGAAGCACAGGCCTGACACGGTGGTGGCTGTCCCGTCTTTCTGGACTGCGTGTTACAGGCTCAGCCTGGCACATTGGTGGAGCCACTGCCACCTGTCTGCTTGACTCTACAGTGCCGTACTCTGGAAATTCATTGATGATGGTGTGAGAAGGCAAACTGCTGCTTCCCTGGCCACTACCTGCAAGGAAAAAGGAAAGAGACCCTGGGTTTATCTACCACATGCACAAAGCAAAAAGCCTGATTTCCTTTCCCAGCCCTAACTCCTAACAGAGTTAACAAAGTTTTCCCCTGCAGGGGAAATACTGTTCAGTTTAACTCACTCTGCACGCTCTCACACCCCAGTTACCCAGAGATGGTCCTTTCATCTAGGAGTTTTTGGGCAGCCCTACTTTGGGAGTGTGCACTCCAGAGGAAGGAATGCTAGAAATGTCTGCTACACTTCAGAAAAGGTCCCAGTAGCACACGAACAGTCTGAGGCTGCAGGCCAGGTGCATAGGCCTAAGGGATTCAGATGTCTGATATCCATCCACAGCATGCACCACACATGATGATTTTACTTTAAAAAGACACTACACATTATGGTTTTACTTTAAAAAGACACCACACATGATGGTTTTATGTTTTTAGGTAATTTGCAATTGTGAAAATTAAGCACTGGGAAGGTATCAGCCACAACCTGTATGTTCTACAGCCTTGATGAAACTAATTAGCTAAATTACAAAGCAATTACTGAGCAATTCAACTTTCTGCCAGCACTACCCTCTTCCTTTAACAACTCAGGTAGCTGAAGGTCATGTTGCAGTGATGGATGCATACCAAGTAATTCACATTTTCTACTGCAGCAAATACACTGCTGCAAAAAAACCTTGCTACCCCTCCCTTCCTTGTGCTGCTTTTCCAACTGCTGTAAACAAAGCAGGAGCAAAAGTGGGTGATCCCATTTTCCAAGCGCCAAGCACCCAGTGGTTCCCATTGTTGTGAAGTGACAGAGAACCATCTGTCCAGAGGGACCTCAGGGATCACATAATGACAGATAATTTGCCATCTTATATCACAGCCCAAGGAGCAACTGAGTTTCTGTGAGGAAAAAAACCCAAAAAAACAACAAAAACGCAACTATCAACAGCTGCATTTGTCCTTCAGCCTGGCGTATAAAAGTCTTTTAAATCAAACTGCAGGGGTGGCTAGACCCAAACACCTACTCTGAAAAGCATCAGGAGTTACAGCTCTAAAACCAGACACCAACTTGCATTTAAATGGTTTGGTCCCGAAGTGCACATCTAGGTGCTGCATTGGGAACTGATCCCCACCTCTGCTCCAAGCAGTCTGGCCATGGTCTGTGTCTGAGGCAGAAACCATGTAGCTGAGGTTAATGATAGGCTGAGTTCAAGGTGAAAGAGAGGATAATCTAACACAAGTTCAGAACTGCATTAATATGGCTACCTATGTGCCAGTGGCTTGTTAAAGTAAGCAGAAGTTCACACCTGCCAGTATATGCCAGTCTGTATAGTCACAGGGTAAATACCACACACCGGGCATGTATAGGATCAAAGTGACAGTCTTGGACCCTGCCAAGCCTCAGAATCTGTGGGTTCTCCAAACGTCTCCATGCCATTGACTTAATCAGTATATAATAAAAATTCAGCTTCATCCAGATGGCTTGGTTGCTGCTCAGGACAGTGACTGGACAAAGCAGGGACCCCTTCTCTGCTGCAAGATCCCAGGGAGCTGTAAGGAACACATAGACCCTGTCCACAATTGCATCACCAGCCCATCTTCATGGCAAGGCTTCCAATACACAGGTGTGGGTGCACCCACAGTGCTTTTCCAAAGTATCTGAAGCAGCAGATAAACAGTCCCCTTTGCACACAACTCAGCCACACAGTGCTTGTGTGCATCTCAATCAAGGCTATACTTTTCATGGCACAGGCACTGTGGGACTCTTCCACCAGGACAGACTCACGACAGTGATGGTCTGTGGTTATATCGCTACACCTGCACCAGAATAACCCCAAGCAAGCAACCCCAAGCTGCCTTCTCATTCTGTAACCCTGGTCTTCTCTAATGCAGAAGGCTAGTGCTTGCTTCTCTCTCAGCACAGTCTTAGAGGTGGGATTTCTTAGGAGAGGACTGACAGGGAGCCTGTTAGATGCTAACATAAACCCTTCTTGGTGGACACACCACCCACAGCAATGCTCAGTGCATGCCCTCAGAACTGTGGGACAACACTTGGCCAGGCCACTGCCCGGCCACACTCTCTGCCTGCACTGTGTGAAGAAAGGCAATACATAGTGCCCCAAGAGCTGGGACCCCTGTGCCTCACTCCACCCACACATCCCGCCTCGTTGGAAGGAAGCCCAAAGCATCAGCCCCGGCCTCCTGTGGGGCTGGGAGGCAGCCAATGTGTTCTGGAGGCCAAGCCCTAACAAGGCACCGCACACAGATCCTGCCAAGGGGCCAGGCTCGTCTCTGCTAATTGCTATCTTAGCTTCTGAACCAACAGGAGGGAAACAGAGGGGGCCTTATTTCTCATGGTGAATGCTAAATGCTCTACTGTGCCTCCCCATCTGCCACTGACAGCCACTGCTGACGGTGAAAAGAAATTCTGAGCAAGTTTCTGATTTACTTCTCCTCCTGAACTTCATACTCTGGCAAGCCCAGATTCCAGAAGAGGTACCCACACAGAGCACATACCCACACAGGCAAGCACAGAGAGACGTCCAAGAGGAGGGAGAGAGCTTACACACACTCCTCTCTGCCATGCCTGCAAGCTGTGCTTATCTGGGCAAGAGAGTAACATTATCACAGTAGAGGTAAGGCCTTTCCTAAAGTGAGATGTCAGCAGCCCTCCTCTGGACGGACTGCTCCTGCTGCTGCCACTGCTGCTGTATACAAGAACAAGTCAGTGGGATTCTTGCCTTCATGCAGCAATAATGCCTAATTCTCTGTCTGATTGAAAAAAAATTCATATATGACATCAAAGCAGTGTTCTGTTGCCATTATGTTAGGTACCACCATGCACATGACTGCCAAGGTCTCTATCTCATGAGATAAACCACAACCAATCCATCCCTCTCTCC
Organism: Catharus ustulatus; assembly: GCF_009819885.2. Taxonomy (NCBI): domain Eukaryota; kingdom Metazoa; phylum Chordata; class Aves; order Passeriformes; family Turdidae; genus Catharus; species Catharus ustulatus. The sequence continues at coordinate 45,804,280 of NC_046262.2, read as the reverse complement.
CAAAATTGCAAAGCCTTTCCCCTTCCTCAGAGAGCTATTTCAGGTACAAGAGCTTAGGGGAGCTTGAGCTCTTTAAGGGAAACTCCTCCCTTATTCCCATCCACCACCACAGCATCATGTCTTGCTGCAGCTACTGGCATATCCTGTCCAACCCCATCCCCCAATATGACTGCATTACAAACAAGGCTAGAAAGACAACAACAAAATTTAAGGACTGCACTGAAGATGCGCAGGGAAAAAAAATACCCATCACCAAACAAACAAAGGACACACACTTTCAGGTAACACAAATTTCTACTTTGCATTGAAGGTGGCTTCTTTCAACAAATTAATAAAAAAATAAAAAGAAAGGAAAAAAAGAAAGAAATGGATTAGGGAAAGAGCTAAAATAGAAAGGGGGTGAGTGACTAGAAAACTGAGACTGGGCAAATATAACTTAACAGCATTTGGCAGCCTTTCTGATGACTAGACGTTGAAAGAATTAATGACTTAAATCAGGCATAGATATGATATTTCATAGGTAAATAACCATTCCATGTCAAGCAAACTTGTCCACAGCATAATAAAAGGAAATTCTAGGAAGCAAAACACAAGTTAAAAGCATAGACAGACATTTTGTTTACAGGTACATTTTAAAAAAAGAATGGTGTGAGTGTCTCTCTCTATACAGTATATATATATATATATATAATCTAGCTCGAGAAATTAGATATATTTGCTTGAACAGTCTCCTTACTCACAGAGATTACTGTAGCTCCAGCAGTTACCCATTGGTCAAAGAAATAAAATGCACAGATCATCAGTTTATCTATAGCGATACCAGCTAATTCAATTGCTGCTGTTCTAGTCAACTGGAATCAAAATAGTTTCAAATTTCCTGGCAGCTGCTGCCCTGCACTGCACACAATGATGTAAATGGATGCTTTCTGACTATTATGAAATTGATGGGGGAACTGCAGTCTCATTCAGTCTATCGCAGGAGCTAAGGAGTCCACCTTGGCAGCTTGCACGGGGAAAAAAAAATTTCCTTCAGCAAGGCTGCCTGACAGCATGCCAGGGATACGTCTGTACTTAGCTGCCGTTTTTGTAACTGCGTCCGTAAGGGGAGAATTGGGCAGAATGGCGATGCTGAGAGTCATGTGCTGGTTTCAGAATGCAGGATGCTTTATGGCATTTCAGCACTAGTGAGCTGGAAGCATTCACTAAGTAGCCCAGTCATCCTGCATTTTATGTCTCTGCAGCTCCTTGCGCCGATCACAAGTAGCATGTGGGTGAGCTTGCATGCAGCATCGTATCAGTTACGCTTTCCTGGTATTTCTTGCCACTATTTGTAAAAGGCAGATTAGGGCAAGTAAAAAACAATGCATGCATTAAGATGAAACAAATCTCTAGGTGACAGAGTTTAATGAACACAGGATTTATGATATTATATCACTACTGCAGCCTGCCAAAGAGGAGGGTTACACATATTTCCTTGTCTTGCACTGCATCATGTTACAATTTCTATGGTGACTAAAACTATTCAAATTGATAAAGCAGCCTGCTCCTGCTGACATGTAGTGGCCATCCCCTATAAAAGGGGAGGGATGTTGCACAGCCTCTGGCAGCCTTGTGCAGCAGCCCTTTTTCCAAATGATGTCATTCTCCATGCTGTGATAGGTCCTGCCTGGCCAGCATAGCCAAAGCCAGGGGATTAACATAACGCAAACATGCGGCTTTTGTAACTGGACTGCAAACATCCACACCAGACAGGGGGCAGGATTTTCTGCAGCTTGCAGACACTCCAGGCTTTTGGGCAGTTCGCTTGCTCCAGAAAGGAGAAGTGAAGACAGGTCTTCATCCCGTCAGAAGTTACAGCAGCATTATGTAAAAACAACAAGCTGGTGGGAATGGGGAAGCTGAGTAAAAGAGAGAGGGAAACCGAGGGAAGAGGTTGGTGAGAGCTGCCTAGAAATAAATCCTGGTGGAATGCCTCTGTGCCTTAACAAAAATGCAGGGAAGGTAGAGGGGAATAGAGGTATGGCAGGGCCCTTGCAGAATGATCAACTGTCTTGCCTGAGCTTCCTCACCCAAAAAGAGACAAAGAGAGGGACTCCCTACTGTAGTTGTTGGGAGGTTTGGCACAGAGCCCAACAGCATGCACAGCCTGCATGCTCTTTGTGGTCTCCATACTTGAACAGCCAGACAGTGGTGTTACAGACAGTGGCGTTACACAGTGGCTCAGGGTTACCCAGGAAATAAACTAATTTGTTCAGGGGTAAAAAATAATTCCCCTGCAAGCATGCAGGGGCAGTGTGTTGCTCAGAAAATCGTACACCCACAGCTTGCTGCACACTGGAAAAAATTCTCAAAAAGGTACTGCTCACTACTGCTCTTGTGTAGTCCCCTAAATTCTGGGGGTTTTGGGCTACCAGAGGCTGTGCTAGATGAAACATCAGTCTGCCATAGGACAACCATGCCCACGCTAGGTAGATCTGTCACGTATCTCTCTGCTAGCCAAGTCCCAGTCCTGGAGTCTGGTAGTGTGATGATGCTGAATTTTCATTGGGTTGGCAGACAGAGTGAGAAAAGCCACAAGGGTAAGAAGGTAAATCCTGTGCATTTAGAAAGCAATGATCATTTAGAAAGCATGTAAAATACATGGGTCACTTTGTGCCTCTTTGAGAGAATGTGTGGATTTTTTTTTTACAGCTGTGCAAGTTCTAACCCTATTACTGATGGATAGCTTTACACAAGCAATGCTGTGACTTGGTTGCGTATTTTCCCCCACAGATTTTAACTAATTTCCAGCGGTAAACAGGATTTTGGACCACTTGCATAACCCCAACTGCACTGAATTAAGTGTCCTCCAAAGAGCCCCGTACCTTTCCCCTGGTTACAAGAAGGATGGCACCTTGCCGCAGTCACTCAAAGGCCTACAGTGAGCTTAAAACAGGACAAAGTCCAAAACTAACATGCAGCATGCACTGAGAGGATTTAGTGTGAGGGATTATCCACTACAAATTGCTGTATGGGACACAGATGGTCAGCGAGATAGCTCAGTCCCAGGAGTCATTACCCTGTAAAGCAAAATGGTAGAGTGGAACAGCTGTTAGAATGAGGAGGAGCAGGAGGGAATACAAAGGGAGTATCTGGATTTCTTATCCTGACATAAAAGTGCAAGTGGGGTCTTAGAATATTTAACACACTTTTATTCTTTGAAGTCCACACTCTGGAATGATATGGCTGTGAGAATCTAAAGTTTTCATGTAAAACTTAGGTTTAAAACAACAGATCCAAAAATAATCTGAAATTTTCTCATTTTCCTGCTGCTATGATTTATAAAGGAAGCGGCTAACAGGTGATTTTCTAAGTGTAGATACACATAGTAATTAGCAAGAATTACTTTAAAAGCTCCATAAAAGCCTTCACCTGAAGAACAAACTTCTTAAGCAGTGACAACTCACAGCTGCTTTGACACTTTCAGCATCTACAAAGACTTTACAGCCTCTCTAAATTCAGCTGTAATTAATGTTATATATTTTAAATACTGTATTTCTAAAGAATCCTCTCAAAACCCTTGGAAAGTTGCTTTGAGCAACCTAAAATTACTTTAAAAATCCCTCATTTCTAAGCATAGATCTCAGAAACTCTGGATTTTTGTAGATCCAGCAACCAGGCAAGACTGCAGAAAAGGATGTCCTTCACTACATTTCAGGGTTTGGGACCAATTAACCAAGCTAAGAGTAGTCTTGTTAGGCAGTTCTTAAAGCACCCTAGAAGATGGATCTCAATTTATGCACCCAGCTAAAATAGGACACAGAGGCACATGTGCATCTCTCAGGCTCCAAGCATTTGTTGCTAAAGGTGCAGTTGGACATTGCATAGTAACTTTTCAGCAGGCTCTCACAGTGAATGAGACTCCCTTCCTCAGGAAGCTGGACAGAGTTAAATAAACAACTAAGGGATCTAAGGCAGATCTAAGGCACTTGTTAAAGCAGTGAACTGTGAACAGGAAAATACATGCTGTACTCTGTGTTACACCTCTTCAGTCCAACACCAGGCCAAAACTGCATCTATTCATACAATTTTATGTAAATGTCTTCTCTGTGTGCATATCAACAGCAAGTTAACATGCATCATTTCCTTCAGAAAGCTTCAGAAATAAAGCAAGGCTACAGCACAATAGAGGGTTTGTGTTGGTGTGCTGCAGATCTCACCAGCTGATGGGGCTGAGGCCAAGGAGAGGCCATGGTGACAGGTAAAAATGCAGCTGTGCCCCACTGTACCTGCCTATAACAAGCCAAGTCAGCTGACTGAGCCTCTCCTATTGTGCCCACTGATCTGGATGCCCCATTTTCTGTCTGCCTGATGGAAGGGGATGGCCTGATTGCCTCCAAGAAAGTGTTGAGTTCTGAGTCCTGCCAGCTTCAGCCACTTCAGTCTGTGCCACGTGTTCTCAGAACATCTGATGTGGCCAAACACTGACAGACTGGCAGCAGCACCAGATCCCCAAATATTTGTGTGCTCACATCAGCATGGCTCTCAGCTTCAGCCAATAGAGCACAGACAGGGAGACATTAACTGCCTTAACTCTTGGCATTTCCTAACTCCTGAGCGCTTAATTCTGCACCTTTAAAAAACAAAAAACAAACAGCCCATGTTTTAACGATTATTTGTACTAAACCCTTGGCCTTCAAACAACTCTGTTGTTTAGAAAGTTGAGGATGTGGTAATCTCCTCCCTACAGCTGTAGGTTATGATAACTTGAACTATCCAGCTTTCAAGTGGAGGTCACAAGACATACAATTTCCTCCTGCGGAGCAAGGGACACAGCATAATGACTTGTTCCCCCTTTAGTTTTCCTCTCCCCTGGACTGGAAACCCAGATATCCATCACACACACCTGACAGCTCCAGAGCATGTCTCCGCTTCTCTCAGCCCCAGGAAGCGGGACTCAGAAATTCAAGGGAAATAGCAAGACAGCTCCACCTCTTCACCTCTGCAGCCAAGATGCAGAGCACAATGAAACCTGTTCTCCTGCACCAGCATTTATTTTTCCATAGGCACAATTCTCTTCTGACATCACTGTAAGAGCTTGGTTTACTTGACTTGGTTTACTCCATACTGGAGTGAAAAAGGAGCCCTCAGCATGGCCAGCAGACATGCTGGTGGCCAAAGAGGTAATCACTTCCTATAGTGCACAAACTTAACTGGAAAAGTACCTTCTAAAACAGTGCCTCTGGAGACTAAAATTTAAAAAGTTAACCTTCTTTTTGCATCATTGCCAATCAGTAATGCCAAACATCAGGGATATTTATGAGAAAACTATTGATTACACACAATGATTTAAAAATTCCTGCAAGTCTTCTGTATGTCAGAAAATGCAGCAGGACACTAGAAACAACAACAACAACAAGAACAAGCTGATAAATTCAAGTATGCACAGCACATGCAACAGGATGATGGAATTTTAATTTAATACCCCTTACAGAGGGGTACCACAGCTCTGACCATTCTGTATTCCAGCCTTGTGTGTGCTCCTGGCAAACACTGCAAGACATCTGATGTGCCAGTCCTTCACTGTAATTAAGCAAAATTAATGTGAAAATCAGCCAGTCCTGCAACCCTCAGAAAATGCAGTTTTGCGCCTTTTAAGGAAAGCAGAGCTGCAGAGGAAGATACCAGACCAGGGAGCCCAGACTTTCAGGATTGCCTGGCAATGGAAAGAGCAAGAGATTAAAATATGGCAAAGGGAGGTGCCTCAAAATGGAAAACAACGGGGTTGGAGCATTGGGCAAGACTACAGTCAGCAGTGCCTTTGGTCTAAGGGCAGTTCCTGCAGTGAGGATCAAGAAAGTGCCACTACATGCAGTGTGAGGAGATGCAGCAGAACCGGGCATGTGTGCCTTGAAATACCAGAGCAAACAAGTGAGGCAGAAGATTAAGGACAACCTAGTATGTCAGTGATACTCATTTTACACAAAGATACTGAAGTAGTTTTCTTAAAGCTGTTTACATCAGCAGCATAGAATCCTGAAAAGGCTTTACTTTTACAAAATAGCAACCATTGTGTTCTTCCATTGCTCTTGAAACAAGTTCTAGAAATTCTAAGCAAAAGCAATCATTTGTATGATTGCGGTTCAGGAATGGGTATGTTGCATGGGTCAAAGTATGTGTTTGATTTTCTTTCACGTGTTAGATCTGGCATTGTTTGACCCCTTGCAAAGGTGACTCAGCAACACTGCCAGGAGAAACTAAGCCCTTTTTACAGAATTGTTCTTTTGGCATTATTTTGGGGGGGGATTTGTTAGTCAGTTTTTGCTGGCTTGAGCTTGGTAAGCAAACAGATGAGCACAAGAACTAGCATGAGACAATCCGTGGCAGCGTGTGTCTAGGACCATCTCTTTTGGCAGAACCAAGATGTTAAATGAGCTCAGTTCCCTCATGACATCTCAGTGAACACAAAACAGCAAGTTACAGGCTTTCCAAAAAGCTATTTGTTTCACCAGCAATTCAAAACCAAGCCTCTTCCAGCAGCTGTTGGGAAAGACCAGATTTGCATAGCAACACAGGCAGTATTTGTACAGGGCCTTTTTGTGAAGGATGAGATTAAACCTCTGGTACACAGGAGGGATGAAAGCTTTCTCCTCTCAGAAGCATCAGAGAAAAGACTGTTTATTAATCTTAAGAAGCTATTTTCTTCCCAATGCTGGTCTTGGGTTTATTTTCTCATAGAACAGGAATTATGGGGTATTTGGCCTTCATGTTTATTTAAAGAATTATTTTGTAGTATCCCCCACTTTCTTCCCCAAGGAAGCATTTTTAGGAGTAAGTCATGCAGCTGTGACTTTTTTTCTTTTTGGTATTTAAATGTAGTAACGGCAAAGTCATAAAAATCAGGCCTGTAGCACAGCCAAGCCTGAAGAAAAGTCTGCTCAATAGAGATCACTGTTTCCACAGCAGTTTCCAGAGAAGGAATGTATGTTTCCACATACAACAAGCAGCCTTTTATGTCAGTGAGTCTGAGAAGAGGTCTTGTCCAACCCAGCTAAATTCAGTTTCTAAAAAACATTTTCTTTTGCTGGAAGGCAGAAGGCTGGGCTTTCACCAAGGAAGGTGGCCAGGCTGTGCAGGGCCACGTGGACAAGTGTGCTGCATGCTCCCAGCTCCCCCAGTAGGAGGAGTCTACAGGGAGATGTGTGGTCTTTAACCCTTCCACAACAGGAGGGTTCTGGGGGCTTGGACCTGCTTCTACTCTTGAGTAATGCATCCAGGGCAGAAGGATGAGCAACAGACAAGCGAGGAGAGGACCCAGACAAGAGGCACCATGCATTAAAGACAAGAGCACATCAGGGCATCAGTGATCACAGTTATCCCAGAAAAAAACAGAATAAGGACAGCAAAGCAGAGAAAATGTTTTACATGTGACAGCTTTATTAGCATTTGATATTATTGCTGAAAAACCTCTTCCAAAGCCATCTAACATTTTATTTTCCCCCCTCTCATCTGAAAATGATCAGCAGCTTCAACCTGGAAGGTAAAAACCAGCACAGGAGCTTATTAACAAAAGCTGCCATCTCCCACCTGGGTAAACAGAAGTGTTTGCCACAGTCACCCCAATTACTGTTCCTTCTTTGTGAATTAGCTTGTCTGATGCAAGGGTTTTAGTACTCAGTCAAGACGTGTATCCTCAGCAGCATCAGCAGGGCTACAGTAACATGGCTAAAGGGAAAAGATAAACCAGAATGCAGTAGTAAATAAGACCTTCAGCAGCTCATGCTGTGTTCCGTTTCTGAGGCCAGCCATGGCACGGGTCAGCTGCTTTAGGTTAGATAAATTAAAGTTCAGCCTAACTGCCCACAGTGACAAGTTGTTTTCTTGATCAAGTTTAAACACCAACATTTCTTCTGGCCCTGCCCCTGTCACTCATTTGCTTGAAATATTTCATACTTTGACCCCTAAAAAGCATGTCTTCTTTCTTTTAAAGGAAACGTCAGAAAGTAGCATTTTTATTTGGTGGTGTTTTCTCCCTTCCCATCTAACACAGAGAAGAACAGCATAGCTGCTTACCCCATAAGCATATGCCATGACGTATTTGGCATATATCAAATCCAAAAAAAACCCATGATTTGGTGCAAAAAGCCCTGAGTCTGTACTACTATCCTCTCAGTCACCCTGTCCTCATTCACCTCCGTTAATAAGCAGTTAAAACCTGCTTGCTTGAAAAAAAAACTGAACGGGGCAGAATCACTCTCATTTATCCAGGATGGTCAAATAACTTGGAAGAGAAGGAGGAGGAGGAGGGTGCATTTGTCTGTGACAGCATGAGGCCAGTCTGGGTAGGTAAAATGTCACCCGGTTTTTGGGTACAATTCACCAATGTTGTATGTTAACCACTGTTAAATATTCACAAACCTGCCTGTGAGGGTCCCTTGAAATCACTCCCATTTTGCTAACTGTTAGCCCCTAATTGTAGTTTCTCATTAATAAAGGAACAGGAGGAGATCCAGAAACAAGGCAAGAAGCAGCACAAGAAAAATACAGAGAATTAGGCACATAAGTCCATATATCTGTCTTACTCTTTGCCACCCTTTATTTTAGAGCTCAGTACTTAGCTCGGAATACCCGTCATATTTGATAATTGTTTTGGTTGGTAATAATAATAGATTCACTTGGATTTATTAGACACAGCATACTTTATTTAATACCAGTCTCTGGATTTGTACCAATGCCTGCTGACAGTGCTCTCCTACTGTGTCTTTCCAAGCAAGAAATGAGGTCACCATGTAATAAACTGATACACATTTTGTGGCAATTTGGAAGAGTTTTTAAAATTCCTACATTAGGTTCTTTTGGTTTAGGTTTTTTTGAGGGTTTTTTTTTCTCTTTTTGGAAGTTTGGATTTTTTCCACTCTGCAATTAAGATTTCCCAAGTGGATGACCAAACTTTATAAAATACAGGAAGAAACTCAAGTTCTGCTTTTTATTATTATTACTATTGTTACTATTATTCTCCTTTTTTTCCTTTTCTTGCTGAAGTTGAGGAGCCTACACAGTTTGTTTCCAAACAAAGTGCTGCCCTTTTCTGGCAAGAAGGGAGTCTTCTTTAATTAAGTGACATTCCAGAAAGTTTAAAATTAGAAAAGATCAAAGCATAAAGAGAACTGCCTGAGGAAATGCTTTTCCAAAGAGGGCAGGGCTTGTTGATAATTTTGACAAGGCAAGAGGAATAGTTACAATAACTACATTTATTTTCTTCTATGCTTGGGTTCTTAAAAGGTAGAAAATGCCTTGTATTTACAAGAAGACAACAGGAACAAGATTGATCCTTAAGTATAACATTAGATATTGCACCTGGACTTCTGGAATTACTGACTACAGAGGGCAGAGCAGTTCAGGTAGCACTCAAGTATCTAAATTAAAATCTTACCTACCTCTACCTGTAGAAAGACCACGAAGCACATTTCTGGAAGGAGCTCCAGGCAGAAATGGCCATGTTTCAGCATGTGCAATTGCAGAACTTGTGGCTAAACTCCACTGTAGAGAAGTGCAGGGGCTCCCACCACCAATGCATCTCCAGCACGAGTCCCTGCTGTCACATCATGGTGGCCCACATGAGCCAGAAAGAAAGGTGGGGTATAAGACAGGGATCCACTGTAATTTTCTGGGGCCAAACACCAGTGGGATCCTAAGGTCTGGTACTTCTGCAAAACTTTTTGAGTGGCTTAAGAGATTTTTTTTTTTTTGTACACAAGAGTAATAAATAGCACTTACCCATTCCTGAAGGTTTCTTTTCTTCCAAGCCAAATAAAAATTCATATTTGGCCTCGGCAACATTCTGGGCATGAGCTGAAACGTCATTATCCCGCACAAGTGCTTCTGCCTAGAGTCAAAATAAACAAAGCCTATCTACCTTTTAGTGAAAAAAACAGCAGAAGGAACACGAAACCCCTTCAGGCAGCATTTTTAAAGTAGTAATTTCACTCTGTCACCACCAAGATCATCCAGAGTAGACATGGGCCAACTCAGCACTTTTGAAGAGCTCACCTCTCTGTCATTGAGCCCAAAAATTTCAGTATTAAGAACAAAGATCTAACAGAGATCTTAGAGCACCCAACCACTCTTTACTCACTCTTCAGCCAGCTTATCCATTGCAAGGCCAGCAGCACTGGCCAACTATCTCAGTAGTACCAGTTAGGGTTAAAAATATCAAGGGAATAGTATCAGAAATAGCAAATTTGAGTGTGAACATCATAAAACTGGGACCCATGGGAAAACCAGAAATGGGGCAGGCTGTTCCTTTGAAAACAGAGTGGGGTAGAAAGTGAGGAACAAGGACTACAACAAGGGTGATTAAAAAAGGAAGAAGGATAAGGTATGCAAAGATGTAGGAGTACTGTGTAATGGTCACTGTTGGGCAGCTCATGCATGACCACCACCGTCTATGTCAGGACAAGACCCAACTTGGTTTTACAACCATGCCACACAAGTCATACCTGCTTATCTGGCCAGAAGGCAGGGAGGGGACACAGGGTGGTGAGCCCAGGCAGCAGGGGAACACCTGGAAGGATGGATGGACAGATGGATTGAGCAACCTGTTCTACCCAGGCCTGGTGCCACCAGCACCTTCCCACTGCTCTCTTCTTGTAAGAAACACTTTGATAGAGTAAAGGTCCAATTCCTCAGAAGAGAGAAAGGCCACAGGACTAAGATCAAAATACTTTTCTGAACAGGTAGGGACAAAACAAATCTCTAAGATAAAACACACACCAGAAATAAACTGTTGTGCAAAAACTACCTAGAGAGTCAGCACTAAGTTTCTTCCCAGCTGGGCAAGATGGAGCCCATAATTCTTCTGCTTGAAGTGACAGATAAACTAAATCATTAACTCTCTAAATTCTTCCGTAAACTTTATATTCATATGAGGTAGTCAGTTGTTGTGACATAGCAAGCCATGGCATGGTTTACATTAGTGAAAGCATTAGCTTACAAAAACACTTTTTAAAAAACAAAGCTAAGTGGAACATTCTGTCCCCCAGGACAACAATAACTTTTATGCATTTCTATCAAATACCTCAGGATAAGCATCAGATACAACAGAAATTCCAAGTACCAGGGACACATAATTCAAAGAAACACATAGTCATGGCTATTAATCAGAGATGGATGGAATCACAAATCCATATATTCCTCCTAGGGCATCTGTCCAACAATTACATTTTCTTCCAAGAGGATATTGACAAATAGCTATCTTGCCTCATGCCCTAGAACAGTTTTGCTCCAGGTTCTCCTGGCCTTTTACACCCATTTCTTCTCCTACCTTTCTGCACTGCCAGTTCTGCAAGATTTAGTCTAACACCACTCTGCCTAAGACAACAGCAGATCTTACACTGGGGTCTTGGACTAATTTATTTATCATTCACTAGTCCAACTACTCAGCACTAGGGCTTCCAGTACACTGACACACGTGCTAACAGCAGCCTACCCAATCCTTTGGTAAATATGTGATGGAACTGATAAAGGGCTTTCTAGCACAAAGATGACTATCACAAGCATGACAAAATGAGCTTGGAAGAAATCCCCATGTCTGTTCTGCCTTTACAGGGCTGCATTCATTCATTGGCAGGGAGGTAGGAAGGGCTAGAAAAGAAAAAGCTGGAGCCAGAGCATACAGGAGAAGGCTCTTTGTCTGCAACAGTTTAGACAGGAGTAGCTTACAGAGCCAGACAAAAATTCAGCCTGCTCAGATGGATGTGAAGGGATGGGATGGCTAACAACTAGCTGGTGCCAAATCCCAGTGACAGATAAATGAAATGGAAAATAAAATGAACAGAACAGTCCAGTCCTGAGCAGAAAGGAATTTCTGATCTACACCTCTCTGGGACACAGCTTCTTCATCCCTCACCCTTGCTCTTTGAGATTTCACAGACATCTGCTGTACTGAGCATCCCTGCCAGCAAACACATGTTCCAGGAATCTCTATTTGCCTGTACCTTATTGTAAAGCAAAGAAAAAAACTCCATCTCACAGCAACCTTTGCATCATCCAGTAAAAGGCACGAGTAAACTGTCTAATTAATGGGGTTTCTGTGTATAGGGCATCATTTTTCAGAGTCAGAAGCCTAAAACAGAGGCTGCAAAATCTTAGTCTTTGCATCTGAAAAGGGTGACTTGATTTTCAGAAGTGCTCAACTCTGCTGATGAGAATTACAGATACTGGCTTGTGTAGGGGAACAGCTGTATTTAACATCTATTTAGCTTGTCAAAGCACTAAAAGGATGTATAAAGAAAGTCCAGATCCAGGCTTAAGGATAAGTTTATCATATTTCATCCGAACAAGAAATACTAAAAAAGAATGCAAGAGCAGGAAAGAATGTGGATGCTCTTAGGTCAGAGCTAGGTTTTAAGACTATTGCTTTACCAAGGTCCAAATCAAGGGACAACAACAAGAGGCTCTCATTTCCTTCTTTCAATCTACCACTCACCCAAGCCTTGCAGAAGTCAAAATGCCCTGAAACCAGGAGCCAAGAAATGGGCTGGACAAACATTCATGGTGCTTTCAAGCTGCATTACCAAAGATTAAATATGAAAAGACTGAAAGGGATATAAAACTCCTGCTTAAGCCTTCTCTCTCAGCTCAAGGGCAAAGAAATCTGCATCCAGGTCAGCTCATTTCATAATTGCTTCCCTCAGAGGGCTTTAACCACCACCTTTGATGCATCTCATCTTTGTCACTGCTGCAGAGGGTGATGCTTAGAGCACCAATCCCCTTAAATCAGCCCAGATGTACATACATTTCTCATGAGCCATATACATATTATTTTTCAGTCCAGTGATGCTCTGGGCAGAGAGGCAGCAAGCTCCTACCCATTTGTGCATCACTCTTGCAGTGCCTTCTGCCTGTTTGAACATGTTTGATCAAGCCTACTTATCTAGGTCATAGCTCTTGGTCAGGAGTTAGAAGGCTACATTTGCCTCTCAGTGAATTTTAGATAGTACTTATGAGGCTGCATTAATTTGCACTCGGCAGTCCTCACCCTCCAGACCTCCTGCAAATACACTGCACTAGTTCCTACTGACATCACACAAGGTATTGGCATGGGTCAACAGAGGTCCCACCTTGCCGGCCTTCTGTTTCATGCTTAGGGAGCATAGAGATTCTTTAGGATAAGCCTGTGGTGCTCATGGTGGTTTCAGGCCAGCACAGGAATGAAGCTGCTGAATCTGTGTCTCAATACTGAACTGAACAGCAGCAGGATGCTAAGACCACAGGATTCTTGCTACTCCAGCAGGAGCTGCCAAGGACAGATAAGTCAGCACAGCACAAAGCACAAGGACTGCCTCTGCTCTGCTGTCTGGATGTGCAAATGGAGCAGCAGGTCAGTATCTGCAAGGAGAAACTGTTCCCACAATTCACCCTTGAGAGGTGTCTTTAGCTCCTGGTAAGAGCTGGGTGTTGCCTTTCCTGAAGCATATTCTCTCTCTGGATGATTTTCATTTCAACTCTCAAGCTCCCCTCAAACTACCCTCCAAAAATCCCACTGGGTTTTTAGATAGGTACAGTGAGTCACAAAAAGCTGAAGAAAATGCTTCTCCTTTCTCCACAGAAGAAAAGCACCCAAGCATCCTCTTTTGACTTTCACTGAGGTTCTGGCTGTGACATTTTTTTGGGACAAACTGGTTTTGTCTTGGGGCCTTTTTTTCCTTTCATCCTGTCTTGGGGTGAACATTTCCTCCTAACTTGTCTCAAACCACGACACACAGCTACATGTCAGACAGCTTTAAATTATGAATATCAAACTCTTGCTATCTCACCACCATTTACAGGAGAGCTGGGCTCTGTCTCAGTGATAGGGATAACAAGGTCAGTCTGAGCACAAAGAATCACTGTGAACCCATGCCTCCTGAAGCATTCACACTTAAGGTCATATATTTTCCTTGAAAATGTCTAATAAGGAGGAAGTATTCAAAGGAGCAGATAATTAAATGGAAAATTCCAGTCTGGAATTTTTCAGACTTCTTGAGTGGACAGATGCTGTTAAGACAGGCTTATTCCTTGGAAGAGACCTGGGAAAAGAGTGCTTGAGAAAAAGCAGAACAGGATGGGTGCTCAAGCATGAATCTTCAGGGAGCAAGAGTCAGCCAAAATTCCGGACAGCAAGAGACCACTCACGCTAAAGGGAAACCTCAGCAGGAGAGACCTAAGGACCATTCATGAAGAACTGTTAGCTGGGACAGAGAGGTGAAAGTGTCCTCAGGCAAGTCTGCACTGCTCAGCCATACCAAGAGGAAGCTCAGTTTTACATGCTTCCGCATCTGCACTGCTCTGTTTCCCAGAGCTCCCTGCCTTCCCTCTCAGCCATACCACCGGTGGATGTCAGCTCCCTGACTGCAGGCAACAACCTGCACCGGCAGTGCCTTTTGGAGGTTTCATTGACGCTACTGGGGAAATGCTGCAGTGTTGCAAGACAGGAGAAAAAAGCCTTGAAGAATGCCTGTAAATCACAGTGCAGTTTGGAGAATTTCACAGCCACACCTGGACCACTTCTAATCCCAGACTGTGCTTGTTCCATTCTCATTGCTTCAACAATATCTCTAGCAGCAAAAAACTCAATTGCCTGTCAGCAGCCTATCAAATATTCTGATACAGTGAGTTTATGCTCTCAGCAAGAATGATGGACAGAAGGGTCCCACAGATTTTAAAACATTCTCCAGCAAGTTGCAATGTCATGGACAAGTCTTTGCAGAATCCTGCATTGAGAGCTCCGCCTCTGCTGTCACATCATCCCTGCATGGCCAAGAGCTCAGCAAGCTTCACTGCTTTTGACAGGTCATACCAATTGTTCTAAAAAGACTATGCCTGTTGAGCTTGTTTTAAATCACTTTCCTAAGTAACAAGATTAAATGCAGAAAGCTGGCATTAAAATAAACTTGCTAACTGGTGAAACCTAGTGCACCCACATCACAGGAACAGTGTGGGTGCTCACAGTAAGACCACTAGCAAGGGTCATAGTGTTTAATTCCATGTGACCTCATACACCATACCTGTGTTTTTCTCATACCTCCCCACACTAATACACGTTTGCAATTCTTGAATAAAAGCATTAGTAAAATAGATTAAAATTCAGAAGAACAGGAGCTTTGAATGGCTTAATCTCAGCTGGAGCTGCTAAAACATAACGCTAGCCAAGGTTTTGAAAGAGAAGAAATCTCAGCCGGGGTTTTAAACAAATTCCTAACTACCAGGAGTTGCAAGGAGATGCACAGAAAGCCAGAAGGTGACAAAGAACAGGCTTGTGTGAGAGCACTGCCTATAGCTGTCTTTCAGCAGAGAAGTTGGGATTTTAGAGAAGGTCATGTAAGACTCTTCAGCTACGAGGCAACTGAGAGATGTGGCAGAGGTGCTTGCAGTGATAAGGTGTCTGAAAAAAGCAAAGAACAATCAGTAATTCAGCACCTTGTTTTTTTTTTTAATACAACAACCAGAAGACAACAAAAGAAGGTATTGGGAGTCAGCACCACACCAAAGAGGACATGGTTCTTCGTACAGTTTATAGTCAAAACCACCAACTTCCTTGGAAAGCAATGTCACAGAAACCAAAATACTGAGGTACCTGAGGAGGGTGAAAAAGCCCAAGTGACACAAATCCCTAACAATACAGAAATCACATGAATCTCTAAGCTGAACTGTTCCTGAGCATCTGACAACTTCCATGACCACATACATGCTCCTAGGCTAAAGCAGCCTTGAATCCAAACCAGCGCAGTGAGACTCTATTACCTACCTGCTCACCAGGTTTCAGTACTGCCATGGACTGGACAGACCTCTGTCTTGGTACCACCCAGTTCCTCTCGAGTTCTCTCCACGACACACTCCACAGCTTACCCCAGGGATTCACCAAAAGCACTGCAGGCTTCCTGTGCCATTATTCCCAGCACTACATGATTTGTTTGCTATGAGCAGTCTCACAGGAAGCAGTCAGACTGGAGAGTGCAAAACTGAAAGGGTGCAGATACTATCAAAGCTGCTCTCCGTGCGCAAAGGCAGATTTCACAGAAGTTCAGTGTCTAAAGAGAGGCTCAGTTCAGAAATGAAAGCAAAAGATTTGCTGCTGAGAAAAAAACCTGGGAACGGTGAAAAAAACTCAAATTAACGCCTTAGCAGCAGTATCAAGCACGTAAAATTTGTTTCCAGTCTGGTTCCCTTGTTTTAGACCTGTGCTTGAGTTTTTCTCGCCTTAAAGAAACATTTGCTTTGTTGTTTGCTTGAAGTTGTTAGCAAGCAGTCAGCTGTTATACAGAATTAAATGCTTTTTATTATGCAAAGGCTGACGCTGTCTGAGCTGTAACTGCATGGCTGTGAACAGCATATTAATTCAAAGGCTGTATGATTACACTTTACTATTAAAGGTCACTCATCATTTAGTATTTGCCAAGTCAGTGATTTTTGATGTGTGCTGAATGGACCTCTGGGTATCTATGCATTATTTCTAAGGTATGTGCAAGAATCAAAAGAAGCCCGCTGAGAAGAAGGCTCACTGCCTGAACCACCGTGTTCTTAGACATAACACATAGAGATAATGAAAAACACCCAAAACTTTGATAAAGCCACAGTGCAAGTATTTTTCCCGAGTTATGTCAAAGAGCATTGGGGTGGGGGTGTGATTTAAGAAAAACTGTGCAATGACAGCATCTTTAATCCAGAGAATTCAGTCATGCATGTAGTAGACATCTTGCATTTACTGTTTTTGTTCAATCTGTTCCAGTATATTTAGCAAACCGACAGACTGCTTCTCTTCTGCAGGTAGTGTGCTTCCATTTTCTTTAGGCATCTCAGATGGCAGAACAATGTTTAGACAGGCTACAGGTCTGCTCCACATGGATTTCTACTCCATGTAAGCTAAAATTTGAATATACCTAAATGCCTCATGAGCCCACCAGAAGTTAGTTCAGTATCTTTAAGCAACTAAACTCTTTCCAAAACCCTAGCCAACATCTGCTGTCCCTTGAAAATTTGCAGACAGCATCCTTTGCCATGTGCTGTACATTCTTTATGTCCAGCTACACATACTCGGCTTTTATGGATGGAAGGACAGAGTATTGGGAGAGCTCATCTTCATTTTGCAAAGCAGTATTATAAACATAGTTTAAGATAGTGTCCCCAAGTGATTAAAATATTCCATTTCAGTGAATGGTTAAGAAAACCCAAAAAACAAACCAACAAACAAAAGAACACCCCACACCCAACCAGCAGACCATTCTACACTGGAAGAATCTACATTTGCAAAAGACTAAAAACCTGCATTTTCTCTGTGCCAAGTGCAAACTGTAGAAGTACAACACAGCAACAGAGTATGCCAAAAGGGGTATATATCTCCTGCTGACTTAGACATAGCTTAATAATTCTCCATGATTATTTCATATCATATATTTAACCTCATTAGTTTTTTCCTGACCCTTACCTAGATCAAACAGAAGTTTTTTGGAATAGAAATTTGAATGAAGTTTGATCTGAGCCATCTTATCTTTGGCACAATTGAGGCAGAAGTGAGAATACACATCAACAAATTTCTCCCGATGGGCATGCACAGGGGACTGAAAATATTGTTGCAAGACCATTTGCTTGCTAAGAAAGTGCACCTTAACGACTGTAGCATTGTCGGGCAGCTATGCCCTGCAAGCAGTCAGGAGCCAACAGGCAGTTTCAGCTGTGGCAGGAAGGCAGAAGACATCAGAAATGTTACATCCCCCACATGCAGCACAACACAGGCCAGCTGGTACTCATGTCCCACTGGTGAGGAAGTTAATACCTCTTCTTTTTTCCTCATTAAGTCACAGCAAGTCCACAGACAAGACAGCTGACATCAAACAGAACTTACTGGTACTATAATTTGTTTCCTCTTGAGAACAGGGCTTCCTTGGCAAGCATTCTTCTGTTAGCACTGACATGCAGACACATCCCAGGCCTAAGTGCATCTTGCTATCACACTTGGCATTCATTCAGCCTGGGAGATGCAGTTATTACTCAAATGACACTTCCCATTTGAAAACTGTTGTAATAAAATAATGAGTACACTTTCAGCCACCTCTTCCACTGTGCCATTTCATGCCAAGAAGAGAAAGCAAGCCTCATTCATTGCTTCTGCAAAAAGGGAGGCCTGTATTATGTAATCTGTGCCATTTAGGTTGTTTTCTTACTGCTCCCAAACTACCGCATCGCAGTTTCAATACAAGGGCCTCTTTTCATTCATAGAATCATAAAATAAACTGAGTTGGAAGGGACCCATCATGATCATCACCAACTCCTGGTCCTATGCAAGACAGTCCTTTCACCAGGCAGCAAAAAGTTGCTGTGGCTATGACATGATGTTCTTGGTAAGTGTGGTAGTGGCCAGTGTGTTTCTGCCCTGGTAGGCCATCCTCAGAAGCCAGCTTCAGCGTGGTTTCCTTTGGCTTAGCCCAGCAGTTGCAACACAGAAAATCTTTTCGTTAGCAAGGGAGCCACAGCAGACACCACACACTTCCCACAGCCATCAGTGGTGGCTGAGGTACTCAGTGGAGATGGAAATGCTGTGCTCACACTCTGATGGACAGCTTGATCCTTGATGGACAGCCTGATTCAGTGCCCAAACAGGTTTTTTTACTTACAGTATCCAGGAAGTACAGACAATTCAGGAGCCATTCAGGCTTCAAGGGCTAGGTAATACCCGAGCTCCTCTGACTCCTGATTCAACCCTGTAGCAAACAAGCCCGCACCCAGAGGGCTAGCTCTCACCCCACCCTGCTTTAAGCACCATCCACAACCTGCCTTGCTCATCTCTGTAATGCAGAGAATAAATGTTTGGATGCATTAGCATCACAGGAGTCTGTGGTCTCCAACAGAAGCTGGCAAAACAGCAATAAACATCTCAGAGCAAGGAGAAACTGCACTCAGAGAAAGTATCTGGAAATATTCTGCAGAAGGAATACTTCAAACAGTGCCATTACTGAGAGGAATGGAACACTTACATCGAGAATGAAAGCATCAGGCAGACACTTAAAGCTAGTCTCAAACAGCTTTTTCATCTAACAGAAGAAAATAATTTCTAACACACACACACCCCCGTCCCCTCAATTTCACATCACTACAAACAGGAAAATAATGACTGGAAATAGTGTCTGTGATGATGAGGTTTGGAGGGCATCAATCCATTTAGAAAGATATTCAGAAGTTTAGCACAAAAATTGCACAAGACCTAAATTTGTTCATCTGCAGACCCACTTTGCTGTATGGTTACTGTCCAGAGAAGTTCCCTAGCAGACATCCTCCTTCTCAGCCAAACTTCCAGAGGGAAGGAGCCACACACAATTTTAAAATCCACCAGGGTGCAATGAACCAACCAGGACATACAGCAGATCTGGGTGGGACAGGCAGATCGAGAAATCCCTGCTCCACCAGAAGCCAGCTCTCCATCAGGGCCCATTTGCAAGGAAATATCCCTTCAAGGATGGTGGGTGGCATATTCCCTGCTGAGCCCAGGAACATTACTCCCACCTTTTCTGGGTGAGCCAGCAAGACTCACACCAAACAACACTAACAGCTGATGCACCCTGGGGATCCTCAGCACTCCCCACGCAGAGCTGATCTGGAGCAGCATACTTTGACAGCTCAATTTTCGAGTTTTGAAAGCAGGGTTTGTCCAGTCTCAGCTGAAGAACAGCAGCTTGGCAGATGGTTCCTCAGTACCCTGGGGACCCACTCTCCTAATCTTACTCCGCAGACACTACCCCCTCCCTCCCTCTCTTTCTTGGGCTCCCTTCACTAGGCCGCTACATCGTGCTAAATTACCTTTTAATTACCATTGTGCCTCTAAATTACCTTTAAATCAGCACCCAGCAGCAGCCCGCCCTCTCGCTCTCTCTCAAGACCCTTGCAAGCCAACAGAGGTTCTCCAAAGAGAAACACATGCGTCAGAGAAGCACATGCCTGAGAAAAATCACTCCAGCCCTCAGCACTGCCAGCCTGTCTCTCCATGAAGCAGGGATGGTTTCAAGCAATCGGCTATTGAGCATGCATAGACAGTTTATCAGCCATAACCCAAGCACCCTTTCTTAGCACAGGCGGCCTTGTGTGGTGCACTTGTGCTGCCTAAACGCTGAATCTTCCAGCACTTGTGTCAGAACACGCACATGGAGACAAGTGCCTGCAGAGATGCTCCATGGCACTCCCGCAGAGAGCCTGCCTCTTCAGCCCACAGGAATCAAACCCCAAACCATCTCTTATATCAAAGCTGAAAAATCAATTGCCAGACTTTCCTGGTGCGATTGGTAAGAATAGAAAGGATTTGTGTTGGTGTGGAGGCAGGGAGGGAAAGTACTCTAAACAACATCCATATTTTTCATCTATGCACCTTGACAACAGTAAATAAGCTGTTTAGCTTTCTTTACTGTTAAGCAGTCAAGAAGCTTTGCTGAAAAAAAAAGCCACTAGCACATTCATCAAGATCCTCACTGCTCTTCTCCTCCTCACTTTGGTTTTCAAACTGAAAATTGGAAATAGTAAATCAAACAATCCACTTAAGCAAAAATAGCACAGGACAACCACCTTCACACAGGTCAGGTGTGCAAGAATTTTCTGTGTGGATTAAGAAGTCCTAGTTTTCGTTTCAAAACTTGTTTGAAGTTTTGAAAACAGCAGCATGTAAGTTTCTTGGACTTTTTTAACACCACCACAAAGGATGTTCTTAAACTCCTCAATGAACCAAGGCTCTAATTGAATGTGATTATTTGCACAGGGTCTCTCCTACATGGTTAACCTCACCTCTCTCCCATCAAAAGCATGCCCCAAAACCAACTCTCTGTCTGTGTAAATCAACAGGGCTAGGACAGATTCAGAGAGCATTAAACTGGTAACATCTGCTGGAACACATTAACTAAGGATATGACTGATGAAAAAGAATTTGGAGTAGAAAGAAGCCTCTTTCTACTAGCTAAACCAGAAAGGCTTGGATGACTCTCAGCAGTCTATTACAATTGCTTCAAACACTGGGTGTGCAACCTCCAGTTTCATTACAAATACTGCATTTGACTTTCTGTGTTAATAGCCCTATGCACAGACAAAATTTAAGTGTAACTGAAGCTACAAAACTAATAGTACTTGCAGTTGCCTATTACACACCCAAATAATTTCAATTACATATACATGTGGCTTTGCCTGACGATATACTAACTGGACCCTGTGGGAGCCAGGTAATTGATGTTTATAGCACGGAAACACTCACCTATGTGGGAGCTAGAAACTTCAGTCGGTTTGTGTGAAGTTCAAACTCATTACAACTGTATGTTTATGGTCCCATTGAGAAGCGCAGCTCCAACTCTCAGGAGCAAGGATGAAGATAGCACGTCAATTTCACAGGAGCATGCTTGTGTAGTTTAATATTCTATAGTTTTACACTTTTGGTGAAATCATCTCAATACTACTCTTGCCCTGAAAGTGCAATGCTACTACTCAGCCAAACGCTGACTTGTCTGACAACGTCTTGTTTCAATTTCTTGTTTAAAAATTCAAGAAATTGGCTAGATTAAGAGAGACTGTCAGTGCAGCAACAGTGTTGATGTGTAACACAGGCAAGTTACTTGGAGACACAATCAAAACGAACTGCACGATATGCAGGCTCGGGGTCCCAGCTCCGAGAGCAGCTTCCCTTGCTGCAGCTGGTGTCTCTCGGGATCTAGCAGTTACGAGCACAGAAGTGGGCTCTGAGCTTTTTCCCCTAGGGAAAACTGTGAAAACGATTAGAAAAAAAAAATAAAGGAAAAAGAAATTAAGATGGTTAAAGGAAAACAATAAAAGGAAAGAGGAAAAGGGATAAGGGAAGAAGGAAAAGAGAAAAGGTAACAAAAAGAAACTAGAAAAAAAGAAAAAGGAGAGGAAGGAAAAAGGAAAAAGGAGGAAGAAAAAATGGAAAAGTAAATGGGGAAAAGTGCCTCCGGCTGAGCGCAGCCCCCGCACCCGCACGGGCACACGCCGCCCCTTACCGCACCGCCGGTTCCCTCCATCTCCCATCGCCGGCCGCGGCAGATCGCAGCCGCCCTCCCGCCGGGCCGCGCCGAGCCCTGCCGCGCCGAGCCGGGCTGTGCCGTGCTGGGCCGGGCCGTGGTGCCCCCCGGCCCGCAGCGGAGCCGGGCAGCGCGGCGGCCCCAGCGCGGTGGGCGCGGAGCGGAGCGGGCCGGGCGGCGGGGCCGGGCCGGGCCCGGCGGGGCGGGGCGGCGGCCGTGAGGGGAGGGCAGGGGAGACGGGGGCGGGGGTCGGCGCGATGAAGGGGAGGGAAGGGGAGGGCAGGGGAGCGGAGTGCACCACGTGCTCCTTGAAAAGATTTTAAAATAAAGAGAGTTAAAAATAAAAAAAAAAAGGAGGGAATTATTTCAGGATTAGCAAAGCAATAGAGTGAAAAGCGTGCCTGCAGCAGCGGCGCTGGGCAGGAACACGTCCAAAGCCCGCGGGGGCCGGGACATGCCGTACTCTGCTCTTGCATCCCCTCAGTGCGGCTCGCAGTTGTTGGGAAAAGGAAAAAAAAGGAAAAAAAGAAAAAGCAGAAGCTTTTTCCAGCCCTGGGGCTTTCCCTCGCAGTACAACTTCAAAAAGCAGAAGAGTGCAGATGTCTTCGGAGTAACCCCATCTGAACACTCGAAACTGATTTTCCACTTTTTGTCATCGTCAGGTTTTAGAGCACTCAGCCACATCATTAGAATTTCTCTAACTAGGACCTCTGAGCCTTGTTCTTTTAAATAAAAGTGGAGCTTCCCAATGAAAAGCTGTGCTACCCCAAATCGCATTAGCCCAGTTAGAGGAGTTAACTACACAAGTAGCTGGCAGACTGCATACAGAAGGATGTCAGTTTCTCTAAGTTCAGTATATTTGTGTTTTGTTTAGCAGCAGCTGAAAACTTCTCTGGTTTTAGCCAATCAAAATTGAGGATAGGCTTTCTGGAACAGTCTCTGAGGACCACGAGTCATTGAACACACTGTATGTTTGCTTCATTCTGAGCATGGGTAAAAAAAACCTGTGTGTTAGGTGGTAGGTAAAGTTGTTCTCTAATGCTGTGCTCTTCTGAAAGGCTTTGGACAGTGCTGGTGGTAGAAGTGCATCACCATGAAGTCACTGACGTAAGTGTACCACACCCAGACACAGCAGCACCTCTGCGGCTGAGGAGACAGCTAACCCTGCCTTGTTCCCCACTGGCCTCACAGCTCAGTGCCAGAGCCATGCTCCATGTCAGCACTGAGCGATTGCAGCCTTTCTTCAGCCCTATGGGGAAAAAAATCCATTTCCAGCAGGACAAAAGTATGTCCAGGTGTTATTCACACATGCATAATGCTTAAAGCATCCTGGCCTAAAGCTTTCCCTGTTTGGCAATAAGACAGGGGCACCAGCACCAGCTCTGGGCTCTTCCAACTTGTCTGGAGGCTCCATCCAGCAGCACCTCCCCATGCTCTTCCCAATATGGCTGTGGCATACAGAGTTCACACTGCTTCTCCTAGACTGGACCCACTGTTTTTCACCACTTCCAGCTCCATGTTTACCCAAAGAGTAGTGCTCCTGCTTTACACCCACAACACCCAGCAGCAGACTGCACTGCCTCTGTCTTCTGGGTGCCAGTAGTGTACGCTGTATTTCAGAAGTCATTCTGCTCTTTCCCTTCAACTTCCCCTCTCCCCATCCTAAACCTCTTGCCTGCTCTCCAGCACCACAGGCTGTCTTTAACCATCCATCCCAGGAGCAGCACACGACCTGCCCCCTATCCTGCTCAGCTGCACTCCAATCCAGTTGTTTCTATTCTATGGAAACAGGTGGGTGAAAACCTGTCTTTCCATCCCCTGAAACAGCTGGCACAGGTCCCAAAGAGGTCCCTGGGATGCAGCTCCTCCGTGCCCATTGTCTGTGTCTGAATTGTGTTGGTAGGCTGGGATGTGCTGAAGTACTTCACCTCTCTCTTCCAGCCACAGCTGTGATGCCAAACATGTTTGGACCCCTCCAGGGTTTTGTCCCATCTGTCAGACACTCTGGGGGCCCCAGGAGCCGGTGTGGATGCGCAGGCTGCAGATTCCCCATCTGTGCCACATCTGAGATGGCTAATGCAGCGGAAAAAGAAACCACCCAGTGCCTGGGTCTCTGAGGAGTTGATGCACTCTGCCTGCCTCTTCCCTGACAGGCTGAGGTCATGTGACTGCAGGCCAGGAGGCAGCTGGGAGCAAAAGCAGGGCTGGAGTGAGAGGCTGGTGATGTCACTTGCAAGGCACATTCTCCTGCCCTGGGCACCTAGGTGGCTGATGCACCCACTGTACTCCAATTTGGAGCTTTTCCCACCTATTTGTGTTGAAAAAAATTTACCTTTTCTCTCTGATCCAGTCACTCTGGCCTGAGTCACTCAGACACATAGGCTGCCAGGAATATGCTCTGTGCTGAAGAACTGGGAAAGGAAAGCATTTGCCAGCCTGAGGCAGGATGGTCCTGCAAGCTTTTCCTATGTGGGCATCTAGCTCTTGGTTAGCTTCACTGCAAAGGAGAGTAATGAACCCTGAAATTGGCGCAAACTGGTATTTCTTACACCACTGATCATTGTTTTCTGCAGAAGAGCCGTGTTAAATCCTAAAACACTTCTGTCAGTGAGCAATCAGCAGAGAAATGTGGAGGGGTTAGTATATTTATGAAGGAAATTTATATTGAAAATCTTGATATAAATTTCCAGGTAGTTAGTTATATTTAAAAAAATAAAAGTAATGAAAAACTGACACAAAACCTGTCAGCTTGCTAAGTAGTTATGAGCTATGTATCACAGGTAGAGAGTACTCTTAATTGTTAAAGAATTTAGTTGTGAGCATACAGCATGTATTTTTACACAACCCAAACAGAAATTTTTAAAAACCCCAAAAACTCAGAAGATGGCAAATAGTCAAGTCCAGCTTTTCCTCATGTGTCTGGATTTTCTGGACACAGCTGGGAAAACATTTTTCCCCCGTTTTACTCAGAAAAACAGAGTCGCCATCACAACGATTTTTTTCTGAATTAAGGGTGGAAAAGGAGCTGCAACAGCCCAAAGGGAGCAGCAGACTTGGAGGTGACTGAGGTGCAGAATAAGAAAAACTGGGCATGTGTAAAGATGGTAACCTTCCTATTACTTCTTTAAAAGAGTCAGGTATAAATCATTATAGTAAGGCCCAGGGTGACAACTTCAGCATGGAATGGGCCGGTGAACACACTGGCTAGTTAGCCAGCTTCAGTGTGAGAAGTGTGTCATTCTTCACCTAGCTTTTTCCTCACAGGTTGTCAGGTTTGTTTGGTCTGATACCCAGAGTCCCTGGAAACTTCCCTTTTATGGGTTAACTGATTCCTGTCCTGCTCGTTCACTCATAGACAATTCTCCAGAGTCTTGCTATGGCCAGGAAACAATCCAGAGATTTCACTTCACTCCCTCCTCCATCTGACATATTCATTGGGAGGAAAGGAAATGACCAACATTCTCTGCCCAGGGAGCCTGTAATTGGCCAGAAATAGACCGTTTGATAGGATATCTCAAATTTGTTGTTCTATCCATCAGAGTGTGGGGATCTCCAATTTTATATTTATTTCCAAAACCGGGGACTTGACAGCACCAGAACTTCACCCTACGGAGTGAGTCTTTAGAAACCGCCTTGTTAGCCCAAATCAAGCTGAGGAAGACAGAAAATCCTGCTGATTCTCCCTGCTTTGGAAGGTTACCCCATGGGTCTTTGCTGTCATGTGCTCTCTTAATCTTAACCCTTACTCTTCCCCATGTCTAACAAATCTGTCACTTTGGCCTTCTCTTTAGAAAGGGCCACAGGGTCCTGAAATCAGCCCATCTGTAGTGGGTACTACCTTCTAAACAGGTTGCCCATTCCCTCCCAACAAACAGCCACAACTCCTGGATCTTTGTGTGAAATTCATGAGCCCACAGCAGAGACAGCTCATTAAATTTTTTCTTTGCCAGCTCCCTCCAAAGGTGGCAGCCCGATGCAGCAAGCATGGTGTAACCTAGGCCCCTACTACAAGTTTGCCAGAGTGAAGACCATGAGGAAGGGTTCCAGCCAGATTGATGTTGGCCATGTTCTTCCCAAGCATCTCCAAAAGTGACAGAGAAATAGCGGTTGTTCCTGGACTACTAAGCCCTTGCAAGTCCTGCTCCTGCTGCTCCCTAGCACTAAGGGTACAACCTAGCCTTCTCATTAGATGGGGGAAAGCCCTCCATCCCGCTTTTGACAGGCAAGCAAGAGGCCAGGTCTAGGAATTGAGAATACTCCAGCAAGGAGAGCACCAACAGTGGAGGCAGGGAAAAGGAAATTTCATCCAGTTCCCAGGAGCTCGGTGTTGTTTCTCTGTCTGGAACTTTGCCACATTAGATCATTAGATGGAGGTTTCTAGAGATCGAATCACCAAGACTCTTTCCCTTCCCCCAACTTGACACATAAAGGGTAAAGAACAGAATTATGTTTTGGTTTCTTTGCAATATCATCCATATGGCAAAGATAGATTTGGCCTTGGGAGAACAGGAGGGAAGGGCTCTTTCACTGTGTCATGGTTTAAGCCCAGATGGAAATTAGGCGCCATGCAGCTGCTCACTCAGCCTTGTCCTCTCTCCTCCTTTGCCCCTGTGGAATGTGGAGGAGAATCAAAATAAAGCTCGTATATTCAGATAAGAACAGTTTTATAGTGAAAATAAAGTAGAATAAAATAATAACAGTAAATAATAACAATGTTAATTTTAAAAAACCAAGTAATGTACAAGGCAGTTGCTCACCATCCACTGACTGGGCCCACACTGAACCCCCATTCCTAAAACCAGATCATCCACCCTTCCAGGTAACTCCTCAGGTTCAAACACCAGGCGTGATGTTCTGTGTGTGGGACATCCCTTTGGTCAGCTCAGATCACCTGTCCCGGACATGCTCCCTCCCACTTTCATCTGTGTACCGCCTCCCTGGCAGAGCATGAGACAAGGGGAAAAAAGTCTTTGACTTAGGATAACCACAACTTGGCAAAGTACCAACACCATTCTCATGCTGAATCAAAAACCAGCCCTGCTACAGCTACTGAGAAGAAATTAACTCTGCCCTAGCTTAACAAGGACACACTGCCTTGTACTACAGAGCATGCATCACACAAGAATCATCAGCCCCACAAGTCAATCTGGCATGCACATCTCCTCCAGCTCTTTCCCAGAGGATACAGTGCCTAGTAGAAAAGCACCGGAATCATATAAGGAAAGGGACACCTTTCTCAGGCTGAAGCACTGAACCTTATATTCATCTGTTGAATCAGATTATCAAAGACCATCTCAAAATAAGTGAAAAACCTCTGCCTAAGCATGGCTATTCTTAGGAGTCTTCCACTCAGAGCCCCACCTGCCCTAAAGTCACTGATTCCTTCTACCATTCCTACTTTTTGCCTGCATTTCATAACCAGATGGATTCGTTAGCAAAGTAGCACATCTAGATTATCAACCAAAAGAAAAAAAAAGTGTTTTGCATAAATATCTGCAGTGGTGTTCAAAAATGCATTCAAACACACAGGTGAGGAGATAAAGTATTTGAGCAGAAGAGAAATGGTCCAGGTAGTCTTTTACCCTCCTGAACAATACATGTGATTCTACAGAACATTATTCTTTCTATGGAAGCCTTAGCCAGTCTCACCAAAATCTTTCTGGTCTTGGCCTCTGAAAGAAGATGCCAAATACTGTAACTGTATGGTATGCTATCATCAAGGGAAGCATACATTTCAAGCCAAGATATGGTGGCTTTGTGGTTTTGGCTTCCTCAGACACTGGCATATTCCTGTTAAGTCTCATGTACAATTTTCCCCTTTTCATGAGTGTCTTCTTTATCCTGCTACAGATGATTCAGAGGACTGAGACTGCACATTAGATACAAAGCCAGTGAGACATGAGAGGAAAAGAACATTTATTCAATGGCCTTTTTTTGGTAGGGTAGATAGCAGCTTTTTACAGGACTGTCAGCACCTGGAAAACCCGAGTCAGAGAAGGACTGCTGCAGCTACAATTGTCTGTCGCAATGACATGCAACAAGCAGCCTTCAGAGCTGGGAAAATGTAAAGCACAACACCCCCACTCTCCTCCCCAAAATGAGATAATTATGGCCTGTAACTCTAGCATGTTCATACAGCAGCCTCTGGCTGAAATGCTCCAGTCAAAAACACAAACATTGCTCCAAAGAAAAGTACTAACAAGATCACTTCCTCTGCTTAAACAAATCTGCAGTGGGTGTTGTCAGCAGAGGGCTGGAAATGGATGGGCACATCCACATCCTTCCCCAGCTCTGCCCCAGCAGCAAGCACACATCAGTCACAAATGGCAGGTGGAAAGTTAAATGGGGACAAGCCCATTTCACTGGGACAGAGTGAGCCTAGCCAGTGTGAACAGATCATTATTGGCTTTGGTCAGAACTGGAAGGCCTCAGCTGGCAGATCTCTCAGCAGATTTTCTAAACAAAGGAAAACGCCATTCATTCCCACAGCAGAGGACAGGAGCCAAACTGTAAAAGACTTGAGACAGAAGTATCACATGTCAGCCAGTGTGAGAGACCAGAGACAGCCACTCCTGTGACGCAGCACCATGGTAACAGCCATGGTCTGCTGTGTGGTGGGCTGTATCACCAAGTACGGGGGAGTATGCTGTTTTCTTCTTCAGTGGCTTTCTGTGGTTTCTTGGGGCAGCCTGCCACACAAGGCTGCTGCACAGTCTACTGGGCTAATATCAGCCTCGAAGGGTCACATAAAGGGATGGAAAGCCTTAGAAGAACAACAGCCCTGAGGTGCTTGGGAAGACAGTGCAAGAAGGGAAGCATAGCTTTGCATCAAGACAGGGAGCATTCACCTGGCATCAGACACTGAGTATGTGGATGGAAAACTGGCTACCAAGGAAGACTCCTGTCCTCTCTTCTCATTTAAACCTTCTACAGTTTCGTGCTTTTCTCCAAAGTCAGACACCAGACCTCCGTTCAAACTTTTCATCTCTGTCTCTTCCCACTGCAAAAATCAATGTCAGCATGCATCCTCTAAATGTCCACTGTCTCCTGTACCACCTAATTTCCTCACAACCAAAATCCATTTCTTGCTCCTTACAGTTCTGGCTTCTTGCAGCACTGAAACCCATAGCCCTACACTGGAGCTCTCAGTCCTTCTGCTCTCCTACTCTGTAGCGCTGCTGCCCTATTGGTGAAGGGTCCCAGCCTCACTGCCATACACCCCAACACTCATGCTCCCTACCTCCTTAGCAATCATTTACCTTATTAACCCTGCCCGTGGCCTGGAGCCAACACTTCATCAATGAGATGGGGCACAGACTTGCCATTTCATATTACTTGAAGCAGCAGGAAAGATGTAGAAAGCTCCACCCACCCCACTCTCATTCACTCCTGCCATTTTGCAGTTGTGTCAAATGCCCCATTTAAAGGCGCACCCTTTGTAGACAGAGTGCTCTAGCTAAGGACCATCATTTTGCATGTCAGCTTTCTTCCCCTACCTTTATCCCTCTCAAATAATTTGCTTTTATCACCTTTTCTCCCCCTACTCTTTGCCTCAGCTTTACTCTTCCATCAGCAGTTGGGTAAAGCAGCTCTCACCTGCTCCTGTGCTATAGCCTGCAGTATTAGTTTTCACCATTGCATGTATCTTTCTCTGCACCCCAGATGCCTGTACTAAAAGCCAGAGTAGCTGCTATGCAGCATCTATCTCTTCCTTCTCCTTATTTCCAGAAAATCCTCATCAGGAATGCAGAAGGCGTGAAATGGACAATGAAATTTTAGCATGGAGATTCAATTTCCTCCAAAGCAGGTTTTATCTGAACAACTGAGGGTGTTAGTAGGCCTTGCCTGTCATTTATCAGTCCCTAACACCACATCCATGTGGATCTAGCACTTACAAGTGGAACAGATGTGCTGCTCCTGACTTCCTCAAACCCAAAACTCCTTATCTATTTTGTTTCCAAAAGCTTGATTTTTTTCATCCACTGCCATATTGACTTCTTAAAATTCCATAAAGCCAGCTTTACAACTCCCTAATTGTATCAAGATCAAATCCAACTCAATAATCAGCCCAAGAGAAAAAACTGCTCACCACAAGTATATACTCCAAACCTTCACAATTTTTTCCATTTATATATTTTTAATTAGAATGCTAGATTTTTACAGCTAGGTACAGGAGCAACATGCTGTTTGCTTCCCTTTCCTTGATGTCAGAAATAGTCTCTTCCGGCTTGAAGGACTTGCTGTATTCCTGTTCTGAGAGAAGCAGAGAATGAAGAAGTATGTATAGTGAGGAAGTGATAACTATCTGAGACAGTCGTAGGAGATACAAGCTTCATTCAAAGCCTGCTGGAATCGGTGGAAAGCTATCACTGCCTGCTTTGGCCTTTGGAGTCTCTTTCGGTTCTTCCCAAACTTTGGACTTTCAATGGCTGTTTTAAAAGTACAGTAATTTCACGACCATAAGGTGCACCGGACTATAAGGCGCACTTTTTTTTGCAGCAAGACTCCGCCCCCAGCTCCCCCCGTGTGGTTGCTGGCCGAGGCCCCGCCTCAACCCGGCAGCCATTGGCCCCCAGGCCTGCCTGTACTCGGCGGGGTTGGGGCACGCTCGCCGCTGCTCCGTGCCACCTCTCTGGGGCCGGGCTATGGCCGCCGCCCCTCCGTGCCCCTCCACGGGGCAGGGGCATGCCTGTAGAGGGGTCGTCCCACCTCCACGGGGCCGGGGCGTGCCTCTGGAGGGCCCATCTCGCCTCCATGGGGCCAGGGCATGCCCGCTGCCACTCCACCCTGCCTCCACTTGGCAGCCATGACCCTGCTGGCTCCCCCCGCGGCCCGCAGCTCTCACTTCCGGGTAGGCAAATTTCTGAACTTTGTCCATCAGATAAGGCGCACCGGACTATAAGGCGCACTTCCAGGTTTGGGGGAAAATTTTAGTCAAAAGGGTGCGCCTTACAGTCATGAAATTATTGTAAATTTTTAGTCTGATTACAATCCTACTGAGCACATTCAACCTTCACTGCCTTAAGTACTAGTGGCAAACAGTCAGCTGTGCTTAGGATAGGGCTGTGTGCAAGTGTTTTCAAGTGCAGGACAAGCAATCTTAATTATAGTTTTTCATACTGGTAGTTTTGTCTGACGTCCAGGGTGCACGCTCTTGAATTAATCCTCCTACACCACTTGTCAAAAATGCAAGTCCTAGCAATCTGACTACTCAGATGAAACAACCAAGGTAGAGAAGTTAAATGACCTGATCAAACCACAGATGCAAGGGAGTGTTACACTCAGTATGAAAGGGCTGCTCTTTGCATGGCAATAAACCAAATGCCTCTCAGCCAGGCGCCTCTCAGTCCATACCAAACACGTGGTTCAGTCCCACTGCAGATAGTCACATACATGAAATTAGCCAGACACACCACTACTTTATAAATCCAGGACCCAAAGATCTCAGATCACATTCACATTTTTAGCTGGTCAAGAGCTGTATTGAATCCATCTACTACATTTGAAGTGGTCACAAAATAGCCAGCCAGCCCAGGTGCCTCAGGAGTGAGCTCCATGGAATGAGACATCAGGGAGGGCCTGCATTTCCCCAGGTTGCCTGGGCTTGTTGGAACTGGATGGAAAAAGAAGAGAATGAGACACTCAGGTTTGTCCCTTCATCCCCCTTCTTGAATGGGGAAAACCTTTCAATCAATGAGCTCAGATTAATAAACCTGACTTGCATCTTGGATTCGAGTTTAAGGGGACTTTCTGAATGGGGTGGAAGATTTTCACCTCTCTTTGCAAGTCAGTTTTTGTAAATGTGTTCGTGTCTCCATTCATAACAAGAGAAGATCACAGTTTTCTGTAAGTAAAATACAAAGGTTTAGCTTTTCCAAAGAATTCATCCAGCAGTTCTTTAGACACACCTATAGGAAGCAAACAGATTTGCACTGAATGTTAGCAAAAGCGAAGAGTACAATGGAAAATCCTTCTACTTCCCATTCTGGGAATGTGATTATTGCCAAAGTAACTTACTTAAATAGTGGCTTTGATCTCTAAAGAAAACAAATACTGCAGGCTTATGATGACACACAGCTACCAAATCATTTGATGGCATGACAGGAATCCTTTTTGCATTTCCTGCATTCTCCCTGCATTTCCTGCAGGGAATGCATTTTTTGAATGGAACATGCATATCACAAAGGTAATTTTTGTATTGAGGCTATGGACCTCAAGCCATACAGCTGCACTTGATGCAGCCTGAGGATTTGCAAGTCCCTCACCAAGGGTTTCTTCTGGATATGAAACATTCAAATACATGGAAAGACTCGTTGTGCTATGTGCACTGAGGTAACCTGGCAAAAAAAGGGTTGTCAAAGGACACTCATACTCTTTAGGAAGCTGTGTTTTAAATTAATAAAGCCAGATCATCTCTAGAATCTGAGAACTACTTTACAAGACTTGGCAGGGGCTGGGCATAGACTCCAGCATTTTAATCTGGTTAAAGTAGGTGGCTGCAGATCCAGTAGAGGAAGCTAGTGGAAGTGAACAGAGGGATACAGTCTGCCTTGACAGCCACCACAATCATGGGTTTTCCTATAGATCAGAGCCCCCGCACACATACAGGCAGCAACAATTTTACTAAACTGCTCTTGTTTTAGATGGGTTTTCTAAGAAAAACAAAATCTTACAGTTATACTACCTGTTATTTGTTTGTTCATCTGTTTGCTTCCTATAGCATCTTTTGAACTGGTTAGCTAATTTCAAACAAATGTAGGACAAAGGTCTCAGGGAAAATTAATTTAATGGAAATCAGCACTTTATTTATGCTTGTTCCAAGGCAAAGACAGGGAGTAGTACATCTGTTTGGGCAGCAGTCAGCATTAGCCAGAGATTCATTCATCTAGGCATTTTTTTTCCTTGACAAAGGTATCCAGCAGGACACAAATGGAGACACAAGTGCAAGAGATCTGCCCAAAAGTGTGAATATGTAGGAAGAGATACTTCACAAAATATTGTACGTTTTGTTACCATTGGCAGAAGTTTCTAGTGATACATGTGCCCTGCCAGCAGGCACACAAGGCCATAGTTTGGTGATTCAACACTAACAACACAATTTGTCCCTTTCAAATTCTGCCAGCTCTAACTTCATTCTCTTTGCTAGCAGAGGGAAGAGCTCCTGGTTACCAAAGGGAAGCTCTTTGGTGAACACCTGAGTTGCTGCCCCAATATCATAGACAGAGAAACAATAATGAAAAGATCAGCAGAGCTGAATTATGGAACGGCATTCACTCTTGTTCATCCTTCCCCATAGAGGGCAGAGCTGCATTGCAATGTTTAATCTTGAAGCATCCTTGATTGTTTTGGTAGTCACTTAAAATGTAGAAGGCTCAGAGAAAAAGAACTGGCTCTTGGCAATAGCCACCTAAGCATTATAGGATCTGAGGATAATTAGCAGGGATGGCAACATATAGGTAAATTAGCATTTGGTCAAAGTGTTGACCAAGGTTTTACAAAATGGTATTTTTGCTCCCAAAATGTCAAATAATGCCTCAGAGTAGGGAGCAGAGGTAGGGGACTAGGTGCAGACTGAGGGGTATCTTTAGACTGTTTGCCCATTGCTCTTGCATATTGCTCGGGCCATGTACGTCTCATGGACTGTAACTCTGTAGTCCATATTTCACAGGATAAAGATGCTAATCTAGCCCATACCAGCTGTGTGAATGCATGAACATAATTTTAACCATGCCTATTATTTTTGGGCCTGGATATCCTTTCTTCCATGTAATCTTTTCAAATGTGTCACTATCTTAAAAAGTGGAAAACATCTAATCTAAATTTCCCTTCCTGCAATTTCAACCAGCTGCATTTATCTTATCCACCAGAGAGAACAGATTATACCTTTCTCTCGTGAAGCACTCCTGTAATTACATGAACAAGGATCGTATGACCCCCAAGTTACCTCTTCTTTAAACTAAAACAACCCTGGCTTTTGTTCAGCATTCCTTTTAAGTCCTGCTGCCTGTGTAACTTGTTTGTATTGAGACAAATACTAACAGCCAGATAAAGCAAAAATGCAACAGTCTACTTTCTCATTAGATCGGAGCAGTGATTACTGAAACTACCAAGTGTGAAGAAAACGTTCTGGGCTTGTAGACTATAAATTTTTGGGACATGGAGCTAGAAATACCTAGATTCAAACTCTGGTTCTGCTGCTGCCGGTCTGTCTGATCCTGGGTAAATGAATTCCAGTTCATAGCTCCTTCATTTGACAGACAGGTCTAGAAATAACAACTTGCTTTACTGAGCAAAGGATGGCCAAAGTAATTTAAAGCTGGAGATTGTGCAGGTATTGTAAATTCTGGTGGAAGAGCTCACTGTTATGACAGTCTTCCAGGAGGACAGGTATCCTCTTTTAGAAGTTATTTTATTTTTTTTCTAAAATATTCCAGATGTTTTTGAAAAATCAAAGTTCTTCCAGAGGACTACATTAAACTGTTGGGATACCAGTAGCTTCCAAGAAAACATGGGGAATTTCAGGACTTCAGGATACTAGGAACCCTCTGGGTAAGTATTGACATTTGAAGCTCTCCAAGTAAATGATTAAACCAATTTGCCTAATGTTGCTGTGACCCATGATTTTCCCAATATCAAGCCATCCAAGCCTGCTGGGAGGATTCTGCCTATAATCGATGTATTCCTTCCTGCAAGTTGATTACAAGTAACAGAATCCTTTCCAGTGTAGGCTGTTGTTTTTATTCTTGTTTCATTGTAGGAGAGATCTACATGGAATCACTAAAAGCACTTACTGATGAGACTTTTTCTCCAGACTGGAACTTTCCATAAAATCACTTTCCCTTAGTTGTGCTAGCTGAGAGACTGTATCAAAGCTTCAAACACGTTTCCTAACCTAAAACAGAAG
The DNA here is from genome assembly GCF_009819885.2 of Catharus ustulatus. Taxonomy (NCBI): domain Eukaryota; kingdom Metazoa; phylum Chordata; class Aves; order Passeriformes; family Turdidae; genus Catharus; species Catharus ustulatus. The sequence continues at coordinate 45,769,357 of NC_046262.2, read as the reverse complement.
GATTTGATTTGTTTTGGGTTTAATACATTAAATTCTAAGAAACGTCTCTCTTTAGAAGCATTCACAGAGAACAGCATTTCAGATCATTTTCTGAAATAGCGTGGGCATATTAAAACTTCATTTAACTCTTTATTGAAAGAGTAGGTCTCACATGAGTAGATACGAGCAAGCAAAAAGAAGCCAGTATTTTTTGTAAAAGGGGGTGGGCACTGATGGTAAATTAATAATCCCCATGTGAGTCAAGCCCACTTGCAAACGTTTTTCACATTGCACGTCCACTCACTGCACTACAGCCACTCCTGTGTGAGGAGTGCTGAGGTTTAATCTCACAGCTCCTCTGCTTAGCACCACTCTAGGGACTTCTTTGAGGAGCATGGTGGTAGAACTTGTCTATTCTGCTCCCAGTCTCCATCTTCTTAGCACACTTGGTTATTTAACTGAGCTATACCCGGCTCAGCATGTTTAACCTGTGTTACCCATAGCTCACTCACAGGCAGATTAAGTAGTTCAGCCTTCAGCTCTGCGCATTGCACAAGCATCCAGACCAGAGGGACAGAGACAGGGCTGGCACCATGCTGGATAGACACTGAGGTAGCTGACAAGTACTGTTGCAAATTTACCCAGTGTGATTAGCAACAACCTGCAGCTCATTACTCTAAAGATTAGTAGTGCCCTCCCGAATCTTGGCAAGACACATTGTATAGCAGGGAACCTCTCATCTTGCAATACCAAGAAAAGCAAGTTTTTTTAAAGCTTGAGGGAAGAGCAACCAAGGCAGAAACAGACTCCTATCATCAGCGCTCATTTCAATGCAACTTCAGGCAAAGGAAGCCTTGAAAGAGGTTATTTACAGAGAGTGGAAGAAGGAATAACTTTTCCAGGCAAGTGGGACAAGGCTGTTTTTCTACAAGAAAGAGATGTTTATCTAAGCAATGCATCAATAATTAGGAGAGGTGAGCTTCTGGAGTTATTAAGCGTTGCTTAGAAATCTCAGTTACCATTTTTGTCTTTAAAAAAAAAAAAATCTTCCAGGACTTTAGCCCAGACTCAGGATATTAAGACAGAGGAGCTTGCTCACAACGAAAGAGCAACATGGCTTGCTGCCTCTAGCCCTGAGGAGGCCAAGTTCAGCCATCGGGGAATTTCTTTCATTAATACAGGCATTGGGACTTTCGCTGCAGGCTGCATGGGTCAGTGTCATAAGTAGTATTACTGGTATTACAGTCGCAGATAAAGAGGTAAAGAACAGAATACCTAGAAATGAGATGCTGACTATGTGCCAGCATTGGTGGGTCTCTACCCAGCTTAATGAGCCCCACAGGAAATGAGCAGTGCTGTTCTTAGACTTGGGGCAGTGCAAGGGTCAGTCACATCCTCTCCACACACACTTGATATGCCTGCAAAGTCTTTTCTCCACCTCCACCAGGGCTGGGCCTGGCATGACACTACAAGGTAAGAAGTGCCTTCTCCAGTCAGCTGCCTGATATTGGACTCTGTCTTCCTTCATAAAAATCTGAGGCAAGGGGTATCTCTGCTTGATTCCTCTATGACATAAGGCCTCATAAAGATTAGGAGGTTATAAGACACAGTACTGTTTCTCAGCTGAAACCACTCAGGATTCCTCCAATTAAATATGGCCAGGTCACTGTGTAGAAGACAGAAAACATAGGACCAGGCAATGGTGGGGTGGCCCTGAAATAATGATCTGTGCTACCTGGCTTTAGTTGCTTTCATACAATAGATGTTATAGCCTGACATAAAAAAAATATTTAGCTCCCATCTTACATTCACTTCTCTTCAAGAAAATATGGGTTCAGAATGATGTCCAGGTGTAGAAAGACAAGTTACTTGTTGGTAGAACTGCCCTGTTAAGGTTTAAAGCTTAACATGCTTCAGAAATTTCAGAGCTAGTGGGAGGTAAACGAAGCTTGGGGAGAGGGACGTACTGCTGATAAAAACAAAGCAGAATTTATGTGCCACAAGGACTTTTGGCACAACTCCTAAGATAAGGAAGAAACTAATAGAGCAAACACAGCAACTGTTCTGAGACTGGCTCTAACTGGGTAAAATGTGATTCTGGCAGAGGGAGACAGGGATCACCAACTCACAGCCCAACTAAAGAGACCTGCCCACTCAGGAAAAAAGAAATCTGTATATGTGAACTAATTATTATAATGACTTATTAACCAAGAACTGGGTAACTTGAGGACAATGAACTGTCATTTCTTTGCTAAAATATACAGTTGGTGTAAAATTTTGTGATTGGGGAGCCACCCTTTTGTGGATCACCACCTAGCGCATACTTTACACAAACTAGAATAAAGAAACAGAAATACGTTGTCTCAGTGAGTGTGTTGGCAATGCAATTTGAGACAAGAAGAATACAAGTGCAATTTTGGCTAAATCCTAGAGAAAAATCTCACTCTAATTCCAGAACAAAGCTGGTCATACTCAAAAAGGAGATGCAAATAAGAGAAGCCTGTAAAGAGTTTTACCTAAGGAGAGAGGATCTGGCTGATTTATCAGCATCATTTAAGGTTTTAATTTTATTAGTAAAATGTTAATTGAGCTAGTTAGAACCTGGGAAGTAAAAAGTCAACCCAGCTAGGTCTTCCTCGTGTAAGCTTCTGTCTCATGTTGAATCCTTTCAGTGCTCTTTGTAGCAAAGGCCTCCCAGTTCTCAACTGCATTGTGCTTTAAATACTACAGTGTGAGAAGCTACCTTATGTCACCCCATCTGTGAAGATATGCAAGCAGAGAATTTGTTTTTTTCCCAATTAACTAAAAATGGATTTACTAAAAGGAATATTTCACTTTCAGCTTTAAAAATATCATTTGCAAAGCCTAAGTAGATATTCTGAAAGGAACAACTGCAATTAGAGTGGTCAACTAATATTCATAAACAATTAATACAATTTTTAAATATTGTAATATTTTTGGCCTGTTACAGGGAAAAGCTTTTAAAATATATACAATTCAGAAGTTTTGAATAAAACCATTTGTACAAAAACAAATAGAGGATTTCAGTGTGTGTATTGTCTTTAACATGTCCTTCTTCTGGACATCGTTAAACTTTTACAGATTTTCCAGGAAAAAAAAAAAAAAGAAAAGAAAAAAACATTAATGAAGTGTGTAAGAAACAGGGCTCCTAAAAAAAGAACAGAAAACGTATATGAGTGTTTTCTTTTGAGCTTAATTCAAATGGACATAGCGGCCTGATACCAGGTTTGTGCTACAGCTACTTGAAAGATGAGCAGAGCATTTTGATACAGTAGAAGTTATCTCCTCCACGATTTCATACAAGCATTGACACAAAGTGTCATGATGACAAACGTCAGACTTAAGTGTTTAAAAAACCCCATGCAGTATGAAGCAGTTGCCTCTCTTCCACATAGCCATAAGCACCTGCTCTGCCCCTTTTCTTCCAACTGTGCAGCTCTGAAAGACCATCTCTCAGGCCAAATGAGCTGATGGGCTCCATACTGGTGTGGTCAGGGAACGTGTCAAACCTCAGCACATATTTGGGTGTGGAGTGGATAAATCCAGAGGGTACAACACAGACCTGCTTGTCAGAGAGACAAAGTGCTACGTTGTTGTCTTGCTGCCTTCTCCAGCAAAGGGAAAACATGAGATTTTTGCCACGCTCATTCACTGCCTGGTAGGTACCTGCATAGGACTCTGGTTCAACCATGTCCCCAGGCCCTAGGTAAAAAGAACACTAATGTGACTCTTACCCTGTTAAACACAAAGATGACACTGGTACTTTCATGCATTCTAATCAGTTCTACACAATAAATATTTATACACAATGCAGATTGTTTTAATGAGATGAGGAATACATACTGGCTAAGAAAAACAGGGAAGAAAATACCAAGTTTGCTAAGTTGTTATCCAGATTTTCATATGGAATGGCTGAGAGAATGGAAACCAGAGGATATTTACATGTTCTAGCCTACTGGGAACATACCAAGGGGCTGCATTACATTCAGGAATGCTGATCTGTGTGCATAGCAGGAAACCACTTGTTGCTTGCTCACATAGCAGCAGATTGAGAGAGAGGAAGGGAAGCACTCAGCATGAGAGATTTTTGTGAAAACCTGACAGTGAAAAGCCCATGTCTAACAAACAAAACAAGCTTGTTGCACACCTTTCTCAAGCCTACAAAGAGCACTATGTAAAGAAAACTCTACTGCTACGGAAAGAAAATGAATGGTCTGCAATACACTCCTGTAATTTGAAAACTGCTTTTCTGAGAAAGGAATTCAAGCTGAAAGATTTATGGAGAAATAGAAGGAAATGCCCTTGTTTTATCATTCATGCAATAGCAAACTGGAAGCTGTGATTTGCTAGAAGCAAATGGGAACATCCTCCTACCTAAGGAATATGTATTGTCCTTTCTCCTTTTCCAAAATTCGGAGTTACTTTGTGTTTAAGCAAACATCACAAAGGAAGTTTAGGCTGCTTTTGAAAGCATTGAACCTTTTGGCACCTTTTGGCACCTTTTTTTCCATTACTACCATCTCACATGGAGTATAACCCCTATCCAGACCCTGCCCACGTTCACAAGACACATACAGATGAGATTTAAAGTGTTTCTTGTTCCCTGGGAAAATGAGAATGGATGAAAATGTTTCATCCACTTTTCAATAAACTGCTTTTACTTGGGCAGCTCTGTCAGTCACAGCTACATAAATTGAACTTAGCACATGATTCTTGAATTCAGTACCAAACTATAAACGTCCCATCAAAAACAGGATACTATCCAGTATGAGTACTTGCACAAGATCAACACTGTCATTCCCAGATGTTCAGTGCCAGCTGTCTGTGAAGCACAGCCCCCATTCTCCATTCTATGTATTGGTAGACAGCCTTTTGAGCAGCTGACAGGAGTTGGAGCTACAATCCTCTCTCTTCAGCACTATGTCTGCCACATCCACATAGAAAGACAGAGATACCCATGGACTTCTAGAAGAATATGAATGAGAAAATACCAGGAAGTATAGCGAACCCAAATTCCAGGCAAATCACAGAGCTGAAAGAACAGTCTTCTCAACAAATTTTATCTTATTCACTTCCTTGACTGCAATTTTCTCAAATTTAATTGCTGTGCAAAATCATTCGCTGACTTCTTTCAGGGAGCCATTTCAGGCCTTCATTGAATTCCAGCACAGTTTTGTACATTTCAGCTCTGTGCTGCTTTGAACTGTTATGCTCAATTATGAAAATCATGATCACTATTGTATTCCTGACTACACAAAAATAAATATAAAATCAAAGTTTCTTTTTGGCTTTTCATGTTAGCAGAAAAAAACCTGCTTTTCATCACTACTCACTTCAAATCCTGGCTTGTGTGAACTTTACTGATGAGAAAGCAAACACAGAAAATGTTCAAACAATAAAAATAAATCTTTTCGAAATATGAAGGAATATTCCACTACAGCATGATTATGAAGAACATTACTTCAACCATACAATGAGATAAGCAACTGAGAGTTTAAATATTTTGGAATTTGCCATCTCATTCTTTGCCTTCAGCTGAAATGCAGTTTGTTCATAAGTGAAAAAAAATCTTTTATGTTAAACCAATTTTAAACTGGCAGCAACTGCATCAGTAATCACACTTCATGTCATTCTATGATTATGTGATTCTGCTGTAGAAACTCTGAGACTTATTTCATGCCATATTGCAAAAAAAACCTATAACAAATGTAACCACTTGTAAAATAACATATAACATATATACAATGTAGATACTTCATTCTTGGCACAATAGTCTTTCAATGTTAGAACAACTTTTTCTATCTTATTTTAATTTAGAGTCTTTCTTCCTGAATTTGGCTTTAACAACATGAAAATTTGTTTATTGTGAGAAAAAGCATGAAAGCTCCATAGGTATGCATTCATAATTGCTCTTATCACATGTATTCCATGCAGAGACCCTCAGAATCAATTTTTTGGTGTAGAGGAAGGAATGTGCTGCCCCTATTAAGAGGAATCATAAAAGATGCCTTGTAAATTTAGGTAGCCTTCCATAAAGAAGTATGCTTTGCTAGGAGCCGATTTGTCTCCCAAGGTAAAACTCTAGATTGTGCTGATACCAGAAGAAATTTTATCTTTATATTCATCTTAGTCAATATTTGACCCTGTGAAGCCTCAGCCATCACAAAATCTCATCCTTTGGTAGCAGCGTGGTTGGGAGAAACATGCAGGTGGGCCCAGAGCTGAAATGGTGTAAAAGTACCTAGTGCTATGCACCTCTGGTTTCACCCAAAAGAACACCACAGAAAAGTGCCACGCGACTTCCTTGTGGAGGAGAACTGCTGATGAGGGATTAGTATCTGCAAAACGTAAAGTTTGATTCTACAAAAGAGGATGTGTGATCAGTTTAATCAGTTCAAAGTTTGATCCTGGGGTGTGGGTGATTTTTCTGAGTGATTTGCCCCAGGGCAGCCTGTGAGGAACAAGGTCCCAGGTCTCCTCAAGCAGTTAGGATACTTTTTACTGTATTCAGGTGCACGGACAGAGGCACAGATACCACATTTCAGGCACCGATGCTAGGCAACTTAAACAAGCAATTCTCAGCCGCTGCCCCTAGGTACAGCTAAGGTAGAGTTAAAGTTCTTCTCAGTAGCTACACGGCTGTGGTTTGGATTTGGAATAAGAATGCTGTTGATAACACACTGATGGTTTGGTATTTTGCCAGGTCGTGTTTATCCTAAGTCAAGCACCTTTTTTAAAATTTTCTTTCCCCTTGTCTGACGCTCTGCCAGGGAGGCGGTACGCAGATGAAAGTGGGAGGGAGCATATCCAGGACAGGTGATCCGAGCTGACCAAAGGGATGTCCCACACACAGAACATCACGCCTGGTGTTTGAACCTGAGGAGTTACCTGAGGAAGGATGATGTGGTTTAGGAAAGGGGGGTCTGGCCCAGTCAGTGGATGGTAGCAACTGCACTGTTGAGCTTGTTGATGTTGTTGCTTCAAGTATTAAACTCTTCTTATGTCAACATTCAAGTCTTAATTCGACTCTCCTCCGCATTACACGGACGTGAGGGGACAAGAAAGAGAGGGGCGGGTGGAAGCTGAGCGGCGGCCTGCTCCATCTCCATCTGAGCCTTACAGCACAACAGTCATGCCTTCCACATCCTGGCCTGTCCACGGGCCGCTCGCTGCTCAGGCGGCGGGCGGGCTGCAGAGGCGGCCTCAGCGGGGCCCCGTCAGAGGGAGGGAGGGAGGGAGGGAAGGGAAGGGTCCACCGCCCCAGTGCCGCCCCTGCTCCGCCCCAGTGTCGCCTCCGTGCCGCCCTGTCCGCGCCCGTGCCGCCCCCATCCGCCCCCGTTCCGCCCCCATCGCGGGCTGGCGGCGGGGCGGTGTCTGTGTCCCGGCCATGTCTGTGTTTGGGCTGAGGCCGGGCCGTGGGGGCCATGCTGCCGCTGGCCCTGCTCCGCCGCCCGTGCCGCCCCCATCCGCCCCCGTTCCGCCCCCATCGCGGGCCGGCGGCGGGGCGGTGTCTGTGTCCCGGCCGTGTCTGTGTTTGGGCTGAGGCCGGGCCGTGGGGGCCATGCTGCCGCTGGCCCTGCTCCGCCGCCCGCTCGCCGCCGCCTCCCGCCTGGCCCTGCCGCGCTCCGGCCCGCAGGTAGCGGCGGGGGCGCGGGGCGGGTGGGGGCGATACCCTCCGGGCAGGGCCTGTCGCTGTCGCGACACCGTCTGTCACGAGCCTGCGTGCGGTGACAGGCGCGCCGAGCGCCAGGCCCTGCCCATAGCTGTGTGGAATCCATCCCCGGGTCACAGGGTCGATTCGGTTGGAAAAGACTGCTGAGATCAGCGGGTCCAACCCATGCTCGAGCAGCACCACCCTGTGAACCAGACCGTGGCACCAAGTGTCACGTCCAGCCTTTCCTTAAACACCTGGAGGGAGGGACGGCGACTCCACCACGGTCCTGGGCATTCCCTTCCAATGTTCCATTACCCTTTAAGTCAAGAATTTCTTCTTGATGTCCAATCTGAACCTTTCCCGCTGCAGCTTGAGGCTATGATGCTTTATCCTGTCACTGTCCTCGGCCTGCAAGAACAGGCTGACCTGCACCTGGTTATACCCTTCTTTCAGGCAGCTGTAGAGAGTAATAAGGTTGCCCCTGAGCCTCTTTCCTCCAGGCTAAACACCCCCTTGTTTCCTCAGCTCCTCCTCATGAGACTTGTACTCCATACCCTTCACCAATTCCGTGTCCCTTTTCCGGAGCAAAAGTGGTCCTACAGTGTCCCAATATCTGCCTAAGCAGCAGAAAGCTTCCGGGCCTCTCATTTCCCACAGTAGTTCAGAGTGGCGTGTGTTGCTACTGCAGGCTCCCCACTCGGTCAGGATCCTGCAGGGGTTTATAACAGCCCCAAGGAGCTATGACATGGCAGCCAGTACTAGATGTGTCATGCTGCAAAGGGCCATTGAGGAACAAAGCCTTTGGTTTTCACCTTCTGTGTTCAGCGACCTGGAAGTGCAGCCAGATGGGGGTCAGGCTCTTCTCCCAAGTAACAAATGACAGAATTAGATGAAGTGGCCTCAAGTTGTCTAAACCAAGAGAAGTTTAAATTGGATATTAGGAAAAATTTATTCGCTGGAAGGGTTGTAAAGCGTTGAAACAGTCTGCCCAGGGGAGTGATGGAGTCACCATCCCCAGAAGTTTGAAAAATGGATAGATATGTCACTTGAGGATATGGTTTACTGGTGGACATGGCACACCTGGATTCACAGCGGATAGGATAATCTTAAAGTAATTTCTAAACGTAGACAATTATGTTCTGTGGCTTGAGTTGCATGGTGCTCATGCCTGCAGATTCGTGTGAAATCCATGTCCAAAATTCATGCCGTAGCTGCCTCTGTGTAAACATGGGCTAATTTTTCATGTTTTATTTGAGAGGTGAGTAGCATGTTCCAGGTTATTGAGGCAATTGCAAAAGTACACTTAGTATGGGATTCCCAAAGTGTTTTATCTAATATGAACAAAAAACTGTTCTTGATCAACCCATGGGAAGCAGGCAATAAAGGGGCAGGATGTGGACTTAAGCAATCTTGTGTTGGAATGAATCACTCTTTACCAAGTGCTGGTATCTTTTTCTTTGATTTGCCAATAATATATAATTTGATAATACTGTAAGTAGAAAATAGGATGCAGTAGTATGAGTTGGTTGGGTAAGTGCAACATAGGCAGATGTTGGTGTTGATTCCTGTTTGGTGACACCTCAGCAGCCTTACTTTTGAATAATGTATTTAGCCAAATACATCTTGCTGTTGACTTCATGAGGAAGAGGTTGAGAAAAGGAAAATCCTGCTTTGTTGTGAGCAAAGAATTAAACAGTTGAGTGCATCGAATAAAAGACACATCACAGTCTGTTGCATTGCCAAAAGAAGTGGCAGCAAATAATGGACATTGGAACTACTTCCAAAGAAAAGTGTCAAAAGGTATTTTATTTGTTGTAGACGTCATGAATTACCCCTCTCCCAACCTGCAGCAACAGATTCTTTAATTAAATTAATTAAAAAATACAACTTTCTGGCTTGAGAATTATTTTTATCTTACTATTTTCTTTCAGGTATGGCTTGCTACAGGACCCAGACAAAATAATGGCGTTTTCTATGAAATTCGCACCTATGATGTTAAGCCAGCGAAGATGAAGGAGTTTTTGGAAACGATCAACAAGTACTTGCACATCCGCACAGCTCACTCGGAGCTGGTGGGATTCTGGTACTCGGAGCTGGGAGCGATGAACAAGGTGTTTCACATTTGGAAGTACGGTACGGTCCACATCCCTTTGTGCTGCTCTGCTCTCTGTGTGTCCCCTGCCTCCTAGGCAAGAAGGTGAGGGGAATGCTTACCTGGCTTTTATTTGTGGCACTTATTGTAAGGAGGTGCCTCCAAAACATTGCTCCTGTACTGATTAGTGGCAGGAACACTTCAGAGCTTGTCAGGACAACTGTGTTGGGATGAGAAATTTACTAATGTTCTTGAACAGCAGTCTCTGTTCAAAATAGGTATGATAGAGGAACTGTGTCAGAGTGTTTCTTTCTTGCTAAATATTTTAAATTTAGGGTCAGTTCCACAAATGTCTTGAAACTTTCAAAACGAACGAAAAAAGGGAAGTATGCACACATATGAAGTCTGTGTTTGTTTCTATGCAGATATAATTGTTCTTGTGTTTTAGCTCAGAGTTCCAGTCATTCCCATAAAACAATGAGCATGGAGTTTGCATGCTTAAACTCCTTTCTGCAGTTGGTCTTTACTGAGCTAGGAAGCCACTCCACTGTCTGACTTCTCTAGTGTTCAGAGTGTTTTTGTCACAGCTTTAACCTTGCTAGCAATACAATTTTTGCAGTATGATCATCTTTTTAGGTTGTTGCAGTAGGTGCTGACATGGAAGGTGTAGGTGAGCCAAAAAAAGCTACTATTATGCTAAAAACTGGGTGCGTTGGTTGTGCTTTTTGTGGAGCCCAAGGGAAATGATACTTGGATTACAGAGAGGTGGGAAGGCACACTGGCATGCTTCCCCTTTGTACACCTGCTGCAGTCCAGGTCTGTCTGCATGTTGAGACAGGGTGCTTGTTGAAGTCCAGTGCAATCACAGTACCTGTTTAGATTAAAGGATCACCCCTTTTATTTTGGAGGGATGAATTATGGAATCATAGACTCCAACAGTTGTTTGGTTCCTCTCAACCATGTTGCTCAGGACCATATCCAGCCTGGCCTCTAACACTTTCCAGGGATCGGGTGTCCACAGCTTCTCTGAGCAATCTGCTCCAGTGGCTCAACATTCTCAGAGTGAAGAATTTCTTCTTTAAATCTAATCTAAATCTTGCTCCATGCCAGAAGGTATTTAAGGCCAGGCTGGATGGAGTGCCGAGCAGCATGGTCTAGTGGCAAGTGTCCCTGCCTCTGGTCAGGGGATTGAAACTAGGTGATACTCAGAGGTCTCTTCCAATCCAAACCATCTTGTGATTCTAAGTCTACCCTCTGTCAGTTTAAACCCATTCCCTCTTGTCCTGTTACTACATGCCCTTGTAAAAAGTGCCTCTCCAGCTCTCTTATAGCCTCACTTTAGGTGCTGGAATGCTGCTTTAAGGTCTCCCTAGAGCCTGCTTTTCTTCAGGCTGAATAGCCCAAACTCTCTCAGCCTGTCTTGGCAGAGGAGGTGCTTGAGCACTTGGATGATCTTCGTCACCTCCTCTGATGTCAGTCATTCTTTCCTCCTCCATCAAAGCTATAACCTCATCACAGAAGGCCACCAAATTAGTCAGGCACAATTTGCCCTTAGAAAAGCCATGTTGGCTGTCACCAATCACCTCATGGTCTTCTGTGAGTCTTGACATAGTTTCTATAAGAATCTGCTCCTTGATCTTGCCAAACACAGAGGTGAGATTGACCAAGCTGTACTTCTGCAGTTCTTCCTTATGTTCCTTTTTGAAAAAGGGATGCCATAACTTCTCAAATACAATGAATTGTGACTTAGCCACTTCCTCTGACAGTTTCCTCAGGACCCATGAATGTATCTCATTGAGTCCCATCAATCTGTGCACCTTCAAGTCCCTTAGATGGTCTCAGACTTGAACTTTTCCTACAGCAGGTGGTTTTTCATTCTCACAGTCCCTGCCTTTGCCTTCTGTGACTTGTGTGGTCTGGCTGGAGCACTTTCCAGTGCAAATCAAGGCAAAAAAGGACACTGAGTACCTCAACATTTTTCATAACCTGAGAAGCCATGTCTTTCTTTTCCCTCAGGAGAGGGCCATTCATTTGTCAATATTTTGAGTTCACTTGCATTTATGAATTGTCCTGCTTCTCAGAACATTTTAGTCTTGGCTATTGTTACAATCTCTAAATTAAAAAAAAACCCAAAAAACTAAAAAAATCTATGGGAAACGTTTAAAATGCAAAACTAAGAGAAAACTTATACCTTTTCTTTCCTAACAATGTTTTACATGTCTAATTGTGGTGGTTCCTTCCCCCACCCTGAGACCACACTATGATCTGAGAAATGAACAAACTTTACAACATCCTTCTTCCTTGATTCGTCAGACCCCTGCTTACATAACTTCTATATTTACCTCTTAGTCCCAAGATACTGATATTTCTCAAGGTTCTTCCTATTCTCAGATGCTGGATTTTTCTTTTCTGATACTGGGAGCTGTCTGCATAAATATATTGCTTAGGATGCCTCTGTAGCCTAATCAGTTGAAATTCACACTCTTAATTAAGTGGATTTGTTTTCCATTAAGGAAAAGAAAAAGAAGAAAAGGTTTAGCTTTTGGGCATTTAAGATCTTTTTATGTAACCGAACACACAAACATTAATTCTACACTTTTAATGTCACTTTATATAAACCAAACAACATTTATTAATTTTTTTCTTGGTAGGCTATTACTTCTTCTGATTTTTATTTCCACTTCATTTCTGTATCCACTGTGCTTTCTCCAAATCTTATCCTTGGTAACTGTTGCCCCATCCAGTAGTCCCTTCAGTTGCCATATGTAAATCTTTTTTAGCGGTAAAATTGCTTAACTTACAGTAATTTCACGAATACAAGCCGCACCAATTTGACCAAAATTTTGGTGGAAACCCGGAAGTGCGGCCAATATTCCGGGGCGGCTAATACATTAACAAAATTCTAAAAGCTGCCAACACGGAAGTGAGAGCCCGCGGCAGCCCCAAGCCAAGCTGGAGCCCGGCCGGCCCCGGCAGAGGTGGGAAAGCCTGGCAGAGGCGGGGCCAGCAGTGTGGGGGGCGGGCGGCAGAGCCTGAGCCAGCAGGGCGGGGCAGGGGGGCGGCAGAGCCCGGGCCAGCAGGGCGGGGGAGCCCGGGAGAACTGGGGCTAGCAGTGCAGGGGAGCATGGCAGAAGCAGGAAGGCCGACGGGTGGGGCTGCCTGGCAGCGGGGGAAGCCCAGCAGAATCGGGGCCAGCAGCGTGGGGAAGCCCGGCGGTGCGGGGGCCTGCAGTGCCGGCCAGGGCGAGGAAAAGCGGCAGCGGTGCAGACGGGAGGGGGCAGCCGGCGAGCCTGGCGGCGGCAGCCCTGCCGGCAGGGCTAGCAAACGCGGCGCGGGGTGGCCGGCGAGCCCGGCGGCGGCGGCAGCCCTGCCGGCAGGGCTAGCAAACGCGGCGCGGGGTGGCCAGCGAGCCCGGCGGTGGCGGCGGCAGCCCGCCGGCCGGGCGAGCGAACGCGGCGCGGGGCGGCCGGCGAGCCCGGCGGCGGCGGCGGCAGCCCTGCCGACAGGGCTAGCAAACGCGGCGCGGGGTGGCCGGCGAGCCCGGCGGCGGCGGCGGCAGCCCTACCAGCCGGGCGAGCGAACGTGGCAGCGGGGCGGTGCTGACAGGAGAGGCGGGCCAGCGAGCCCGGCAGCGGCGGCAGCACCACCCAGCCAGCCCCGCCGAGCCGTGGCGCTGAGCTGGGCCACCCGGCCCCGTTGGCAACCATGAGCGGGCCGAGCCTGCCTGGCCCCGCCCCGAGCCAGTAAACCCCACTATGCCGCGATCCTGTTACTAATTGGCCAATTTGTGAAAGCTGCACACGGATTCTCGCAACGAACGAAAGTGCGGCTAATATTCGGGGTGCGGCTTATCTATTGACAAAGACAGCAACATTGTCGAGGCACCGGAAGTGCGGCTTATAATCCGTGCGGCTTGTATTCGTGAAACTACTGTACTTTAACTATTTTGTAAATTTTCTTGGAAAATTTCATTTGACTTGAATTCATTTTAATTTGGGAGCTAAAGCAGATTTTAAAGGTAGTTTTGCACAATTTAAAGGAAACTTACCACATCTTCTTTAAGCTAATATGATGTCTGAAAATACCGGTTTCAAAATTAGATGAGTGTAGTTTGCCTTCTTGTAATTATACATTTTGATTGAGCCTAACGTGGTATCAAATGCATTTTTCATGGTTGGTTTTTTTTTTTTCCTTTTCTTACAGATAATTTTGCCCACAGATCAGCAGTCCGACATGCACTAGCAAATGACAAAGAATGGCAGGGAAAATTAATCTCTGTGATTCTCCCCTTGATAGAGAAGCAGCACAATGAGGTTGCTTATCTGGTACCCTGGTGTCAACTTGGGAAGCCTCCAAAGGAAGGAGGTGAGCTTATCTTTTCTTTTGCTGATTAAAGTTACCGGCACTAACAAAAAATGGCTTAAAGTTTAAACCAGATATTGCGTAGTTTTATGACCCTTTATGTAACAAATGTACATGCACCCATGTGGAAAAGGTGACATAACACTGATGAGGGACCGTTTTTCAGAAGGATTTTACACTAACATACATCAATAACTGACTAGAGTGCTGATCATTAAGGTTGCTAATGACCAGGATTGTGACTTGTTAAATGAACATGAAAAATGGCAATGCCATAGTAGTGGTCAGAGCAATCGTCCTGGATTTCCTTTGTCCATCACTGAGAGGGCATTTCCTGGATAATCGTTGTTCTCTTTCACAGAGATTTTCCTCTTATCAATTTGCTTTGATGGTACTGCTTCTTTCACATAAAGTTTAAAAGATTCCTTGTTGTTTTAAAGATACATGAAAGTCAAACATAAGGATCTACTCCTTGACCTTGCCAGGCACAGAGGTGAGACTGACCAAGCTGTAGTTCTGCAGTTCTTCCTTATGTCTCTTTCTGGAACAATCATAGGTCGGGTGTAGAAATCACGTCCCTATGTATTTTAGTTCTCTCTGCAGCAAATTTGATACTAATAATATTTACTGTTCCCCAGTTTATGAACACTGGTGGGCTTTCTTGCATGAAGAGACCTGGAACAGACCTTGCTTCAGCCCTCAGCACATGTACAGATAGAGTAATCTTTGTTGTTTATTTCCCCAGGATTTGGAATTTTATGCTGCTACTGTTGAATTTGAAAGCAGTCTAGTTTCCTTTAAAATCTGGAGAGATGACTTCAAACACTGTTGTAGTTTATTTCCAGCCCATTGCTGGAGAGTGATACCAGACAGTGCCAAGTAACAAGTGTCTGGCTTTCTATTACTATGTCAACAATTGTGATCTGAAGTAACTACCTGAACATAAAGAAGACAAGTAACTTTTAGCTGGACTGGAGTTTTTTTTGGCAAATTATTTCTCTACAAATAAGGGAGATTACTTGGCATAGCAGAGGTGCTGAACTAGTCCTGCCGTGTTGGTTGTGCTGTCAGATCTTACTGTGACCAACTGCCAGGAGTCAGAGGGGTTTGTAATGTCATAAATCACTTCAATGCCAGAAAATATCAGCAGTTTTAGAAAAGACACTCGGCATTGCTCAAGCAACCACCCAAATCCCTCAAAAAAGTATGAGCATTTGTGATACCTGCAACGTAGTCTGAATGTCCCAAAGTTTCCATGCAACATTGAAAATTGCGAAGTTGGGCTTTGTGTGAAGCCCTCCCTGTTCTTTAGGGCCGTGGTGCTTAGATTTACACTTAAACGAAATGCAGTTAGTGAACCTGTGCTCTTGTTAGCCTCTGGAAGCTGTGAGTTCTAGTGCATGTTGGAAGGAAGGGGCAGTTTCCTGCTGTCTCCAAATGGCAGGGAAATGTTATTCTGATCTCACAGCAAAGACACTGTGGCCACGAGACACAGTTCAAGATCTGGTATATCAATTTGTATTTCCTTCCTTGTGGTAGTGTTTACCTATTCTTCTAGGTGTATATGAATGGGTTACTTTCCAGATGAAGCCTGGTGGGCCAGCATTGTGGGGTGAAGCATTTCGAGCTTCAATCAATGCTCACATCAACACAGGATATACCAGGCTGATTGGTGTTTTCCACACAGAATATGGATTTCTTAATACAGGTACTCATCACTTTCTGATACAGACTTTGGAATGGGAAGGGGCAGAGGCAGAAAGACAAGAGCCCATCCTGGATCAGAATTGGCTAGCTTGCTGAGAATGTTGGTGTAGATCATCAAAGTCCTGTAAACAGTTTTGAACCCAGCTTTATGTTTTGGGTTATAGGCTTAAGCCAGTTGCCACAATCTTAAAAGATTCTCAGATCTGATGTTAAAGTCAAATGCTCAGTAAAAGGTCATCCCACCCAGCCACCACTGGCATACCTGGAGAGTTGTTTCTGATAGCTGCAAGGTGTATAACAGATTAAGGGAGATTGCTAGGACTTAGAGTATGTGCTGTATTGCAGCATAGTAGTGCTCAGATGACTTTATTTGTACTTTCTCAGTCCATGTGTTATGGTGGAACGAGAGCCCAGATCACCGGGCAGCAGGAAGACACAGTGCCCATGAAGATGCCAGAGTTGTAGCAGCTGGTAAGACATGGTGAATCTAGAGAACTCACTTGTGTTACCTGCGTGCATGCTGAGAAAAGTATTACTTTTCACTGGAATACTGTCTTAATTAAACATACATTTAATTTTAGTGCGTGACAGTGTCAGATTCTTGGAGTCCCAGCAAAATGTGCTTCTGATTCCTCTGCGATGCTCACCGCTGAAGTAACCTTCTTCTAAAGGATGTAACTGATGGCAGAAGAGACAAGATGGAAGTGCTGTCAGCAAGTGACATGGATTTCCATACCCTCATGAGCTGAGCTGTTCTTTTATTGACAAAAAAATAGATGCAAAATGCTGATTCACTTGCAATGCAAATCAGCACTCTTGATCCCAGTTGTTAAAAAGAAATTTTTAGTCATGTTCCTACATCTCCAGGGCAAAGAACTTGTGCCATATCATGATACACACCATGCCTCACCAGTCTTCTATTTTATACCTAAATTCTTCATAATTTTTGCACAGCTAGATCACTTATCAAACTGAGTAAGTGAAGTGCTCTTGTCCAGCATTCCAGCAGGGATGGTATAATTTTTATAACATAGTTTGATGCCTCTTATTACATCTAATTTATTCCACGCAGATTAAGATGATGCCTAACGAGGCTACCTGGAACAGAGGCTGGACGGTGTTAAAGGAATAAAGTAGATATTTATTAAAAGGCTTCAAAGGGTACACCTTGGGCAGTACAAGAGCTCAGCTGTGGCTCCACCCGAGATTTATCCAAGATGAATAACTGGTCACGAGTTTTCACCCTTTTATGGGTTTTGGTCCATTTACATATTGGGGTTAATTATCCAGTTACAACTTTCGATTATGAAGTCCCATGCTCCCAGCATGCTCTTCTCAATCCACACGTTTTGAGCCTAAAGCTGCAGTGGCGTCCTTGGTTCTCAGTTGTTAAACTAAACTTGCTAACACTTTATTATGAATTTCATAGTCACACACCATTGCAGTACAGAATCTGATAAGGCATCAAAGAAGGAAACTCCCACATATATCTTACCCAATTATGATTTAATCAGACTTCTCACTGGGATGTTTATATTAATTCTGAGCAATGTACAACATCAGTGTATCTGGAATTGCAGTTAAGGGCAACAGTGGGGCTGATTAGATAGTGTATCCTAATGAGCTCTGCCATGAGACTTTTTACTTAATAACTTGTTATGGTTCATTTCAGCCTTTTCCTTTTTTGTTCATTAAATACTGCCTCAAAACTTTGAGTTACTCCCACAAGCTTTGCCTTGGGTATTTTGATATTTGTTTAAGGCACTAAAGCTGATTAGCCCTTCTTGTTCAATTGTGTCATCAGACTCAACTGATTTACATGTGCTGGCATTCTTTGAAATACTTTCTGTCAGACTGTTAAAAGCTAAATAAATGAGTATAAAGCATTAATTTTTAGTGTTTATGGCTCAAGCTCTTTCTCTTTTTAAACTATGAAATGACAAATCCCATTCTTCAAGTTCAGTATTCATTTTGCAGATCTTGTCTTTTGGTCAGCAACAAATTGCTTCAGAGCCAGTAAGCAACAGTAAATAGCAGTAGGGCAGAGGGCTCATGGGCTGGGAACTCAAACTTCTATTTTGGGTACAGTGGTACAGAGCACCCTCTTCTGTAATTTACAGGTATTGACTGTAAATTGCAGAGCACTTGGGAGGCTTTTCTACATGTTAATCATGGATCTACAATGAGCAATCGAGTACTCAAAAAAAAGTAGGCAAACTGCACCAATGATTATTGCTTCTTTAAAGTGCATTAAGATCACACAGAAAATACTAAAACAAGATCTAGGCCATTATGCTTGTGTCTAAGGTGGCAGCATGGGAGGTGGCTGCTGTAGTTAAGGAATGTAACAAGTCCCAGCTGCTGTATCCATGTCTGCATCCACTGCTCCCTCCAACAAAGCTGTATTTAGCATTCTCAGGATGGAATAAACAGTACTTCAGAGATCCCTGTCTTACATTTTACAAATCAGCTTTATAAGGTACAAAGAGCTGATGAACCAGTATATTGTTCAGAATAATGCCTTAGAACAGTTCTTTCAAAAGAAGATTTTTTGTTTACTAACAAAATGGGGAGAGAGAATTAAACACTTTTTTTTCCATTTGACTACAATAATTGTTTCACTAGGTTGTTGGTTTTTGTTTGTTGTTTTTTTTTTTTAATTAAAAATATTTTCCTCCACCAGCACTGAGTGTAAAGAACATTCGAGATATTAGACATGTGGTTTATCCAGAGGTGCCAGCTGGACACTAGATCAAAACAGAAAACCCAAGAAATTAAGAGGTTCACATGAAGTTCAACAAGGGAAAGTGCCAGATTCTGCACCTGAGGTATGGCAACCCTGGGTGTAGACAGACTGGGGAACAAGATATTGGAAAGTAGCAGGAATGGGTCCTGGTTTAAGGCAAATTGATCATGAGCCAGCAGTGCCCTGGCAGCCAGGGGGGCCAACCCTGTCCTGGGGGGGCATCAGGCACAGCATCACAGCCAGGCAAGGGAGGGATTGTCCTGCTCTGCTCTGCACTGGGGCAGCCTCACCTCAAGTGTAGGGGGCAGGTTTGGGTGCCACTGATGCCTTTTGGGACTACCTAAAAACAGAGGCCAGACAAAATTAGAGAGGAATAAAAAGCAGCTATATTAATTGAAGGCCTTCAGGCAGACAAAGACCTTTGCCAGCGGCTACAGCCAAAATGGACAACAGGTCACAGGCTTTCGTCTGGTCCATTTGCAGATTGGGGTTAATCTTCCAGTTGTAGGTCCAGGTAATGAAGTAATTTACCCCAAGTTTGGGCCCGCCAACACACTTTTGTTATAGATAATAACCGAATCAAGTCGAATTAAATAGCAAAACAGCAATTTTTATTTTTGCGACCGAAAATACGGTCCTGGGAAGCCACAAGCGAAAACACGACAGTGCCAAGCCGGGGTCAGCACTGGGTGGACACACACGCTGATCTGATCTCTACCACATCAGATCCCCCTGTGTTCACAACCTGCCATCTCAGAGTCCAGCTTTATACAGTTTTTCCTGGCCTGCGGCGAGAATTTCCTTTGTTTCTGCTGCAGATTCTCATATTTAGATTAAATCTTTTTCTGGTGCTGCCCTGGACAAAGGTCCTTCCTGCGTGTTGATGAAGGCTGTGTCTGCTCTGCATTGATGTATAATTTTCCTTGGGAGTGCTTACGGGAACCAGGGAGGTGATCGGCTGTCTGATATGTGGTACTTAACAGGTCCTTTTCCAGTCCGTTGTGGAGATCGCCGGGCTAGGTCTGTTGATATGCTAATTACGGCCGTTGTCTATGGCCCCGGGTGCTTGGTGTTTTAAGGTTCTTTCTACTTTATTTTATTTCATACAATCCTTTTATATAAACACGAATTATAACATATATCACAATCCCTCCCCTTCTATATAACCAAATTAATTCGTGTTCCCCTCTCAGTTTTCTTCAGACTCATCACTGCTATCCCATTCCTCTATTGACTCTTCTCGATAATCTATGTAAGAGCGTTTATTTTTCCCTATTTGCTCTTCAAATTTTGCAAGTACCTCTACTGCACTAGTATCTACCTCCCGTTCTTCCAATTTCAGCAATTTGGATGCCTTGCCATTCGCTCTCCCAGATGCAATTTCTGGATCCATGGGCATAGTAGCTATTTGCATGCCCTGCACCACTGAGTGTATTAATCTGATGAAACAAGGTATCAAGCATGGTAGGAAGATGACTCCAGCTACTGAGCACAGGATAAAGAACACAACCTTTTTCCACCATGCTCCCGAGAATAACTGTTCCCACCAAGATGCCTGGAGAATGGAATTCCACTTCTGGACAGGGGCATGTGCCACCCTTTTTATCTCTGTAGCAAGATCCCTTATAGTTTCTCCATAGTCATCAATTTCCACACAACATTCGGATTCATTAAACTTGCCACAAACCCCTCCTTCCGCGGCTAACAAGTAGTCCAGGGCTATACTATTTTGATATACAAAGGCTCGCATCGGGGAGTGCTGTTTAGCCAATAATTCGAGAGCATCTGAAGTGTAATTGGACACAATTTCTACCACTGCCTGTAGCCTTATTAGCCTATTTAGTAGGTACACTGGAGTCCGATAACCCCAACTCCCATCCTGTGCCCAGGTTGCAGGACCATAATACTCTATTATTCTCTCAGCTGGCCACTTTTCCCCTCCCCAGGTGTGGCTACCACCCACATCAGGGAGTATCTTTTTCAACTCTCTTTTTTCCTTTTCAGTGTCTCATAGAGGGGTGCCCCCAACATTCCACTATCAGATCTTGGCAAGGTAAAGAAAACAGGCTGAATTATCCCCAAAGTACATGACCCCTTCCACCTTTGTGGTAATTCACCGTATGCTTTCTTTCCACATACCCAGTATATCCCATCTGGAGCTTTCCAGGTGATTTCTGTGCTTTCTGGTTTGGTCCAATAAGTACTTAATTCCCCTAGTGATTGGTAAGGGTTAGCTCCAGAGCCTTTGTTCCAACAAAACCCAATTTTGTCACTCCATTCACAATTATTCCCTCTTTCTAGGCTCCAGTATCCAGCAGGGGTGTCTGGTTGCCAAGTTTTGCTTTTGTTGTTTGAGTTTACTGCTAGGGTGGAGATGCACGGGGTGTATCCCACCACCTCTGTATATTCTTTACCCTCCCGACTGACACAAATTGTCCCAATTACTCTTTTATTTAAGACCCAACCCTCGGGTCTTCGGAGTGACTTTGAGATTTGCGTTTTGTCCCACCTTAGGAGCTGCTCTGGAGTTAAACTCTCACCTTTCCAGGGCCATTTTTCTGCTGACTTGAGTCCTCCACAAATCCAGCAGTTGGACAATCCTAATTCAGTTGCAATTTCTTGCATCAAATCAGTAAACAAATTTTTGTCCGATCTTGGCAGACCAAAATTGTCGTACTGTTTTTCGAGTAAATCATATTGCTCACTTAAAGTTCTTAATCTTTCCTGTTCTAGTCTCCTCTTTCTCATTTCTGACTCCTGTTTTTTCATTTCTAAGGCAATTTGTTCTATTTTGCTTTCAGGATCCATGCCTTCCTTATTTCTGGAGAAACAAAAAGTGTTATTGAATTGGGCACAAACCCGTTCATCATTTTCTTCAAGTAGGTCGATGATGATTGGTTTACCGTCTGAGACCAACCCATTCTCAAACTTAAGATTCTTGCCCGCCCAATATGTTTTCCCTTCCATGACACACATACCTAATCGGGTATTGTCATAGCATAACTCATTCACCTGAAAATAAGCCACAAATACAGACTTCTGTTTTCCTCCTAACCACACCGAGCGATTACATTGTCCACAAGTGGGAAGAGGTGTTTGATTGGCATTTCTCTTCTGGATATTGTGAGCGAATGTCTCTGACTGCCCTTTCCCATGTCTTGCCTTGAGATCATAACATACCATTTTCTTTCCCCATTTACACTTCACATACTGAGTGCCGTTAAAGGTACAGTACTCCTCCTTTCCTTTATGGGTGCAGTTGGCCAGGACAGAGTGAGTCGGGGTGCTAATTAGTGAGCATCCCCCACACTCATTGCTACGGTTTTGTGCCGCAGGGCTTGCAGAGTTCCTTGGGTATGCGTTAATCGGTGGGAACATGACTAGGCTCAGACTCACCCCCACTAGTTTGCTGCTAGTGGTGAGGGAAACCATCTTCTTGGCAGCAGAGGTATTCTTCAGGGGACCAAAGCAAAGTCCGAGCTGCATGTTGCCTCTTAAAGACATCTCACCTCAATAATTTTATCGTGTCCATCCAACAAGGTACCTTATTTGTTCTCCGGCACTCTTAAAATTTTAGGTCTGCAATTTAGTTTCTCACTAATCCAGTGTTGGTATAAAAGAAAATGCTCTACAGAATCTAGTTCAATAATATCCAATTCAGTGGCAAGTACTAGAATTTGGTCAGTCAGAGACAGCTCTTTCTCAAAACACTTACACTTAGTACAGAGCCCTCCAGGTTGGACCCCCCCGTACACAATGTGTAACCCAAACCCTACGACAGATCTGGCACCTGAAATGAACAAAAGGAAACACCTGCACCCGGAAGCTATACACCGTATTTGATCTAGGTTGCTTATCGGCTTGTTCGGCGCAATTTTATCTTGAGGTCTCCAGGGGAGGAAGCCACTTTCCACTTGGGTGTTTCCTCAGTTGTCTCTATCCTCTTTACTCTGGAGGCGTGTGTCCAGCCTTTTTCTGCTGTCCGGACTGCTGTGTCTGTGGTTAAAAGGACAAGAAAAGGACCTTCCCAGTGAGGAGAAAGAGAAACCTCTTTCCAGGTTTTAATGAGGACCCGATCTCCCGGCTGTATTTTGTGTATGGCGAACCCCAAAGGAGCATTTTGTGTGACAATTCCCTGTTTTCGCAATTCCTGCAAATTTTTATTTATTGTTATTAGGTAGGGTTGTATTTGTCCATCTTCTATTTTTGGATGTCCTACTGGCATCCCATGATCATACGGCATCCCATATAACATTTCAAAAGGAGATAGCCCTGTCTCAGAGTGAGGCATTGTCCTAATATTTAGTAATGCTAAGGGGAGGCATTTTGGCCAGGACATTTTTGTTTCTATTATTAATTTTGATAGTTGCGCCTTTAAAG
Source organism: Catharus ustulatus (assembly GCF_009819885.2). Lineage (NCBI taxonomy): Eukaryota > Metazoa > Chordata > Aves > Passeriformes > Turdidae > Catharus > Catharus ustulatus. Next base: position 45,746,416 of record NC_046262.2, on the reverse strand, counting down.
TCTGATTCATTCTCTCAACTTGTCCAGAACTCTGGGGATGCCATGGTGTATGATATTCCCTCCGAATTCCTAGGGCTTCAGCCAATTGTTTAATAACCTTTGAGGTGAAATGTGTTCCTTGGTCTGAGTCTATATAGTTGATTATACCATACCGGGGGATGATTTCTTCTAGAAGGAATTTAGATACTGTCTGGGCTGTAGCCCTTGAGCATGGGTAAGCTTCTACCCAATGAGTTAATTTGTCTACTAGTACTAACAAGAATTTATACCTCCCAACCTTTGGTAATTCAGTGAAATCCACCTGGATTCTTTCAAATGGACGATAGGTCATAGGGCGACTACCCCAAATTACCTGTCGTGTCCTGGCTTTGTTAACCTTTTTGCATATCAGGCACCCCTGCACTTCTTGTTTAGCTAATTCATAAGTCCCCTTACACCCAAAGAATCTCAGAAATTGTTCTGCCAGAGCCTGTGATCCCCAATGTGTTTGCAAATGTAGTCTCTTTAGAATTTTTCTGGTATAATCCTTAGATATTAATTCCCTCCCATCTGGTAATTTCCACTTACCTTCTTCTAATATACCTCCTATCTTTTTGTATTCTTCAATCTCTTTTTGGGAGGGACAAGGGGGATATCCCTGAGTCCTGCTTTCCCCAAATTCTGGGGTACTTACCATTAGTAGTGCTGCACTTTTCGCTTCCTTATCTGCTAAATTGTTTCCTCTGATCCGAAATTGTATTCCTGTTTGATGTCCCTTCACATGCACGACTGCAATTGCTTCTGGCTCTCGGACAGCCTCTAGGATTTGTTTTATTATTTCTCCATGGACCAGTCCCCGTCCCCGAGTATTTATTAGTCCTCTCTCTTCCCAAATTTTCCCAAAAGTATATACCACCCCGAAGGCATATTTTGAATCTGTAAATATTGTTCCTCTCTTTCCTTTTAGTCTTTTTAATGCTCGTAAAACTGCATACAATTCACATGCCTGAGCTGACCAACTCGCATTTAAGGGTCCTGATTCAACTACTTCTCCTGTTTTCCCGTCTATGATTGCATATCCTGATTTTCTTTTTCCCTCTACCACTCTTGCTGAACCATCCAGAAACCATTTTTCCCCCTCTTCGAGTTCTTCTTCCTCTAAGTCCGTTCGGATTTTTGTCTGTAATTCTACTATTTCAGCACACTTATGGGTTGGTCCCTCCGATGCTTCCCCATACAAAATTGTGCTGGATTTACTGCAGTGGTTGTCCGTAGTTCTAAATCATGTGAATTTATTAGTATAGCCTCATATTTTAACAGCCTAGCATCTGTGAGCCATTTGTCCGCTTTTTGCTGCAGTATACTCCTTACATCATGTGGAGTATATACCACCAGTGAGGCCCCAAATGTTACTTTCTTCGCTTCTTCTACTAACAGTGCTACTGCTACAATCGCTTGTAGGCAAGTGGGCCAACCCCCGCTTACCGGGTCCAGAAGCTTTGACACATACCCCACCGGCTTCCTAGCTCCTGCCCACTCCTGTGTTAAAACTCCATAGGCAGTATGGTTATTAACATCCACAAACAACTGAAATGGCCTTTTAACATCTGGGACGTTTAACACAGGAGCAGTTAGGAGAGTTTTTTTCACCTCTTCGAATTCCTCCTCATCTTGTTCTGTCCACTTTACCTTATCCATAGTCAATTTCTCATATAAGAACTTTACTTTTTCACTGTATCCAATAGCCCAGGAGTCCCAATAATTGCCTTACCTCCCTTTTTGTCCGTGGGGAGGGTAAAGATGTAATCCCTGCTATCCTTTCTGGGTCCAGTTTCTTCCTTCCCTTTACTAACCAATGCCCTAAATATTTAACCTCTGGTTCAACAAACTGTAGCTTTGATTTAGAGACCTTTAATCCTTTTTCTCCTAAAAAATTTAGCAACTTTATGGAGGTTGTCCTGACGTCCTCTTCCTTTTGACCGGCCACCAGTAAATCGTCTACATATTGTAGCAATTTAGTCCCTTCTCCCGGCACAAATTGGCTTAGTAGCTGTTCCAGGGCCTGACCAAACAGGTTGGGTGAGTCCACAAATCCCTGAAGCAAGGAGGTCCATCTGTATTGTTGCTTACGATTGGTGTCTGGGTCCTCCCATTGAAAGGCAAAATAGTCCCTACTGTCCTCAGCCAGAGGACAAGACCAAAATGCATCCTTTAAATCTATTACACTATACCAGGTGTCTTCTGGAGAAACGTAATTTAATAGAGTATATGGGTTTGGGACTGTGGGAAACAAGGTCTTAGTTCTCATGTTTACTGCTCTAAGATCTTGGACTAACCTGTAACTGCCATCAGCTTTCCGGACTGCTAGGATAGGAGTGTTACGCCTGGACATACAAGGTTCCAAAGTTCCTTTGTCTAGGAGGTCCTCTATGACAGGTTTCAACCCCTTTCTTCCTTCCATAGGGATGGGATACTGTTTGATTCTAATGGGTTCTTCTGGTTTATCAATTTCTATATGTATTGGTTCCATTTCTAATTTCCCTGCCTCCCCTTGCTTGTACCAAACCCTTGAATCAATCCTTTTTTCGTCTTCTATCGTTAATCTAAATAAACGCACCATAAGCCTGGAGCCTTCCACAATCAAGCTTATCTCTAATGATACCATCAAATCCCTCCCCAATAAATTATAATCAGCTTCTTCTACTAATAGCAGATTGCCTAAACAAAACCTATTTTCCGATTCTATGTCAACATCTTTAATGACTGACACTTCAAAAGGTTCCCCCTTTGCTCCAATAACCTTCACAGTTTCTTTGCTTTTTACACATCCTGAAGGCAACTGCTGAACAGTGCTATGCTCTGCACCAGAGTCTACTAAAAATACCAAAATTATTTTCTGGGGTCCTATTCTTAGCTTTACCAGGGGCTCCCGGGATGTTCTGGACCCTAAGTGAAAGAGCCCCTGACACCTCTAATCCTCCTGAAACATCCTCTCATCTTTTATTCGCTTTTTACAGTCCCTTTTGAAATGCCCCCTTTTCTTGCAGTAAAAGCACTCGGGCGCTTCTCCCTGGCCGGCTGCCTGTTTCTTCTGGGCGGGGCTTCGCTTCTTCTGGGACTGCTGATTCGGCGCCGGTCTCGGGTTGCCTTGGGTCTGCTCCTCTTTCTGGGCTTCTCTCACTGCGGCCACTAACACTCTCGCGTTTGTCTTCTGTTGCTCTACTTCCCTTTTCATATAAACCCTCTGGGCCTCCTTTAATAACTCCTGCAACCCCTTCTCCTGCCAACCCTCTATCTTCTCAAGCTTCCTCTGTATATCCTCCCACGATTTTGCAACAAACTGAGTTTTCAGGAGGATTTCTCCTATAGGGGAGTCGGGATCTGTCCCTGAATACATTCGGATACTTTTTCTCAATCTCTCCAGCCACTCAGCTGGGGACTCCTCCTTCTTCTGACATTCCCCCAGCGCTTTACTCAAGTTCTGCCCTTTTGGCACCGCCTCCCGCACGCCTTGTATCACCATGCTTCTTAGTTCTATCATTCTTAGCCTGCCTTCTTCCGTCTGAGCGTTCCATGACGGTCTCACGCTGGGCCACCTCTGGTCCCCTTGCCCTCCCAGTGGGTTTCTGCGCTCCCAATCCCGAATTGCTGCTTGCCTAATCATTTCTCGTTCCTCGATACTAAACAACGACCTTAATATGGCATTAATATCATCATATGTGTATATGCTGGTCCCTAAAAATTCGTCCAAGCGGTCAGCGACCCCTATTGGGTCATCCATCAGATTACCCATTTCCCTCTTAAAGGCTCTTACATCCCCAGTATTTATTGGTACATGCACAAACCCAATAATTCCCGGGGCTGTAGGTACCTCCCTCAAAGGGAGGATTTTACGTCTGTCTTCTTCCTCACTATCGTCATTACATACCTTCCTAATTTTGTGCCTTGTCCTGCTGGCTGGTGGGGACCCGATTTTCCCCGCGGCAGGGATTGTTCCTTTGTGTTCGGGAGGAGGAGGAGGAGGGGGAGAAGGGGGAGGGGGGGGAGGGAGTGCTGCCGCGGGTGCCTGCTCCTGGGAGAGTGGGACTCTCAGGGCTGCCTTAGCTGGCACGGATTGGCACAGGAAATCCGTGGGTGCGGGAAAAGGTGCCGGAGCCGGGAGAGGTTGGGGTGCTGAGGCACGGAGAGGTTGGGGTGGGGGATTTAGGTATGGAGGTGGCAGACTATCAAGGGGTTCCCATACCTTACCTGGAGATGCAGCATCCTTGCAAGTTTTGACCGGATATAACCCAGTACTGGTGTGCTTCCATAATTTGGCATAATCTCTCCCCTTTCTTACCTGAGGGTATTTTTCGCTCACGTGGCTGATTAAAGCCAGGCAAACCCATCTCTCGAACGTACCAAAAACAGGCCAAATTACGTGCTCCTTGATCTCCTTGCCCCCTCAAATCTCCATGCAATAGTGAATCAACTTTTCCTTAGATTTATTTCTTCTATCGGGGCTCCTTTCCCAATATTCTATCATCCAACCCAGCGGGCTGTCTTGTGGGATCTCGGGCAACTTACCTTTTTTTATCTTTTTCAGTTTATCCAGGGTTTTTCCCTGGAGTTTGCTCTTTTTCTGTCCCATTTCTTTGCAGACAAGAATAAAAAAATCTCAAGCTAACTTCGTATACCTTCTTCCGTGTTTCACGCTGGGACCTTCTGAATCTGAGAAGTATTGAACTGCAGTATAAACTTTATTTATTTCAATATTTTTTTTTTTTTTTTCCAATCTACTCACCTCACACAGAGAACCGTTCCATGGAGCTTTTCGAAAGGAGGCGAGCTCTCTTTTCCTGGGCTTGAACTAGCCCCCGATCGAGAGGTTTACCAGTTTTCCAAATCCTAGGAAACGTACTTCCCTCCCGATCCCCCCGTGACTGACCCCCAAAACACCCTTAGTTTTAGGCTTGACACATGAAAAAGAGTTTTCACACGTAACGTTCGCTTCCCCCTCAACCGACCACGTCCCTCGCGGGATGGTGGAACTGCGATCTTGGGGTCCGCACTCGCTTCGTGATAAATCACGTCTCACCCACGCGCTCAGTCACACCTCACTCAACCACGCAATACTTACAGTTCCTTTTCCTGCGTGGATTCTTCGTGCACGTCGAGTTTTATGAGTGAAAAGTTGCCGCGGTTATCCGAGAGCTCTGGGCCCGTTTCCCCCCTTTTCGTTTGTGGCTTCTGGTTTTAGTTCGGGTTCCTGAATGGTGCTGGGGAGTTTCCCGAGCCTGCCAGGTCGCTGAAATCAGCGAGGCGCCTCCTGGACGGAAAGCGGGTCCCCCCCGAACCCCAAATCAGGATCACGTCGGGGTCACCAGATTGTTATAGATAATAACTGAATCAAGTCGAATTAAATAGCAAAACAGCAATTTTTATTTTTGCAACTGAAAATACGGTCCTGGGAAGCCACAAGTGAAAACACGACAGTGCCAAACCGGGGTCAGCACTGGGTGGACACACACGCTGATCTGATCTCTACCACATCAGATCCCCCTGTGTTCACAACCTGCCATCTCAGAGTCCAGCTTTATACAGTTTTTCCTGGCCTGCGGCGAGAATTTCCTTTGTTTCTGCTGCAGATTCTCATATTTAGATTAAATCTTTTTCTGGTGCTGCCCTGGACAAAGGTCCTTCCTGCGTGTTGATGAAGGCTGTGTCTGCTCTGCATTGATGTATAATTTTCCTTGGGAGTGCTTATGGGAACCAGGGAGGTGATCGGCTGTCTGATATGTGGTACTTAACAGGTCCTTTTCCAGTCCGTTGTGGAGATCGATGGGCTAGGTCTTGTTGATATGCTAATTACGGCCGTTGTCTATGGCCCCGGGTGCTTGGTGTTTTAAGGTTCTTTCTACTTTATTTTATTTCATACAATCCTTTTATATAAACACGAATTATAACATATATCACACTTTTGTTTAGTTTTCTTGGGGCCTGAGACAGTAAGGTGTCCTTGACTCCCAGGCTGCAGAGGAATCGTTTCGTCTGACCAAAATGGGAAAACAGGAGCTAACACTCTATATGGAGTTTACAGTTACACACTAAAGAATTGCAGGATTACAAATACAGTAATTTCATTATTATAAGCCACACCATTTTGACTAAAATTTTGCTCCCAAACCGGAAGTGCAGCTTATATTCAGGAGCGGCTTATATATGAACAAATTTTGGAAATTTCCCAACCCGGAAGTCCAAGTCAGCAGCAGGCCTGAGCTGAGGCGGAGCCCGCCTGGCCCCGGGTGGCGGGGCAGCGGCAACACAGCGGCAGCACTGCCTGGCCCGGGGAGGCACGGTGGCAGCACCGGCCAGGCACGCCCCTCTCCCTCCTCCTGGTGGCAATAGGCGGGCATGCCCCTCTCCCTCCTCCCAGTGGAATGGGCGGGCACACCCCTCTTCCTCCTCCCGGCAGCACCGGCCGGACACGCTGCTCCCCTGCCTCCCGGCAGCAGCAGCGAGCGGTCCTGGGGCCGCTCCCTGGCGGCCACGTGAGCAGGGCTGAGCCAATAAACCCCGTGATCCCACGATTCTGTTAGTAATTGGCAACTTTGTGAAAGTTGCACGCGGATCCTCACTGTGAACGAAAGTGCAGCTTAGAATCAGGTGTGGCTTATTCATGGAGGAAAAACAAAACGTTGCTGACACCCTGGAAGTGTGGCTTATAATCGGTACAGCTTGTAATCATGAAATTACTGTATATGAAAAATATAAAAGCTAAAATCCTATATTACAATGTAAAAAATACATTAAGCCATTAGAGAGGGTCAACAAAGATGGTGAAGAACCCTAAGGGGAAGCTGAATGAGGAGTGTCTGAGATCTCTTGGTTTGTTCAGCCTGGAGGAGACTGAGGGGAGACCTCATCACAGTTACAACTTCCTTGTGAAGGGAAGAGAAGGGACAGACACTGATCACTGATCTTGTCTCTGTGGCACCCAGTGACAGGACCTCAGGGAATGGCCTGAAGTTGTGTCAGGGGAGGTTTAGGTTAGATTATTACAAAAAGGTTCTTCACCCTGAGTGTGGCTGGGCAATGGAACAGGGTCTGCCTGGAAGTGATCACAGCACCAAGCCTGACAGAGGTGTTTCAAGAAGTGTTTGGACAGTTCTCTCAGGCACATGGTGTGATTCTTGGAGATGATGTTGTTCAAGCCTGGAATGGACCTGATGATCCTTTAAGGTCCATTCCAACTCAGCATATTCTGTGATTCTGTGAAGTTTTAACTGGCTTATCTCAGGACAAATTTCCCTGATGATTGTAACTTCAGGAATTGGTTAGATAGATACTGGAACTTGGTTGATGGTGATACTACAGGTAATAGAGAGACACCATTTTAGTATCAGTTTATCCTTGAGCAATCACACTGCTATTGTGCTTTCATTTGTAAACTGCTGTTCAGAATCAACCGAGTGTATAGGGTGTTTTTAGCAAGGAGGAGCAATCAGCAACTTGCCTCTCTGTAATAAAAATTCAGAGGCAGGTACTTGAATTGCGATTTAAACATCCAGAAAAGTTTGTTATGCTTTGCAGTTGGATTTGATAGTTAGTCAATCACTTGCTAGAGACCTTTTTACTTACTAACTTTAGAAGTTTAATGTAGCACTTACCTTTATATCTTGCATGTCCTCATTTACCTGAAGTTGGGGTATCTACTCCATACTAGTCTTTAGAGCTACTGAAATCTCATGTATCAAAGTTAATAACAAAACAAAACCAGGCAAAACAAAAGCTTCTAGCATTGCTTCTTGATATAAAAAATGCAAAAATTACACTTTTGAAGACCAATGGTGCTATAACAGCTTTATTTTTTACTTAATACAAGGCAATTAGAGTGCCTTTTAATACTTCACATAACAGATATTAGCAAATACAAATATATATACTTTTTTGTTGTTTCTAATGAAAATGTCCATTTAAGGATTTAACTTAGAAATTTCAGTTGTGAAATCTCTCTAGATTTTTGCAAAGTTAACAGATATTCCAGTGCAAAAATAGATCCCATTACAGATAGTATAAAGTGCTTGGAACGAAGGACCAACTATAATTCAGGAGGGAAAGATAAGCACAAAAGTGGTTGTTTAACCATGGGGAAAATACAACAACTCCTTACTGAAATACAAATGTACTACAAAGAGGGATGCAACATGTCAATAGTACTGAAGTTTAAAATAAGTTAACACCTCAGTGTAGTTTCATTATCAAGAGTGGTTCATATAATGTGTATAACTCTAGAGTGATTTTTCCCCAACCTATACTTGAATGAGTAAAAATTAGTGGCTGTCTGAACATATTCCATGACAAATCTTCATGCCAGTGTTGCATTATGCTGTCTGTTCAGTACAAACAATGCAGATCAGAGCTGTGAGGCAGTTTGGTTAATATCCACATTTACTGCAACGTTTTGTCACAGTTAGCAGACCCTGTAAGCATGACAGTCATGGGGCAATAAAATCAATTATCTTTTTGGTGGGCTAAGGAAAGTGTATTACCATGTAACTGTTGTTTCTTGATACATGAATGCTTTAAATGAGCACTTACCAAGAGCAAACAACAGCCCTTTCAGGACCAAATCTAAATCCTCCTAGACCTGGTTCTAGCTCTACATGCACTAGTTTGGCATAGTGCAAAACATTAGCCCTTCACTTCAGTCATGTAATGCTAATTTGTAATAGCGACTTCTAGCAGTGGCAAGCCTCCAGTACATGCTACTTGTTTCAATGATACTGCAACATACTTGCAGCCTGTTCTGGAGTAGTCATGGCTGTAGCTCTGCTGTTTCTGCACCTGGAAGTCTGGTGTACTCATCACCCTGTAACTCATCCCCATAGAGTGATGATGTCATAAAGGTAATAACAAAGCATGTTTTAAGTGAGGTATACCAATCCCCTTTACACTCCATTTCTCAATCCCCTTAGCAATGAATTATACAGATTAAAAAAAAAAAAAAAAGTATGAAAAAGGCACTTCAGCAGAGCCTGTACTAAGCTCTTACTTTACCTCAAGGCAGAACACAGAGGGACAAGGAACTTGTTTTAACTGTGTTTTAAAAATGTTGAGTTGGTCAGTGTTACCAAGTATACTTGGAAATATGCAATCAATATTCTTCAGGCTCATGCCAGCCTTTTCAGTTTTTGCTGGGCTGCTATGGTTATTCACAGAAGAAAATGGTCCATGATTGATTCATGGAGTAGCATCAAAACCAGTGCAGAACCTCTGTGGGTATTTAAGGCAGAGGCATACGGGAACAGCTCAGGAACTGCACTTGTGTTCAAACCACATTACTGAACCAATTTTCGAATGTAAAAGCAACACAGTGGGGCCCTAAAAGCATACTCTCCCATGACCGTTGCACAATGTGAAGAAGAATTGGTTGTTGCTACTATATAATTTCCCCTCTAATATTAGTCTGGCTTTGTATAACTTGAAAAATTCACTGATGAACTGTAGCACTATTATCTTGAACTCTCTTGTTTCTCAGGGGGTTTTTAATGAAACAGTTGTTTGTCACATGTATAATAAGGGTGTATTCTCCAGTTAGGGATCACCTAATGACTGAAACTACACTGCACAACAGAAGCAGAAACTTACACATTAATATTATACCAGTTTCCAAACAGGAAAATTTTAGGTGAACAACTTGCAGTTGTTTGCAGATAGCAGCTGATTGCTAGAATCTGGAACATGGTCAGATCACGAATGCAGCTATCCACCATATGGATAGAAACAGAGCATAGAATTACAGGCATAATGTAAAGAAATACTGTGGTTACAAAGATCACCTGAAAGCATTTTCAACCCCTAATTATGCTACCTACCTATTTAAAGTCATAAATAATACTGTTTAAAAAAAAAAAAAATCTACATCTCGTTTCTAGTTTTATCTGGCAAAGCCAGAAAGAGCAACATGCTTGTGCTAAGCAGTAATTCCAGATGATAGGTACCTTTCTGGTGCAAAGCAGGGGTTAAAGAGCAGATATTACAAATCTGAGTGACAGTTCATGATTCAGAATTTGCTCTTGGCATTAGCAGCTTGTACAACTACTGTTTGCTGCTGTGGTCCAAACCCTATGTCTGCTTCTCACCCACTTCTTCCTACTAGATGTTCATGGAGCTGTGACAGTACCTCAGAGGAGCAGGAAAGTACTTAACTGCATGAACACCTAGTTAGAGTATGTTGTTGATTGTGATGCTGGTGGGACAATAATGCATTTGGAGGGTTCACAGTTCTGTGTATCACCACTTGCTGATGAAGATGTGTGGTTATGATGGCCTCTCTCTTGCCATCCCACCTGCACAGTACTGCTTTGTGGCCTCAGCTTTGTCACCACTGATCTACACCAGCTTAGAAAAAGCCAGCTGGTCAGATAGGTTTTCATAACCTAGGGCTACAATACTGGTGGTGACTTTTCTTGCCACTGACTTTTGGTGCATTCATTGCCAGCAATGGATATAGCACCAGCACATTCCCACTCCTGACATGAATGTTCTAAAGACTAAAACATGCATGTCCTAAATATCTGTAGATAACCACTGGCCATGATTCCTGAATGAATTATTTTAGCAACCCTAATAAAAACATACTGTACAGAACAAGATACAGCATGGTTGAAAGCCCACAGCATCTCATGGGTGCTTTACCACAGCTTCAGAGTTATACTGTAATGAGCTAAGTTCAAGTCTTTCACTGGAGAACAGTACAAGACGACTCCATGAGGCACTGCCCCTGTAAAGGAATTGTTTTCATTGCATTGAATTGCATTGCATTGAATGGTTATCAGTAGAGTGTCCAGTTGCTTTTCCTCTAGCTTCTTTGGGAGCATACTATCCCAGGAAAAGGAAGTTTGCATTCTGCTCATCATTTCTTTGACGAAATTGGCTCATACACAACTTTCTTTTACCTTCTCATCTTGCAGGAAGGAGTTAAGGATTGCAATGTCTACCACAGTCTGGTTTTTGTGCAATGACAGGTCCTTAGTATGGTCGTCGTCACTTTGGTCCTTAGCAAAATTTACAAAAACCTACAAGAAAAAAAGGCCATGTCACACACCACCATGGTATTTCATTCATTCATGGCATTTTAAGCACTGGACATCCTGAAACAGTCCTGGGATTCAGTACTCTACTTTGTTTAAATGCCCTTGTAAGATAGGTCAATTAAATTGATGGATGTACTCCTACTTCTGCAAAAGAAACTTTTGGCATCCAGGCTACTAAAAACTTACTTGGTCAAGTGTGGTCTGAGAAACGGAGTAGTCTTCTATGTGGAGTCTCTTCTTGTTCTGGGAGAGAATACTGAATATTTTGGCCAGGGAGGATGGTGAAGAGGGAAGTTGGTACTGCAGCATATTCCGATGTTTTTCCTTCAGGACGCTTCCAGGGAAGGCATGCCCAAAGAACTCCTCAACAGGCTTTAAGTCTGGGTTTGCCCCTGCAATTCTCACCACTATGGTGTAACCGTCTCCAAACCTGTGAACAAAAATGTCAGTACAATAGTTAAGTGCTTCTGAAATACAAATGAGGCTAAAAATCAGATAGCAATGGAAATGCTGCACGACAAACTAAGCCTAGCTATCTCCCTAAAAATGCAAACTCTGTGTAAGTGAAAATAAAACATCTACCTGTTCTTTAGGTGCTGGACACTGCCCAGACACCTGAATCGCCCATTGACCATTATCGCCATTCGAGTGCACAGGGCTTCACATTCTTCCATGCTGCAGGCAGAAATAACTTCATTAGTACTGCAAACAGCATTAAAGGGCAGAGCAGAAAGGCTGAGCTTAGCATCCAGCCCTGGCAGATGTAAAAGGCAAGGTATGACATAAGTGGGCAGCTACTTACCTGTGAGATGTGAGCACCACTGATCTCCCCTCCTTGATTACACTCAGAGCACAGTTCCACAAGAAGCGACGTGCTTTGGGATCCATCCCTGTTGTTGGCTCATCCTGCAAAAATGTACACAAAAAACAGATTACACTACTGTATTATACTGACAAATATGTCATCTTTGAAATGACCTGTCCATTCTTGATTATGGAAACACAGAAAATAAGCAAGTTTGATTCATCTTCTAAAATGAGAAAGTAATTTATGCACTGGATTTTTAATTAGTCTTATTTTCAACACGTTTTTCAAGAAAAATGTTGATGAGCAAAAGTTGCAGACTCACCAGGAACACCACAGGTGGCCCTCCAATGAGGGCAATGGCTGTGGAAAGCTTGCGTCTGTTCCCTCCACTGTAATTCCCAGCGTACTTTTCTCCGTATTTCACAAGGCCCAGTTTCCGAATTGCCCACTCTCCAACCTGTGAGAGACAGCACACCACCACCTTCAATCAAGCATAGCAACATCGACACAAAGATTTTTCTTACAAGCTTTGGCTTCAAAAGCAGCTTTCAGAAGGGCCATTCATCTGAGGATCTCATGTGGCATGGATACGGGTTTTGAAACACCCTGGGCACCTTTGGATCAGGATCATGTAACTTTACATTACTTACATGCAATTTTTCAGGAGGCCTGAAAAATCAAATGGCTGCAGCTTATTGGCCAGTGGCCTTGAGTTCAGCATCAGCTAAGTCACGTTAACCAACAACCTAGTGCTCTTAGCAGCACCAGCTTCAGCAAGCTTTCCTATTACTGCAGGCTTTCAGCAGGGACATGGACTCTGCTGACCACAGCACTGACACGGTGGTGGCATCTTAGCCCTTTGGATAGATGGAATCTGGATTGCTGTTCAGCAGTATCCCTAATGGTGCCAACAGGCAGGCATTCTTTTCCTGCAGACTGAAGTGTGTTATGGGGAAGAGATTCAGCTCTACTCAAATCACACCCAGAATGGGGTCCCTTTTTATATGGAGCTGGTGAGAACATCACATGGAAGAACTTGGCAGCAATCTTAGAGGGAAATTGCAGTTTTCACCCATCATGTCCACCCTCACAGAAGGATTCAAGCTGCTTGGACATACCCTACATACCATTTACCTAGAGCACTCAGATGTCATTCAGTAAAAACTGTTACTTCCAGGAAACAGAACTGAGAAGGGTGCTGCATGGTACTGGCAGCTATCATCAACTGCCTAAAGACTGTTACTGTAACCTCATGTCTGAATGCTGAAATAGCAGCACTTTAATGACGCACCATGATCAACTAGAAAGCTTTTAAAACTCAGCACAAGACTTCTGCAAAGCTGTAGTGTGTTTGCTTCTGGGGACTTTAAAGAATTAACACTTGATAGCAAGTGAAATTCTGCATGACCTGCAGCTCTACAGCCCTTAAATTCTTAAAGAAAAGAAGTTGTGCACTGGAGAAGAGCATTCACTATGAGAACACAGACCCAAATTATCTGCCCTTCCATTTAGTACATTTTTCCAGGCAACACTGAAAAAACCCTGGGTTGCCCTGAAGGAAAGGGGGGCAGGTTTTACCACATGGTATCTTCACATCATGGCATTACATGAGTTGCAGGGAGGGTGCATGCAAGCACGAATTTGCAACTTGGTCACTGGGGTGAGTCCTATAGTGTTTTGTTTACCTTGCAGACTTCTTTCTCTGGAACACCTCTCAGGAGTGCAAAGAACTCCAAGTGCTCTCGCCCTGTCAGCAGTTCATTAACAGCATCGAACTGTGGGCAGTACCCCATGTTCTGATGGACTTCTTGGATGTTGGACAAGATACTGTCAAAGAAAAAAAACCTTTGTTAGGATTTCATGAGCATATGCTGTTATTTTAGATGTTGAAACAGTGCGAAACAGGATCCTAGAAGTCTGTCTTGATCAAATTACTTTTTATCTTTCCCCCTTTTCCCCTCTTTTTTTAAAAAATGACATTTAAACATGGAAGAGCAGTTATGCAATGACTACAATGACTACCAGACTAAATCAACTTTCCTAAGCCACTGACATACTTTACCAGACTCAAACAAAGGCTGAAACAGATGCCAGGAGTTGTCAACAGGAAAAGTAGAAGAGAGTTTTGATGTGGAAAAAAGCCTGTTGAAACTGGAGGAGAAAGCAGAGAAAAGATGCACTGTCTTTCACCTGTTTCCTTTGAGGAAAGCTTCTCCTCCCGTCACATCTGTATCACCAGTTAGCATCTTAAAAGTAGAGGACTTTCCAGCACCATTTACTCCAAGGAGTCCAAAGCACTGGGGATATAAATGAGCACAGTGTATTTGAGAACAGGATCCAGCTGCATCATTTTCAGCACTGACAAGTTGGGAAGAAGCAAACTTGACCCTAAGGACAGCTAGAGGGACTCTTAAGTCCATTCTCAGAAAAAAAAACCAAACCCAAGAACTTCTAGGCTTTTAAATATAAACCTTTAGGCTATGAAGATGAACAGTGGTGTCACCTTGATACACTGTCACCACAGTTCACAAACCTTGCATACTGGAGTTTGGCTTCTGGTCCCAAGACACAGAGACTTAAGTATCTTCCTCAAAGGCAGAGACACACAGAAACAGAAATTGCTTCAGCTTCCACCTTCCTCTGATGCAATTTGAACATTCATATGGTTTTGATCTTACATGCTGTCTTGTGGCTCCTAAATACTGTAGTAATAGCAAAACAATGCATTTAAAAAATAAGCTTACTTCTCCAGGGGGGATTCCAACGCAGATCCTATCAACTGCTGGCTTTCTCTTCATTCTGTAAATCTGAAACCATAAGAAAAAGAATAAGAAGGACAATGTCAAATAATTCTATTTACAGCTGTACATACTCAATATTCCCAACTTGATCCAGTTTTGACCCCACTAAATTCCTCTGATGAGGCACAGTGAACTGCATAGTTTTTGTGTCAATGAGTATGAATTCAAGAAGTTCTGTCACCTTGGTTAGCTCCTTGATTTCCAAAATGTCACTCTGTCCTCCTCCACTAATTATCCTCTGCCTCTCTCTGTTTACATCCTCATCTTCGTCATTCACAGGAGGTAGCTTGGCATAGACAGGCCTGAAGAAAGCAACATGATAAAGCCTTAGCAGAAAATGACAGGGCCTTCATAGATAATATTCTCTCCATTAAATGGGTGACACCAATGAAAACATCACCTGCCTGCATTGGCGCAGTAGAGAGAACAACCTACCTGGGTTTGATGAAGAACCTGTACTGGATGAGCACTGTGATGAGAAAGAACACAACACCTTCTACTGCCATAGCAAAGAGGTTCCTTCCCACCAGGTCCCATGACAGAGGGGACACAAAACGATTCTCTCCTGCCAAAATGAGATTAAAAGCACAATCATTTTTCCAGAGCAAGGGGATCAGGCCAGCATTTCTTCCAGCAGAGCTCACCAAATTGGGCACTGGGACAGCTAGACCACACAAGGAGCCAGCTGTGGCTGCATGCACATTTTTTAATTGTAGCAATACTGGGAGTCAGGCCTAGAGAATTCCATCTGCCAAAGAGCTAGCCCACCTTTATAAAATGTTAGCAAAACACAGAAAGACTGTGACTCAGGCCTGGCATCTGCATGCCAGAAAAAAAAATACCCAGCTTTCCAAAACCTCAGCCAGTCCTTACACTAAGCCTAATGATCTCCACATAATTGTCTTTATGCATTTTTATTTAATGCTCTTAATGCAAAATTCTTTGGATCCATCTACCAGATTCTCTTAACAACTTTGAGCGGAAGGCTATGATGACTTGCCATGTTTGCTCAGGTCTGTGCTGCAAATTGTGCACTTTCAGTTCCTGCAAAGTTAGAGGAGCTTATCTGGAGCAAACTCCAGATTTCTCTGTTCCTTTCAGGCCATTGTCTCTGTGATACACAATTTCACTTACCAAATCTCTCCAGAGCATCAGCCATAGCCTGGTTTTTCACCATGTCAATGAGTCCCCGGCCCAGGCAGAAGTGGGGGAAGATGAGGAAGACAGACTTCAGGATGTCATTGATGTCCTTCAGCTTCTGTTAAGAAAAAAAATCAAGTGCCAGTGAGCCAGCTGAGCAGAAAACAGCTACCTCCCAAGAGTGACCTATGTTATCACTGAACTCTCCTTCCCTTCCCCAATAATGCAAGCCCACAAAAATCCAAAAATCCTCCCAAGCTGGTTCACCCAAGAGCTAAGGCCATGGCTCTTCTGGACAGGTAGTGTTGTGCTGCTCACAATGCTATTAACATGAGCAAAGTGCAATAAAAGGTTTTTCCAAACACTCAGTCTAAAAGACAGTCTGCAAACAATGATATGCAAGAAGACTACTGGCTGAGGACACAGGGAAGTTGAACTTGCACAGACTGCTTGTATCAGTGGCTGTAGGGAGTTCCTCCCTATCCCTTATTGGAAGCACTAATATTTTTCCTTTGTTGTCTTCCAGCTGGCTTAGTCCATGGATTGAACTGATAGCACCTTGAGTTCCTGTTCTGCCAGGTACTCATCTCTGAGCTTGTACTCATGCTCACTGTACTGAGCTAGAACAGGCTTTGTAACAAAAGGAACCATCATCAAGGACTGCATCCTTATGCCCACAGGAAGAGGTACAATCAACAAGTAACTCCCACAGTGTCTCCTGAGCCTCCTCCCACAAGGAACACTTCACACCAGTGCTTTGCTAAGACATCTTGTGCTGTCTACAAGCATGAGAGGAACTTGTACCTTCCCCAGGAGGCATCTGGTGTTGAAAAACCGAAGTGTGTAAGCTCCCCAGTATAAGTAGAGAAGTATTTACAATAGAAGGCAAAATTCAAGGCAACTAAATGGTTGAGTGATTAAATGGCCTTCACAGATGGAAAATGCCTTCATCAAGAACATACAAGAAATTCCATTTGAACATAAGAAATTTTTTTTTTTTTTTTTTACCCTAAGAATGACTGAAAAGTGGAAAAGGTTGTCTAGAGAGAGTGTAGAGTCTCTCTCTAGAATGCTAAAATCTAATGGCCCTGAGGAACTTGCTTGTAGCAGTTTGACCTTTTTCCCCCCCACTACAAAAAACCCAATGTAAATCCAATACGCTGCTGTAGCTCATCCTGCTTGGAGGTAGACTAGACAAACTCAGGAGCTCCTTCCCCACCTTAACTACTCTGTGAGCTTTTCTAAAGGGGACTTTAGCCCGTTTCCACCAGAACTGTGTTTAAACTGCTGCTGAAGCTAATGCATACAGGGCCTCGCTCTTCAGGAGATCTGGCTGCTAAAGGCAGCATGGAGCCAACATGGAAATACATTGCAGCAGCGCAATACAGTGAGGATCCTCTGGAAAAACATACGTTGTTGGTGAAGAGCTCCAGGACAAAGGTGGCCACACTCCCATTGATGCCAATGAAGAGATTCACACTGGTCAGCACAACATATGCTGTGCTAGGGATTTTGAACACAAAGGAGGCCGGATACATGAGAGGGGTAATGGACCACCTGCCAAGAGAAAAGGCAGCAACATCAGGTAAAAACTTTCTAAGTCCAAAAGCCTTCCTAGTGATTCTCTGATGAGAAATCCCTTACCCATAAAGAAACAGAAGGAGAGCCAGCACAGGCAAGTTGGAGGAAGATACATAGGACTTCTGTTGGAAGCAGATGAAGATGATGACAACTAGTGTGGCTGGAACAATGTAGTTGCACTGGAAGTTGAAAAACATGCCTTTAGAGTTCTTTCCAATTGACATAAAAAAGGAGAGATGTTTTTCTGCTTTAATCCAATACTTTTCAAAACTCTTCAGTGTTCCCAAAGCTGTTTTCAATGGGAGACTCTTAAAAATGTCGTATGTGTGAACCATAATGCAGCACATATGAATTCACATTTCTTAGTGCCTCTAGAAAGAGTTAGACTCTCAGAGGTTTCAGACACCACAGGTTGAGAAAACTTGCTTTAGACAGAGCAGAACAAGGGGCTATATAAACAAGCATTTTTGGGCAAGTATTTTAGAGTGACATGCTTGTCCTTTCATGCTTTGTCGTATTCCTTGATCCACTGAGATTAACCACTGTTCCATGAGAGTAAACACAAAAGTCATAGTCACAGTAGTTATTCACTGAAATAACATGGTGTCTACTGGCCCAAACTACACTGTGCACTCCAAGACACCCTGGAAAAACAGAATAGAGTATAGTTAAGCCCAGTTGAAGTCCTTACCATATCCCACACAAAGTTGGCCAGCCAGTAGATCACAGGCTTCACACCACTGATGAACTGCAGGTGTTTAGCCTTGCTGACACGTTCCTGAATAAGGAACACCACAAAGCTGGCAGGAACAAAGGACATGGCAAAGATCACACAGATGGACACAAGGACATCCACAGAGGTGGTCATCCTGGATAAAAAAAGGAAGAAAGCAAATTGTTTGTATGCTGGTACTGGCTCCTTTGAGATGAAATGAGGCAGCTCATGCAGGGCAGGGCAGAAACTATTTCTTCTGCTGCTGTTGTTAGTCTGTCCTTATACTCAGAATCCTGAGCAAAGGATTACTACACAAGACTCTCTTAACCACACAGTTCTTCTCCAGCCATGTAGCAAAGGGAACATACACAGTCTGTTGGCATCTCAAATCCAGCATCACAACCTGGAGACTGGTGAGTAGCTTCAGCACAACACACTGCTTTCTGCTTCCCTCATCACCACCACTTTGTTTCCCACATAATCTATTTCCTGGGATTGCTGAGATTTGTCTTTTTTTGGTGATGCTTCAAAGTTCAGAAGTGTCTGTCCATCATCTGCCACTGTTTTATAGATTGAAGAACTCAGACCGAGTCTCCTGACTCAGACTGTAATGGGAGTGGACTAGTCAATGCCTCAGTGAAGTTAACCCTGTGCATTACTGTGTGCCTCTCAGCTTGAGACAGTGGGTAAAACCCAACAGGACATATTAGTCATCCCTAGTCAAATGGTGGGGACAAAAGAATGACCATATTCATGTTGAAACACCTTTCTGAAGGTAACTGAGAGAAATTTCCTACAGTTTTACAGAAGGTCTGATCCCTGAAAAGGACTGGGTCTTAGAAACTGCTGCTTCCAGGGACTCAAAGACAGTGAAAGTTTATACAGCAATGCTGTTCAACAGCAAATTCTCAGCAGCACAGGTTGCCACCTGCCTAGACCAGAAAAAAAAGGCCTGCGTGTTAAGAGCCCAAATGGCAGAGGCCACTGACTGTCCACCAGTGAATCCAAAATCTCCCATGTTGCCTGTTTCCAGTCATCAGCAATGAGCTCAAACCCATCCTTATTCATGTCATAACTCACAGAGCTACTTCAGAGAGCTGCTGCTTGGTGAGGTTGAGTGGGTGATTGAAGGCAGTGATCCCATAAGCACTGGGGTTTTCACCCTGCTGGAGGTTGGCCCGAAGGATGGCATTGTTGATCACATTCAGGAAGGATGCAATGGCATGCCAGCCCTTGTTGTTAAACCACACCTACAAGACACCATATAAGCATTAGAAAGGCACCAGTTACACTGGCTACCCAAAAGTTTCCCAAGCCCTGCAGAACATCCCTTCCTCTGTTGAGGCCTTATTTTTCCACATGCTTCCAGCTAGCTTGCTGAGGGGCAGAACAGTTTAATCAATAAGCACAAGAGGCTGCTGGAAACTATCACTGATTCAGCACTGAACTCATTTTGGCATTTAGGCCTAGACTCCACAGGAAAAATGGATTTTGAGGAAGCCCACATAGAACTACAAGCTACATTTACTCCACTAGAAAATACAGGGAATTCTGGTCTACAGTTTTCCAAGAAAAACTGCTGTGACTCCAAGTCACCAGAGCTTCAAATAGCAGGCACAGAATTGCAGATTGGTTAATTTACCTTCACGTTGTTCTTTGTATCCAGGCCTTTCATGAAACTTGATAAACTGTTGAGAAACCGATCCCCAGAACTCCCCTGCAAACAGCAAAGAGACAGTTACTTCAACTCTAGGAATACCTTTATTCATGCCCTGGGGTGTAGCAGAGACTACACAATATTTTTCACAGCTCTGAGAGCTTTCTGCCAATTCAACAGCCTCTACCCACCAAACTGGAGGTAGTTGGAGGGCTGAGTAACTGCAGCCTCCCTTCACACTTTCCTTTCAGCAGTAAGAAGGGTCAGTCTTATGTCTTTTTTTTTTCCAGCAAAATGTGTTAACCAAAGTTGCATGCCACCTTCAGAGACATTGCAGCCCACAGGCTGGAAGTCTCAGAGGAAAACAGCGGCCCAAATTCTCTTCTGAGTTAGGGCAGACTCAGCACAGGAAAGTTCAACTGAGATTTTGAAGATGGTAGCAACCACTTCTTAATTCTCAGCCCACCCTGTCCTCCCACAAAACATTCAGATGTTTGCAGTCCCCACTGGTTTGCAACTGGCAGAACCCACATCGGCAATGTGGACCAGGTAAGCTTTAGCTGAACTTCAAGCCTTCTGCTACTCCCAGACAACAGCCTGGGAGATCCCAGCTCAGAGGTAGTGGGGAGAAGTCAGTGGACACAGCTAACATACACATTCTCCTCATTTTATGGCTTCCAAGTCATCTCCCAAGTAACCAGACTCAATATTCATGCATCCCGGGCTAATGGGGGACAACTGTTCACCTGTGCCAGCTCCAAAATTTTCTTCATCTGTTTAATGGCATCAGTGACTTCATGGCTTGGAGGCAGCACAAGGGAACTGCTGGCTCCCAAGGAAAAGCCACCATACCTGAAAGTTCAAATAGAAAGTGATGCTAAGATGTGACTATTCACTGACCTCCAGAAAATGCCACTCCTCATCCTTCTCCATGAGCCTCCTCTTTTTGCAGTACACCCAAGGCTAGTGTCTCCACTCTTATATGAAGGGATGACTTATTCTCCTACATGGCTGCTTAGCCATGATGTCTTCTACTCTGTGTTTCTCGAGTTAAATACTCATATCACAATTGCTCAGCATGCTGTTTATTTAATAAAGGCAGCTGTTCTCTGCTGCAGGCAAAGCAGGGTATCTCCCTGCTGCCCTTGCTTGGAAGAACAGCACAGCCAAGAATAGAGTAACAGCATGCTGGTCATGCAAATATTTTCAAGACTGCTCTCTGCATAATGCAGACATGCTGTCTAGAGCTCTGGGGTTGTCCCAGTTTATCCTTAACCATCTTCCCCCAACACCTGGCAGTTAAAGAGTCCTGTAATACAAACTGCAAAGCAGGGTGGATGTGTCCTGCTAAATACTATGTTAAAGGTTTAGTGGACACATACAAGCTAAAGAAAAGGCAGTAACTCACCTGAACTCATTCACCCAGATTTTATTCTTTAAGCTGCAGAGAGAAAACAGAGTTGATATATAACACATGGAACCAGAGGAGAGACAGACCTCACAAAGCTGCAGGCACATGGCTGGAGAAAAGAGTGGAATAGCCTCTCACATCTGACATAGCTCCCACCATTTGTCTTCAGTGTAATCCCTAGGCTTCCCCCATAATCTACCCATGAGAGTCAGCCCACAGAATCACTAACAAAGCAGAAACATCACTTTGAGCTGAGGATCAGGGCTGTCTGAGGATCTGAGTGGATTTGGCTCACTACTGAAGAGTTTGGGCTGCTCAGGCTTATTTGCCTGGTCTGTGCAACACCCACAGAGCAAGCAACATTTGTTAGGGAGGGAATGGGGAGTGTTCCACAGCTACCTTTTCCCAATGATCTGCGCATAGGTCTTCACTAGGTAGTCTGATATATTGCGGCCTGTCAGGTTCTGGAGGATGTCAGCCGTGTCTTGCTCACGCTGGTGTCGCCAGTGAAAACACAGATAAATGCTCATCAGAAAACACAGGTGCTGAGTGAAATAAATCTTGTACAATGCTGCATGCAAGAATCACACCTAGCTACTCTGCTCCTCATGAGCATTCTTCGCTGCAGTACCACTGAGCTCCCTCTTACCTGTGGGGGTGGCAGGCCACCTGCACCAGGGGGGCACACAGGCAGCATCTTCTTGATCTTCTCACTGCTACACTCGCAAGATGGGGAAGGATTCTCCATGCTCCAGTTGCCTTTCAGGAAGATGTCCAGGACTGACTCTGGGACTGAAGCAGTGGTCCATTCCTTCTGCCCCACAGTGCAAGGAGTGTCTCTATGTTTGGAAGGAGGCAAGAAAAAAGCCATTTAAGACAAATAACATGGCCTTTGCTTACAAGGCATTTAAAGATCAAACTCCACAATACCCAGAAGAGGCAGTGCGTTTCTCAAAGGAGCTTGACCTCACTGAGACAAACAGCTCAGAGAAACAGATCAGACTCTTCAGTGATTCTCACGGGTCTCTTCCAATTTGAGATACCCTGTGATTTTAAGATCACAGCAGACAATCTTCTTGGATGATTCTTTAGATAATATTTCTGCCTTTGAGGCATCAAAATACTGCTCTTCCCCAAGGTAGCAGTGGACAGCTTTTTCCTCAGGGCCCGTTGGTGGAGTAATTCAGTTTTCATGCCTGTTATGAAGGATGCAGGTTACTTTCCACCACTGACCAGCATATCAGACACCTTGCCTCCCTCCCCATCATCCTGTGAACACGAGTTGCAGGTCTTCTGGACACACCATCTCTTGGAGTATATATCTTTTCTACATTCACAGACTAGATCTCCAGTGACTTGCCCGAGGCCATGCAACAAGTCAGGTGGCAGAGTTAGGAAACAATGCAAATGCTGTCTGGCTTTCCACTCCTTCTGCTGGTGTTTGTGGGGTGCTAACTCAGGTTTCTAATGCAGCCGGAAACAAAGGATTATGGAGTGGGAATAACTGCAACAACATCCAGCAACATAAACAGGTCTATTACTATGCTCAGGACCGAACAGTAATTTGAGTCATTTGCTCTCTCCTTTCCACCTCTGTCAGCAAGGACTTGCACTCAAACCTCACTGCCTCACCAGACTGAGGGTTAGTAACTATTAAAAAGGTTCTGAGCAGAAAAACTGAATATAATTACAACTCTTCTGGCTTAAACCCTGCTCTGGTCATGCATTACTATAATTTCCTAAAGTCAGCTAGAGCTACTAGGAATGTACTTCCTGTTCCTAGATCAGAATTCTACTTACGGGATGGAATGTCCTTGCATACAGCGTGTCCCAAACCCTGGCTTATCAAGAAGGGCATCCAATAGCTTGTGAGTGCCTGCATCTTCTGGAGCATCGTTGCTATGGGAACAACAGAAAAACACAGTCAGGGTGGTAACAAGCACACAGCAAAAGAAGCAACAGAACAAGGCCAAGAGCACAGTGAAAGCATGTGGGTGGGGATTTGCCCTTGAAGAATGCTTGGGCTAAGAGCACACACACATTCCAAGTCTTTGTACACAGTACTAGGAGAGTTATAGCGCTGCTCAGAAAGGGATACGGCCTTGCCTGTACTTAGAGCTGGAATTTAAAGGCTGACAAAGAAAACCCCATGACACTTTTAAAATGTGCTTCTGAGACAAGCACAAATCCCAAAACAACCTGTTAAGGAACTCAGTAACTCAAACTCAGTTTGCAAAGAAGATAATTTATATGCCTCACAAAACATACCTAATGAAAGTGTACTGCTCATCATACATCCAAGGTTGTAATTCTAGGCTGGGATACTTCCCAAAAGGAGGAACGATCAGGCTGAACATGAGAGCAATACACACAAAGACAGCTGGCAGCACAATCTGAAATTGCAAGGAAAAAACAAGTTGTTTTTAAAAGCAAACATTTCCAGAGGCATCAGGAGTTACTAATGAATCACTTATGGATCAAAACTTTTTCAATGTTTCCCAGGAATACCTTTGCTATTTACACGAAAGCAGTGCTGGACATCAGTACAAGACCCATCTTGGCATTCAATCAGGGAATTCACTTCAGATGTAGAGGATTTAGCTTGCAAATACTGTTCTCAAGGGCAAAATTACATTCTGCTGTGCAAGAATACTGTAACCACATGGTTTATCATGCAACTCCTTTCACATGGACAGGCCTCCTTCTGTCCACATGTACAGTGGCTAATTTTGGTTATCTGCACTCCTTTGAGGTTTTTAGCCCACCATCACCTCAGACTACAATACACAGTCCAGAGTTGTCCCTGCTGAAGGACTCTGCTCCTGTTAGAGGCTCTCACCTGGGCAAAAAAGCCCTTCCGGCTTCTCTTGGCAATGAGCATCCTCTTCCACAACAGAGCCATGAACTGCTGCTGGGTGAGCTTCCAGCCCTTCATCTGGTAGGAGCCTTTCCCATCCATGCCACTGAGAAGGTCTGTCTCTCTGGATTCTGCTAGCAAGAAGAAATTAATCTCATTCAAAAGTTCAGAGATTCTCTCTGTGCTGAAGGCACAAGGTGATGGCTGGAGTAGCCACTCTCACTCACTTAAAAAAAGCACGTAGTCAGCAGCAATAACAACAGAAATTTACATGAATGTGTTTTCTCCCTTCTCTCTGAATGGACAGATTGAGCAGCCTGTGCATACTGCACTGTCCCCTATTCCTAAAGGCAAATACATCACCACTTCTTTGGCAGTCTCAGACTTCAGATCTGCAATATGAAAGAGCACCCACAGGAAGAAAACAGGCTTGAACTCTTGCAATACCTGGATCTATGTCCGAGTCATTAGGATCAAATGCATCATCTTCTGTAAATGGACGAAGGCAGCTCTGTCTGTCTCCAAACACACGTTTGTTCCTTCTGGCTGGCAACGTACCATCTGAAAATAATAGTTATGGTTAGCTGAACTGCTTCACTTAATCTCCAGCTAGCCCCAAAAAAAAACCAAAGCAATATAATTTTCATTTTACATGTCTTCTACTTGCAAACTGAAGAGCTGATCTGGAGTGACTTCAATGCAGGTAAAAGCAAAACCAAGACTGTCATTCTGAAATGGGTCATGTTTTATGTATCATACTTTTTGTGATGTCCTAGAAACTTCTAGTGCACTTGACACCTTTTTCTTTTCCAGGTGAACAGCAGCCTGTTCGCATTTTAAGAAAACTCTCACTCGCTATATGAGAGTCATATGTAGTCATGTGACTAAAAGTGCAATTTGTTGTTATGAGCACTCAGTGCAGTGATCTGCTCTCAGAGAAAGTAATTTGGACCCTATTGTGGTCTGATGTGTCAGGAGTGCTTCAGAGCATATAACAGTGTCAGTCAAGTAATTTGCAATATACTCAAACACTAGAAACTCTTCACTACAACAAAATAAACATGCTACCAACTGAGTCAATTGACCTTTACAGCACATAAAAGCATGTATTAAGTACACTAAACCCAGTTATTTCATGTCATTAGAAATACTAGGACAGAAGAGCTTCAGTTCAGTCTCAATCAAGGTCTGTCATACCGTGGCATATGTCACTTCTGTAGGGGACAACTATACTCACCTGAGGTTTCTGCATCCACACCACTATCATCAGCCACTTTCAGGAAGATCTGAAAAGGAATGATAAGTGACAGTGAAAACCAAAAGAGGAGCGATTTTGTGGGTACTGCTTCAGAAGATGCCATGTGAAACTGGCAGGCGCAATAAGAGAACTGAGCATATTGAGTTTATCCTCTGCATGATGGAGATAAGGACTTTGTGGGTTCTCTCCAGTTTCTGGGAGCCAGACTGCTACCACGTGCTCCCCCTTTCCAATATCAGTTCTCAGGCCATCTCAAATATGAGCTCTTTCCCGTATCTCAGAAAAAGACCTAGTAACTGAACTAGGTGCATCTCATATCTCCCTGTCCAACTATGGTCTCACTCTTGCTTGAATAGGCACCTTCATGGAGCTTGATCCATGGACTCTCCTAAACCAAAAATAACCCATTTTCAAATTGCAGATAGCAACCAAGCTCTTCACAGCTGTGAGGGACCTGGAGGGCAACCTCAGTAAGTGACAACATCACTGTTTCAGTTTCCCTTATCATTCTTTAAAAATAAACAAATAAATATTCCACATAGAGATAACGTGCACGATACTTCTGTGATAAAAAAGAGACTTGGCAACTGGAACACAGTCACATGAAACAAACCTGAAACCATAAAAAAATCCCGACAAGGGCATATGTCAAAAGTGTTTACATAATGAATGTATCCAGTACTGAAATGTATGTTTTCAGCTAAATGCAATACAAAGCACCCCTAAAAGTAATTCAGACATAAGAAGCCAAATCAGGATCCAGCCTACACATGATATCTCAGCAAAGTGCAGGTGAGAACACAGGACCTGTCTATGCTTGTCTGAACCACATTTCAGTTTTTATTGCACACCTCTATGAGTGCACATACAGGGAAGATGACAATCTATGTTGGAGAGGAACACAAAGCTGCCTGTTC
Organism: Catharus ustulatus; assembly: GCF_009819885.2. Taxonomy (NCBI): domain Eukaryota; kingdom Metazoa; phylum Chordata; class Aves; order Passeriformes; family Turdidae; genus Catharus; species Catharus ustulatus. The sequence continues at coordinate 45,720,214 of NC_046262.2, read as the reverse complement.
TGTCAATTTTTACAGGAAACAACTCATTCTTAATTCTGCCATGATTAATTTCGCCTAGTTTAGAACAAACAGGAATCAGCAGCTCACTAACCTCTTCCAGAGTAGTTTCAGAGATCCCATAGCTGGAAATACCGAGATCAGAAAGACGGTCATCAATTTCATGGAATAGCTCCACAAAAGCTCCCTCTTTAGCAGCTTTGTATGGCAAGACATAGGTTAATTCATGACCTATGTCCTCCACCAGTCTTGCCTCAGGAACGTGTTTTGTAATGAGATTTGAAATTGCAGAGACATCTAGAAAAAACAGAGGTAAAAGACAGTTCTGTTCTGGTTACCATTCATTATGTGGAAAAAAGAGCACAGCTTTAAAAATCCTGCCAGAAGAAAAGGAGGACAAATAAGATATCTCTGGAAAGAAGCTAATTTCCATAAAAAGTCTAATATCTTTTTAACTTAACACAAGCCTGGACAAAAGCCTGGACCAACACCTGGCTATACTTTTTATGTGCACAACTTGGGAGAGCTTGTACACACTACAGGAAGACCTGCAAACAAATCATTGATGTACAGCTCACCAACATTATTATTGCTAATAGGCCAAGCAACTATATAATATTTCCTTATTAACTCTCAGGACAGCTTGAATTCAAAATGGTTCACTCAAGAAAAGCATTCCAATGTGTAAAATACTACCACTGTGAATTTAATCATTGTCCCAAGACTGTAGCTACACAGGAGCAACAAGGTTAAGGCAGCTGTCCAAGGCGAGCTACAGAGTAATGTCAACTGGGAATCAATCTTAAATTATTTTCCAAGCCTCACCTATTGTCAATGTGTCACTTTCATGGTCACTGCCAAGGCCAGCATCAGAGCTGCTCTGGGAGACACTGTCATCCTGGTCGCAAAAGAGAGGACAAACATTATTTCCAGCTGTTTATTCAAAATGGGGTCCACCAGATACTATATGCTAAGTAAGTCCAACCAAACACTGCAGATGGTGACACAGCACTGCAAAGGGTTTAAATAGAAGTAAGAGATCACAGGTATAGAAGTGAGTGCTACAACAGTGTACTTCACCTATTTTGTATTTCTCTGATCAGCTTGGGACCACTGGCACTGACAGAAACTACAATGGAGATGTTTAACTATACACAATCAGTATCCACGGAACAAGTAACACTTTTTTCAAAGAACAAGGGATTTTCCTTTGAGACATTCTACATGGAATGTAGACATGGAAAATCTTAGCCGCTGCTTCCAAAAAGCCTAAGATTTCATGAAAAAAGAAGAAACACAAACAGAAAAGCCAGCTGTACCTTTTTCAGATAGGAAACTGTGCTGCTGCTGTTTCGGCAGGAGCTCAGAGAAGAATCCACATCCTTTTTGACCAGGGTCAAATAATAGCCTGTTCCCAGCTGGTTCTTCAGGAAAAGAGAAGAGCCAACACAGCAGAGCTTGCCATGAGAAATGATGGCAATCCGGTCCCCCAGAATGTCTGCTTCATCCATGTGGTGAGTGGAGAGAATGATAGTGCGACCTGGAAGACAGCAAGGAAGGCATGGTTGGTAAGTCAAACAAACCCGTGTTGCCGCGCCAGAGTCACAGTCACCTGCATCTTGCCATGAAGTTTGGCTCCTTTGAACAAGACTAGGAGTATGAAGAAGATTCACAACTGCTATCATGGGTTTATGCCCCCTACTGTCCACTGGCTCCTGTCATAATTTCATGATTATAAGCCCCACCTCCAGGTGTTGGCAACGTTTAGATCTTTGTCCATATATAAGCCACACCTGATTATAAGCCTCACTTTCACAAAGTTGCCAATTAGTAACAGAATTGCAGGATCATGGGGTTTACTGGAAGGTGCTGAAACATTATTTCCAAGAGAAAAAAAATACAGACAATAGCTGCGGCAGTGTACCCTGCAAGTTTATTTAAAAGCGGAAAAAGATATGAACAGTTGTGTGGTCATTTTGCAAGCATTTCCAACGGATCCGCGTTGCCTTTAAACAGCCGCTCAGCCGCGTGTGCGGGTGGTTGGTGAGGCTCCGGGCGGAGCCACATAGGTGGGTGGGGGGCCGGTGGAGTTCGAAGCGGATAGGTGGGCAGGAGGCCGGCGGAGCCCGCTCGAACCCATGGTGGGAGGGAGAGACGGAGCCTGCTCGCACCCACGGCGGTGGGAGGGACAGAGTGCGCTTTCCCCTGCTGCACAACATAGTAACCAATTTGTAATAATTGCGCGATTGTGGGTTTTAGTGGCTGGCACTCAATTCGCAAGCTCGGCTAGGCTCGCAGCTCACACTTCCAGGTTGGGAAATTTCCGAACTTTCTTCATATATTGGCAGCCCCAGAGTGTAAGCTGCACTTCTGGGTTGGTACCAAAATTTTAGTCAAAATGGTGCACCTTATGATCATGAAATTACTGTAGTTTAATTTCATGTCTGTAAGGCTGGTTGCATAGAGCAGAACAGGACACCACTGAACACCAAAGGTGGTTTTCTGACTTCACCTGCCCTCCCTCACAAACCAGTAAAAAAGTTTGTTCATGAATTCTGATGTGAATAGGAGGAGAAAGGAATACACATGAGAGATCTGAGCATCCTTGTCCTGCATTGTCTTTGTTCATTCCTTGGTGCAGGCAACAATAAACTTGCAAGGACTAATTGCTATTTTGACAACAGTCATTAATCAGATTGATTTTCTTTTGCCTTCCACAACACATTTATTAAGAGCAGAGAAAAAGATGACGTACCTTGCCGATACTTCAGAAGCAGCTCCCATATTCCTCTGCGAGAATAAGGATCCACCCCAGCTGTAGGCTCATCCAGAATGACAACCTTGGAGCCACCAACAAACGCTAAGGCAACAGAGAGCTTCCTCTGCATGCCACCTGTCAGGCACAAGAAAGAAGAGGTGCTCAGGCTGATGCAGAGATGAGCAGAATAGCAATACTCTCACCATGGTGGATAATAAGCTCTCTGAGAGAAAGCAGACTGAGGAGAACAAATACTGCTGCTGTTTCAGGCCTTCAAGGTCACACCACTTTCTGGACAGTGGATAATTCATCTGGATAGTCTTTCCTCAGTAGAGTCTAACTCTCCTCCTACTGCAGGGAACCTTGCATGCCCTTCCTTAAGTGAATTATACTGTCTCAGCACCGGGGTAGTAAATCACCAGCTAGCAGGCCTAATCATATCTAAGGATCTGGAACACAGGTCTCCAGAGTCTGAGCTTCAGAAATAAGTCCCCATGAGACTCTCCTTCCATGGAAGTGTTCCAGAGGCAAAAGCAAGGAATTATACTGCATTCCTCAATACTGAAGTCAACCATGGTCATCTGCTCTCTGTCCCCAAAGCCAAATGTACGGTCTGTACTGATACTTGAGTAAGACAAAGGCGTCTCAGTGCCTCTAGTATCTGGTACAGACTGGTACAGGAATTCTCCTCCTCCTGAGCAAAGAAGGGCACTCCAGGTCACCAACTGAAGGGGCAGAAGTCAGCATAAGGAATGCATGTATGGTTCACAAACAGCAAGAGACTATGATCTGAGCCACTCTCACCTAAACTCATAAACCCCAGATATAATAGCAAGCTTTGGACAACATACAGCAAATGCAGCTGAACTATGTCATGATGGAAAGAAATACAAAATACTCAAAGAAAGTGAGTGACTTGTTATGGCCATTAGATAGAGACTTGCAAGATTGTGATGTTTATTAAGATACATTGATTAGGTACTTAATAAATAACTGATTTCCTTAAATGCTTAATTGTGTAGCAGTCTATATATAATTGCACGATCCCATCACAAGGTCCCTAGCACAGCCTGTGCAAGAGCAAATGGAGTGTTCCAAGGCTGAGAAATGTGAAAGATCTGAACCTACCAGAGAGCCTGCTTGTTCTAGCTTTCAGTTTGTGAGGCAAACCAACATCTGTTGCCATCTGCTCCATCTCCTCTTTCACCTTCTTTTCCGGCAGCCCTTTGAGCCGAGCATAGAACCAGATGTGCTCCTCCACAGTCAGCCTAGGGAACAAATGCAGCCTCAGGGCACAGTTGAAAGCACCACGCTGGGATTAATCCCTTTTATTAGCATTACTGCAGGCATTTCTGTTTGCTCAGAAAAACATCTTTTAAGGCTGAGGTTTCAGGAAGGAGCCACAGACTGCATGCACTCAGCTTGGGCCTGACTTCAGGGTGTGACTATTCAGCACCCATGTAAATAATCCTTTTTTAAGGGTGCTTGATAGTACACAAACAACCCAAATCACTAGGCACCAAAGAAAACACTTGGCCTAGCTGAGCAGAGTAGATTATTAACAGACACGAAAGACGAAAGTACAAGCTCTTGCTGATCATTCCCAGGCACTTAGGAATGTGCTAACAAACAGAACGTTCCTGTACCAATCTCACACCACCCCACTGTCTCACACCATGCACACACAGAAAAAGGACTGTCAAAGCTGAAAGCCCACTACTGTATCCTAGAGAACCCAAATTTCTGCTGGATAGCACCAGTCCTGTGTCTCCCAGATGATACTCACAAGTCAAACAGCACATTGTGTTGTGGACATACACCCAGGTTCTGCCTGATGGTGCTAAGCTCAGAGCGGATATCTTTGCCCAGGATGAAGGCTGTACCCGAAGTTGGGGGAAACAAGCCAGTCAAAATGGACCTGAAAGAAAAATAAAACAGATCAGTAGATTCTACCACTAGGAAACAGTAGATGGCTGAATTAAGAGTAGGTGGAAACCTTGGGGAAATCCTGTATCAAGAAAGTAGCATGAAAAACATCTCACAAATGGATTTTAAATAAACCAAAGCACAAATCAGCTCCAGTGGTGATTAAAGAACACCCACATAGCTGCTAGAAGGAAAGTTTTTTTCCTCTAAAAGCTTTTTGTTCTTTCAGTACCAACTTGCTTTCTTTCATTGCTACATCAGAATCACAAATCGCATTACTACAAAACACTGCCTACAGATCCATTTGACCCAGCCGCAATCTGAACCCCCCTGGTTCAGGTCCCTTGTATCTGTAAGGCAGCAGCATAACTAGACTAGATTAGCAGAGGCACTCTAGTCTGCACCAGCTTTCACACTGCAGTTCTATGGCTACCTTTACTATATGCATAGGAGTTGCAGTATTCAGTCACTTCCCTACTGGCTTAAATAATTATTTTCTTCTTACATAGTAGTGGTTTTCCCTGCTCCATTATGTCCAAGAAAGGAGGTGATTTGTCCTTCATAGAAGTTAAGTGTAAGACCATCTACAGCAACTTTCTTGCCATCACGGTAAACCTTGACCAGGTTCTGGATGGAAACACCAAGACTCAGGTGCACCGGCTCTTCCTCCTTGCAGACTGGAAGAAAACACAACAAAGTAGAGAGGTATGATAGGTTTCAACAGAAATTGCATGGGAGTTTTAACAGACATCACATTCCCCCAAGCCTGTGAAGAAATGAGCTATATGAAGAACTGACCACATTTTCCTCTTCAGAGACAGGAATCTTCCACAGAAGTTATCATTTAGTTGTTTTCTCTCTCCTGGGCTAATCCGAGAGCTGGAGATCTCCAGTGTTATCAAGGTCAGCAAAAATACAAGGACTTCTTAATTCCATGAGCCTGGAGCACCCAGCTGCACTAAGGTGGGCACAGTATCTTGGGATTATCTGGATGCACCCACCTGATAAGCATACCCAAACTGTGATAAACAAAAGGTTGACCAGTTTCACCTATCCATGCCAGTACTGCTCCTGCTGTCCTTGGACTGTCATTTCAGAAAAAGGCAGACCTTAACACTTCAGAAAGGCTTTGCGTCCAGCACTTACCTTCTGAAGACCCCTTCTGGTCAGGATGAGGGTGCAGTCTGTCCTGTGATTCCTCTCCAAACCAATAGGACTTTGTGAAAGGAAAGTACCAGGGTCTGGGAATCCCATACTGGCCTAAAAAGAAAAGCATTACTTGAGCCTGAGTGCATCTGTCCCTTTTCTTTCGTTATCTTTCATTACAAGAAGGGAAGTACTCCACCCTCAGTAAACCTCCAGATGAGGCAGGACTAAGAAATCTTTATATATGAAGATGCTGACAGACTCTGGGTAGGAGTCATCTAACTTCACTTTAGGGTTAAAACCCCTATGCTGAAAGGTGTTGAGTAGCACCTGCGGTACTGATGGTCTTAACTCCTCCCTTGCAGCACAGTCTGTGAACTTCAGAGTGATGTACAGCAAAGCTTCTGGGGCTAGATCAGCCATGGCCACAATGGGGTCATGCTTCTGTGCTGCTAGCAGCAAGCAACAGTACTCACTGCTAGCAGCAAGCAACAACCTTGCTCTGACACTCCATGACATTTTTACAGCTCTGCTTTAAAATGGGCCAAATTTGCACCTTAGCAAGTGAAAAGGGCAAAAAGATTAATTTAAAAGCCGTGAGACATGATTATCTCTCGAAAGTAGACCTCACCTGGGAAGACAGATTCAATGTACCAGGTCATAACTCCATATAGAAAGGTATCAAACAGCATCATGACAGCTGATGTGGTGATGCTAAAGCCATCTTCTTCCAAGGGGCTCTCAAAGAAGTTGTCCCACTGAACACCAACTCCCTGCTCCTCAAACAGCGCAAAGTACTCGCAACCGAAACCAAAGGCTACTGGAGACAGCAGGCTCTGAAAATGGAACGAATGAACAAGCACTGAGTCTTTTACATCTATTCTCCAACTAGCCATCTCAGTTGTACCTCAGGCTAAGGGACATTGTTCATATGAAAAGTCGAAGTTCCAAGACCATCACTGTATTTGCAGATATGGAGTGGCAGATTTGGTCTAGGTTCCAGGAGGGCTGAAATCTCTACTGGACCTCCATCCAGAATTGTTTTGTTTCCCTATCTTCTTTCCCTTACACTTTGGATTTCCCTGTAAAGGAACAGGTTGTTAACAGTCACCTTCTCCAGACAGTGCTGTGCAGAGGAAAGGCAGGTGGTTCCTTCGGCCTGCATGTCTGGGGTAGAGTATCACAGCATACAGAGATCAAGGCAGCTTAGTCCAGCTGCATTACTTCTACTCCCAAAGACAACAAAACCCACTCAGCAGCTTCTACCAGGTTCAGTAAATCTCTCTATTAAGCCCAACCCTAATAAACTCCTCCAGTGAAAATTAAGCTCCCATTGTCACTTCCCCCCTTGTAACAGTGCCCAGCTAGAGAGCTTCTAAGTGCCATACTGGTGGAGATCCTGTGCCCAGGAGAGTTTAATTGGGACTCACCGCAAGAATCTTGAGTGAGAAGCTGATGTGGTCCTGCCAGGCAACACACAACACATAAGGCAGGTACAGTGTGAAGTAGACAATGCCCCCACAGGCAGCTGCCAGATTGGCCCTGGAGAAAACAGTGCTGATGAGGAAGCACTGGAGGATGGTCACAACGCCGAAGATTGAGAGGAAAATGAACACCACACTAGGATCGCTGTAAGGCAGCAGATTCCCCATCTGGCAGGAGAACAGTAAGTGCATCAGGTTTTGAAAGGGCTCTCCAAGGCATCTCTGTTATAGGCAGTTCTGCACAGCTGCTGCTCAGGTAAGGCAGGGCTTCCTGCAATTTGCGCAACAGCCTTCCCAGAAGTAAGGCAGTACCAGAGGTATCTTTTCAAGATAACTGAATCCACAACATTCCCTCCTGCTGTTTTCAGCCACACAGTCCTGTTGTTCCAAAATTCTCTTCCCAAAAAGTGACTGGTCAACACAGTCCCACAAACTCCTCCCTAGTGTGTCAGTGCAGACCACTGCTTAGCAGGTTCTAAAGGTTCTGACTCTGCTGCCACAGGCCAAACCAGGTAACTCACCTTCAGGATCAGCACCAGCAGTCCTGCACTCATCAGGAGAGGGACAAGGCTGCTAATGAACCAGCTTAACCAAAGGATGCCATTGTCAAGTCCCATAATCCTCATTGTTTCTTTCAGCCGGGCTTCCTTCTCATACACAATGCCCTTAATTATCACAGCCACCGAGTAGATCCAAGCTAGTGTCATGAAGAGTGGCATGGAGCGGCTCATAACACGCAGAAATCTGAGAAAATGAAGGAAAAGGGACAGGAGAACTGAGTGAAAAACATCACTGCAACTTCAGATATCACTTCAAGGGCTATCAGAGAGCATGGTGACAGCTATGGTTTCACTGCACAAAGCAGCAGATGTGCAAAACCTGACAAAGGATCCGTGTCCCACGGAGGTGAGGCAGATGGGTTTCAAGCACATCGCCAGTTAGGAGTGGGAGCTGGAGCTGCAAACGTCACTCAGTGGAAGAGTGGGTGCAAAGAGCTGCCTTGCCTAAGGACTGCTCTTAATTATCTTCTTTCTCCTCTCCCGTGCCTGTCTGCTTTTTTTCCCAGCACTGTTTTTGCTCACATCAGGTGTGGGAATATGGTCACAACTCAGGAAGGTACTTTGTGTGTTCAGTTCCAGTATTTACAGTCCCTCTCCTTGGCAGGACTCTGCAAGTCATTATATATTCTAAATCCTTCATGCAGGTGCCCTAATTCTAGGAATTAGGAATGCTATGAAGATTGCCTCCATGCTGATGACAGGGACATAAACCATGCCTGAGGTGTGACAAAATGCCTCCCAAGCTCCTCTTCCTGGGAGCTTTAGAAGCGGCTGCATACATACATGTCATCCACGTAGCATGGGTAGGGCATCTGCTGCACGTAAACTCCTGTCTTCTTCTCCGTGCCTGTCTGAACCCTGATGATGGCCTGCTCTACCACATCCTGCAAGTAGACAAAGCCTCCCCAGACATAGCGCATGTCCTCAAAGGGGTCAGCACGGGGACCAGGGTCCCAGTACCTGCACCAAGAGAACAAGACCTTTCCATTAGAAATCCTCCTCACACCATCCTGTGCAAGAATTTAATCTTAAGGCAGGATGTTGGGGCTCACCCATCCTTGATCTTGTTGGTCCTTTCTACATTATCAATGTCCATACGTATCTTGTATTTCACATGTTGAGGAAGGTCTGTGCTGCCAGGAGCTATTTCAGTGAAGACTATGCCTGCCCAGAACCTCCTTTCATCCAGAAGCTCCAAGGACTTGTTAATGAGTCGGACTTCTGTGGGCACAGGTTCCAGTTTGTCCAAGTTGACACACTAGACAGGGACAGAATTGGAAGTATTTATGGGATACACTGCCAAATCATAATGTACTTTGTTTAGTTGTGGGGTGGAGGGAAAGAAGACAACACGCCAATAGTAATGTCACTCCCAAGAAAAAGACAACAGTATCAGGCTATTTTACAATAGTTTGTTGTAATCCAGAAAGTTGCAAGAGCTGTCACTGCTTCCTGCGTGACAGTCACCTATCAGTCAAACATATATCACTGAGAAATACCCCAGCAAAGGTATTTTCTGTACAAGAGGCTAGCATTGCAGTATTACCCACAGGATCTCATCCAAATATCAATTTCCATAAACAGTTCTTACTTCATCTGTTACCAATAAATCAAGTCAGATTCAAAGCCGCTAAACATCAGTGGAGAGACCTGAAGGCTTTTGACCAGGTCCTTATCAGGCCATGGCCTGTTTCTGTTTGCACTCATCTCCCAAGCTGATGAGGCAAAAAGTAGAACTAATTTTGTTCCCCCGGTTTAAAGCAGCTGCTAGCTTCACCACAGTCCCCAGCTAAACCTCAGACTGAAACTACACTACACAGAGTGAAGCTGCTACACTGCTCGAGACAGCAGCAGCTTTCAGTCACCCAGGAACAGAAGGGCAGGAAATCACATGCAGTGACCAAAACAAGGCCTCTATTTAGGTTCCTACATCTATACTTAATCATCTGAATAAATCATAATTTCCTGACATGCTACTACTCAGCCCTACTAATTTCTGGTTGTATCCAGAAAACAGATGGAGGAGCACCTATCTTTGCTTTCCAGAACATCCAGCTGCTTGAATGAAGATCAAGCTGCTGCCCTCCACCAGCACCTTGCCCACACTTAACAGGATCTCACCTCCATGAAGCGGGAGATGGTCTGGATAGCCCGGTCAGTCTCATTGAAGGCATCCACCCAGGTGTACACAGAGCCATTTTCTGTCTCAGAGTCCTCTGGACTGTTTGACAGGAAACGGGTAATATCCTCCACTGTCCAGTTGGAAGCTGGCAAGTGCAGGTCCCAGAGGGCTTTGTTTTTCAGCAATGTCTGCAGGTATTTTGTTTTCAAAGAAGAAACAGTTGTGAGAAGCAATGTTAGATTCCTCTCTCATGACAAAAACAAGCGCTACAGGGAAAACAGCTGTTGAAAAGGTGCAGGTACAGGCCCTCTGTCATACTGAGAGGAGCAGCACAGTGCATCCTAGCCATCACCCTTCCCTTTGAGAAGGATGTGCCTCCCCTGGTACAGCTACACCACATCGGTGTGCTTTGCAGGCTGGCTCCATGTCCTGCCACCCCTCTCCCAAGGAGAGGGCAGCAGAGAGCCATGCACAGCTCTGCACCCCACACATGCAAACCAGGGAACAGGGAGATGCTTGCTCAGCAGAAATGTATTTCCCAGTATTAGTTGCCTAGCTCTGCTCTCTTCTTCCAGAAAAATCTCTCCTCCTGGCAGGGATGGAGAGTGACTGAGGCATGGTTTAAAGGCTCAACAGTCACCGTGCTGAGCAGAAATATCAGCACCAGAGGTGCCGCCCTGTACAGCCATGATGCCCTAACTTTGTTCTCCTGTCTAGGACAGTGGTTTCTTCACCCAGTTTAACTGCTAGCTTTCTGAGGACAGGCTGCTGTATGCACAATGCCTAGCACAAATACAATGAAGCAGAAACCCAGTCCACTGGGCAGATAATATAAGGCCAGGCAGGAAGAGAATAGTAATTATAAAGGATATAGCTGAACTGAAGTCAGGAAGACAAAAAGAAAAACCTGCACAAGAGAGAAAACTGCAAAAATCCTTATGATTAAGAACAGGAAGTGGATTTTTGGCCACAACAAAAATGAGAGGTAAAGAGCTTCTCCATACTCTGCTGTTACCAGCAAACCAGAAAGTAGTAGGTCACAGTTACAAAAACAGTTCTGCAAACTGGAAGAAATATGCCAAACAGATTATACAACCCAGAAAGTTGAGAGGGGATGGCCAATCAACCCAGAAGTATGGCAGCTGAAGGGGAGGCTGTCTGGGAGCTGCCAAGGGACTGACAACGAAGTTCTCCTGCTTGTGTGAATGTCAGCAGGTGACAACAAAGGGAGCCCTGTTACTACACCGGTGCAGAGAAGACCAGATTTCTGGGAAGATCAATAATTAGCTACCAGAGGCAACAGGGTTAACAAGCAACATAAAATGTAAAACCATTAAAGCCCAGGGCTCAGTAAAATGAAAAAAAAAAAAAGACCCAGGAGCAACATTCACTTTTCAGAGGACATCACTACAAATTGATGTTTTGGACCTTGACTTTCTGCCTGAACTTGGTAGCAATCTGTTCAACTGTCTCTGGCGCTCTAGTATGCCATGTTGATGCAGAAGCAGAACAAGGCAGGTCACAGATTATTCAGCAGAGTAAAAAAAGGGGTAAAAAAAGGAATGAACTTCAAGGTTTGTAAGACCTGGGGAGGTCTCTGTACACAAGAAGGTGCACTGTGATACCCAACCAACTATGTTGCAGAGACAGCTGGGAAAATTATTCTACAGCAGTCTCTGTTTCTTGATGCCAGTTTTACATCACTGTGTTTCCAAAGACATCAGCACAGGGTGCAAAGATCCACCCCTCAGAGCTGCACCTGAGGAACCATGGTTATGTGCTCATGACACATTAGGGCAATGCAGCGGACAAAACAGTACACTTTCCAAAAGAGGCAGATCACAGCTGGGTGTAAAATGTGCACTGCTCCTGTTTGGAGGAGACTGTTACATGAAGGAAGGAATGCCAAGTATAATGCAAGATCAGTACAATCAAGATCTCTTTCAAGAAGGTGTCCCATCCATAATATTTATCTGTCCTATTCAGCACTGAAGCACCATTTAAAATAAATATTTCATCACTTATTGCAAAGAACAAAAGTGGTGGTTCTGGCAAGGACAGAATACTGACCCGAATGAGATCCATTTCCTGACTACTTTCCATAAATGTCCAAATCTTTGGGCTTATCTCCTCCCACATTCCCCCGAGGTCACGAAACACACCCAGCTCCTGGAATGTCCTGTTCACCTGTCAAAAAGAGGAAAGAAAGGTTATTTCCAAAAGCTGGCAGAGACCCATCATGGCTGAGAGGGTGTATGGAGCCCTCAACATAAGTGCATGAGAGGTGAGAGATTAGGGAGGCTGTGCTTTTGCAGGCAATCCTTTCTAGGCTTGTGTTTGGGTCCAATTTAACTAGAGAGGATCAGCTGCACAGCCAGAGGACATAGCTAATGCTACATTATCAGAGGACAGGGCTAGAGTTACCTCAGACATGACCTTCCTTACAGCTGGAGTATCTGGAGTGTACAAGATCTTCCCAATCAGCAAGGGTTTCAAAGCCCTCCAGATAATCCTGGAAAGCGGGTTGGATTCCAGGTTCTTCATTAGCTCATTGCAGTAGGGTGCTGAGGAAGAGTACAAAGGTAAGTGGCTGAACACCACAGCGAACAACTGCAGAAGGTACAGAGCTTCAACAACAGTCAAAGCTGAAAGCAAAGCATTTTTCAGACAAACCCCGTCCTTTACTGCAAAGTTCCACAAAAAGGCCCTTTTAGTGCAAGCCTGCACAGTCTGCCCAGTGAACAAGGAACAACCAGGTAGCCTCCAACACTAAGAGCCACAGTACTAGTTCTGCAACACTCCCACAATCCCAATGCATGGCACTAACAAAGTTTGTCCAGAAAAGGTCAGATTTCTAGAGGTTGTACATCACTGTGCTCCCGCTTCCACTAAAGTAGGACCACTGAATAGCTTTCTGTGGACTCTACAGAACATCCTTGGGAGACTCTGCAAGTTGATAACTTACTGGCCTTAACGGTAGATGCAGGATAATATGTGCATACCTTTCTGAAACAGCAATTAATACATCCCTCAGGACCACCTGTTTTCAGCTGTGAGAGTTTGGAAAACACTAGTGATGACAGTCATGAAGTAGATGGGACCTCAGACCATGACATTGTTACACTTACTTGTGGAGTTATCATAGAAGTTAATCACATCATCTTCAGTGCTGTTGCCTCCAAACAGTGCTTTGTAATTGTTATCCTCATACCAGTTGAGGGATTTAATTTTGAGCCCTCCACCTTCAGGATGGCCACACACAATGCGTGACACAGCCTGATAGATCTGTGTAGAGGAGTTTGAGGCATTCACATTGGTCAGGAACATTACCTCTTGCCTCATGTCACTCCAGCTCTTCATGCTCAGCAGCTGGAGAGGAAGGGCAGAGAAGAGAAGCAAGTACAGAACAGGATTAGTAAAAGGAGAAGTTCTTTCCATGTGCCTTCAAAAGACAGGACAGATTTTTGAACATGTGAGAATCCCCTTGAACACAACATCAAGGGTAAGAAGCAGGGAAAACATTTCCCCACGACCACCACAATGGAAGATTGTAGAGGGAAATCTCTTCTGTGCAAGTACTTGGAATGTATCTTTGCCAAGTTCTTTACTCTTGAGTTTTCTCCTCCAGTGCTGTGGGTGGTTCCTGGCCTCCCTGCCCTCTAACATGGAAGCTGCTTGTCCTCCTGGTTGCACAATGGCTTACATTCCAGTGGAGTACCCTCACAAGGACAGGTGGGGTGGGGCACACCGAGTCAGGATAGGAATTACAGGAATAACACCAAGTGACTGCAGCTCATGGATCACAAACTGGATGAGCCACAGGCCACAGCAGTATCACCTGGCACAATTCCACCAAGCCTCCACTGATTTACATCAGGCAGCCAGTATGACCTCCCAGACTGGCATTACTTATCCCTGCCCCAGAAACTCCTTGCCCCATTGTCAACAACATCCCCAGAAAATCCTTGAAAACAAGCCCTGCTGCAGCCAGGAGCCTGAATCACAGCATAAACTTTGCACACAACCAGTCACAGCAAGAAGACTTCTCCTGACCAGCTGACCTGACACCAGGCCTGAGGTGACAACATAGAAACAGCCAGAACGAGTAGTACCTCCAGACTAATTTGAGTGGCATAGGCCAGCCAACATGCCTGCAATGTGTCATCGAACAAAAGCACCCTGCCCTCAGCCTGAGACACTCACTGCTTTAATGCTGCCATATTCAGGCATGGCCAAGCTCACCACAACAGGAAAAGCAACTTAGCTCCATGAACACTGGCTTCATGCTACACTGGAGTGTTGCTTTGAGACCCCCTGTCTTGAGATGTCAGAACATCACCTCTTTTCCATCTATTTTCAGCTCAAGGAACTTCTATTTCCTAACCCTTAATGAATTTTGGCCATGGTAAACTCCTAGAATTTAGAATAGCCACAAGTATTTAACATCCAAGATCACAGGAAAGAATCTCTTCTCTCTCCTTATCTGGCTCTGGTTAGCTCCATTTGGTGTCATGTGGTTTTGTTTTTACTGCAAGAGACACTGCACAATCAATCCCTATCTCTTCTTCGTGTGCCACTCAACTCTATAGGTCTCTATAGATCATATCCCCAACTCATCTCTTTTTCCAAGCTGAACAGTCTCAGCCTGTTCCCTTGTTCCTTTCGTGAAAGCCATTATACCTCTAAATGTCCTAACTGGGCCTTCTTCGAATGTTATTCTAGTTATGCTACCCCTTTGCAGAGAACAAGAGCCTAGATCTGCGTTCTGTATCAAAGGGTTTTATACAGTATCATGGTAAAATGCTACAGCTGGCTCTCTATCCCTTTTTAAGTGTTTTTAGAATTTTATCTGATTTCTTGATTGCTGCTGAAATGTCAGATGACATTAACTTGGATGTTCTTACTGTGCTGTCCAGCACAGGCACATGCTCTAAACAGGGTAAGCAGAGCTGCTGAGACCTATTTGTAACTGCATTTCAGAAACAACTTTAGATGCGTTGCTCCAACTGCCCTGTTTTCAGAGACAATAACAGAGTCAAAGACCATCTGCCACTTTTGCTCACTGTGCACTGGTCACCTTTGTTTAAACAAAACACAGATAACCAAAGTCTAAGACAGCTGGTAAAGTCAGCCAGCAACAATGCTGAAAGCAGTAGTGTGCTGGAACAATTCAATCCACGTTCACCCAAGGAAAGCACACTCAAGAGTCTTTGGCCTTACAGTGGGAGGTAAACCTGACCCTTTGTGTGATCCATCTGTAGCACTGTGGATGTTTTAGATAGGCCAACATCTGGAGAAAAATTCTTGATGCCAAACAACAGCAACTACGTGTCACCTACACAAGAAGCCTCTATTTTCAGACAGCTAAAAGCACAGGACACACTGATAATAATGGAAGACAGCTGTGAGAACAGCAAAAGCCTGAGCACAAATGTCCAGATTGACTGACTCAAGTGTATTTTCATTTCCTCGCTACTCACTGCTGCCTTTGCCTGCAGCTGCTCAACCTGGCTCCACAGCTTCAGGGTGAACTACAGGACACCAGCATCATGGAACACAAATGAAAACTGTCGCGCAACCATTTTTGTTTGTTACATATGTTCATGCAGATTTTTGCATTCGATGATTCCTCACTCAGAAGGCCAAGGCTGCATTTCAGGTGTGACAGTTTGAGTGTGCAATTCAAAGGGAAGCGTTTGGTACCTTAGCTAAAACAGCTCATTTTTGCTCAGCAAAAAGGCTGCTCCTTTAGCTAAAATACCATAAACTCCCTAACATGACGAGCAAAGGTATTTAAATAGGAAGTGCAGCTAATTCCCATGAGCACATGAAGTACCAACCATCTTAAAGAGGGATTGCATTTGCAAATACAATTCTACATATTATTTTGAAACAGCTTGAGCAAGGAACTTTGTTTCATCTTTGGCATCAGCATCTTTACAAATTACATGCTGATCTCTTTACACTTCTGGAAGCAAATATGTCAAAGGTGAAGGGTTGCTAAATTATTTCTTCTCCCAGACATCAGACCTGGCTCCCTAAGTGTTTCTAAATAGCTGTCCTTGCTCTTGGTGCTAAATATGCCCTCCTATAAGTTGATTTAAAGAGTCCAAGGACACAGATCAAATCAATCCCCTTACTCCAAGACAAGTATTTTGTTCAGACCATTTTCTAATTAAAATTCCCTGCTAGAAAGACTCCTAGATATGGCACAAACAATAGCGGTATCCACCCCCTCAAGTTGCTGCCCTTTGAAACAAGGGAGCAAGTACCTCCTTTTCACACAGAAATCCGCCTGACAGACAATAAGAAGTAACTTTCGGTCAAGCCATCTGGAGCAGCTCACGCTGTACACAGAGTAAAAAGCTGCCTTTGTTTGCACAGCAGGGCAGAATAAAAGGCAGTCCTACCCAAAACAGCTGCCAAGCAAAAGGCACATTACCCCGGGACGTTTTCGGCCACATCAGCAAACTGAGAATCACGTGCTTTCAATTATTTTTATCCCAGACAAGAAAAAACGCCAAGCTCAAATGACGTAACAGGAAACAGCTGTAGTCAAACTCTGAAGGGCAGCCTCCCTGCTAGCAGCTAAAGCTCTTGCATGGCGCTGCCTGCAGCAGATCCTGGAATCGCCCTAATGCGAGCGCGAAGGAGGCTGCGCACGGGCTGCAGGGCTCGGGGAGCGGTGCGTGCCAGGAATTGCTGGCTGGCAGGGCGCAGGCTCCCGGCAGCTGCCCCTCCGTGGGAGTGAGGCTCGGGCTAACCTGGAGTGACCCGCTCTTGTGCACGCTGCCCGGGGTTACTGCCGTTCACTCTCGCCCTGCCGCACAGACGGAAAACTGGCGAAGGGAGGAGGAGGCGGCGGCATTGTTCAGCTTAGATGGAGGCGGCGGCACTGTTTAGCTTAGATGGTTGTGATTTCTGCTCCAGGGAGAGAATGTTTTTAACTAATAGCAGCACTTCAAAGTCAAACCCAGACAAAAAAAACTAGGGTAAGTTTCTGGCTCGACAACCTCACCCTACCCCTCAGATTTGGACTTCCCGTTCATACTTAGGTGGGCAGAACTCTTTTTCTTAATCCATCATTTCACCTGCGAAAACTAGAATGTCAATTTGACTGTGCAAATCACTGTCTATGTTTTGTGTTGTGATGTCATTGTGCTGAGAGCCCCACAAAACTGGAAAACAATCTCTGGCCCAAAAAAGCAAGACAGATGAAGAGGAAACAGTAGCATAGAGCTACTAATTTAAATTGTAATAGCCACAGCACCTTTTCCACATGCTATACCTTCACCCAAAACCAAACCCAGTAGATAAAACCAAGTAACAACCCTGATGTGACTGGATGGAAAAAAATATAAAGGAAAGCCTCAACATGCAGCTTGCAAGGCAGTGCCTGGCAGCAGAAGCACTGCAAGCCCAAACATTGTGCACTGCTGAGAAGCAAAACACCACAGAAAATGTCCTAATTCCTATTATAGTATTTGTAACTTGAAGTGCCAAGAGGCTGCAAAGTGCATGCTGCCTGCACTGACTCAAGGAAGACAGCCGTAGGATGGGGCAAAGTTTCAAAACAAGACAGAGGTTTGACCGAGTTGCATCTCGTACTAGATCACAGGCTAAGATAACAACCCCAGTGATGTGTTCTCCTGACACAAAGGCTCTTCTTACCTCTTTAACAAGCTTCCCAACGCTTTCTCTCAAAGTTTCCACAGTTTCTGACAGATCCCACAAGGAGGAATTGAAAGCAAGTTGTCTCTGCAAGAAGAGAGAAAAGAATACTAGAAGTTACTGCAAAGCACAAATGAAATTAAACTCTTGTAAACATTCTTGTACAGAGCAGCTAGGACTGTTTACATTGGTGAGGAAGACGGAGCTGGCTTTCTGTGTAACCTTGAATTTAAAATACCATGGGCATAAAATACCCTGCAATGTCACCCCTTTCTCTGTTCACAGGTTAAGGACATGGATGCCATAATCAGAACCATACCAATAAAATGCTAAATGCATGCACACACAATGCAAAGGATGGCTTGCATTCCAGGTCACAAACCAAGCACAGTCCACAGGATGTGAAATCCTGCAAGCCAGTGCTAAGAAGGGAATGCAAAGTCACTAGAGTGGAGGAAAAGACAGTTTGGTGGGTACAAATTTTCAGACACCAGAGACTACATAGATACCAGCTCAGACACAAAAGAACTCTCTACTGCAGTATACATTATCATCACTCAATCCTCCCATCAGGCCTCGATGCTCTTTATCCAAACCAAGGGTGTATTTTTAAACAAACAGCTTCCAGGAAATAGCTGGTATACACTGTCACCAAAGAGCAAGACTGATAGGCTTCCAGAATTGGAAGGCACGGCTTTCAGGAAACTATTTGCTCTAGCAGGAAGTCACATTGAAGACAACTCCTTGTTTCCAATTGCTCTACATGTAACTGGTAGCCTGGAGTTTGGTTTGTGGGGCTCTTTTTCCCTTCCGTTCACGTATCTGGATTATCTTGCATGGAAAACATGTGGGCACAATCCTGGTTTCAAGGGAATGAAGATCAAAATAAATTAGTAAGATTTCACATTAGTAGCTCCATGCTGCAGCATTTAAAAGCATACTAAAGCTACAGCATTGCAACACAAAGATGAGCAGAGAAGGCCCTTGATTTTAATAGACATCTTTTGAGCTGAATTTCTTCCTTTTCACATCTTTCTTGGGACAATTTTTGGAAAAAAAAAAAAGTCTGGAGGTTTTCACTTGTTCTACTTGATCTGCTGGAGATGGGTAAGACCTGGTCAGTACCAGCTGATGTAAATGGGCACTGTTCTGCTGATCTGGGATATTTAAAATTCAGCTAACTTTTCTGAGTGCACAGTTAGTCTTTGCTCCAAGGCAAGTTGCAAATTCAGGGAAGATTGTCTAACATCTATGGATCTCTACAAACTGCAGTCCTTAAGGTTTGCATAAATAAAAACGTATCATCTAAGAGAAAAAAAAACAATTAAAAACCCCAACAGGCTTAGACCTTCAGGCTAAAAGAAATATAGCCAGCAAATATCAAAGCCACACATCTGCTCTACCACTACAACTTCAGCAGCAAGATGAGGTAGAAAGTTCCATGTTCATGTATAACAAGAGATTGTGCTTGTTCAGCTCCACATACTTCATGAATCTCCACACAGATTTGTGTTCACTGCATTCAGAGGTGATTCAGGGACACGGTGGACGAGGAAAAGTTTTCTGAAGATACTAATTGGTTCAGAACAGAGAAAAATCAAAATCCAATTGCAAAGGCGTAGCAAATATCCTGACACACTATTACAAAGTGCCAAACAAAATTCAGCACTGCAAAGTAAAGTACATAGGGAAAAGACAGTTCTACATTAAGATACCCCTTGGATGGCCCTAAATTAGTTAATGCCACTCAAAAAGAGAGATCTCAGAAAAACAGTGATAAAACAGACCAACAGCAACACAAATCCACAACACAATCCTGGTTCTCAAGTACTATGTGTAATTTTGGGTTCTCCATCTCTGAAGGAGCTCAGGTGTAGACAAAGGCCATGATTCAAGGCAGGAATGGTTTTTGAAGGAAAAGCAATAGGCTATAGTTCTTCCAATGGGACATGTAAGGACAGACAGAGGTTATGACAAAGGTCTGTAGACTTACAGGGACAGGGAATGGAAGTGCGATGATGATTGCCTTCATCACACAGGACTAGAAAACTTGAAATGATCAGTTTGAAGCAAAACTAAAGGAGCTTCTGCATATGCAACTTAGTCAAAGCAGAAAAAAGTCAGTACACTCTACACAATGCTGAAAGTATTGCGAGTTTGAGAAAGACTCTAAAGAATTCAGGCAACATAGAAATCTTGCCAAATGCTATTAAACAAGAAGATCCCAGCAGCAGATGAGAAAGTCTGGGTTGCAAACTAGAGAAGAACAGGACATTACACTGAAGAAATGTTGCTCTGCATCCTTTCACATGCCTTCATTAAGGGACACGGCTGGATTATCATTTGAGGACACTGAGCTCAACAGGACCTTTTCCTGACCTCGTACATAAGTCTTATGTGATTCAAGGAGCTTGCAAACCTTACTCTGAAATCTGAGGAGTACCCATCCTTCCATACCACAGCACCCTGACCTTTCTTCCCTAACAAATTCATACCACTTCAGGATCATTTCTCACCAGAACTTGCAAGAGTATCACTGATATGGAGGAAATTTTACTCTCTCTCTACCATTTCTTGAACCTCAAAGCCCACTCAGAAAGCCTCTAATAAGTCATCTCTGGAGACAATAACAAAAGATCAGTCACAAGGCCTAGTCTTCTTTGAACAGATGAGCATGTCATCAATTCCCCTCTAATACACGTCTTTGTAGTGACTCACTAAGTACTTAATTACATTAATAAGAAACCTCTAGATTCCGGGTAGATCCAGGAAGACTGCTTCTACTGTGAGACTGTCTTTAGTAGATATCTGCACTACATCTAGGGGCTGGGGAAGGCATTGACTCATTTACTGGCAATGTGCTGCAAACACATCACCTGTCTGTTCCAGGCACACTGTGGAAAGACAAAGCTCTAGCAGGTTTTGAACACAACTCCCCTCTACAATTACTGTGGTAGTGGCTAGCAAGTCACTAAATTTGTCTTTTGGGGCAGCCAACACCATAGCACTCTTGAGGTACTGTGTGCACTGGGGGTCTCTGAGTGCTTTTATGTGCATGTTACAAGATTTACTCTAGTGACAAATACTTGAGATGGATGGAGTTGACAGACAAGCCTTGAATAAATTCACACGAGACTTCCAGGCAATGGACAAATCTGATTTTTCAGCATACATGAGAATGCACTGGTTTAAAGTGTTGGGAAGTCAAAACATTCAGCCAAAATTCAGTCTGCATCATATAGCTGGCTGTTTCTCCTTAATAAAGATGACTGCCACGTTTGCTTTGAAATAGTTATTACAAGTTTATACTGATTTTTTCCACTTTCCACTGGCCAGAAACTTTCCACTGGCCTCTGCAGAAAAAATCACATGCTTTAGGCTTCTGCTTTTGTTTCCTCAGAGTGGAAGTCTCAAACCACTGCTGCTTAAAAGGATGATATCATTGTGCTTGACTGAAAATGTTCTCAAAAGACCAAGAAAAGCTACGAGTTCAGTTGCAGCATATATTTACACTAGAAGACCTTTTCTAAAAGCCACTTTTCAATTGCAAGGCATTTATTATCTAATGCTTAGTTCATGCTACCCATTTGACAAAATACCACCCATATTACAGAGGGAGAAAAAACAATTGGATTTTCATGTGCTCACCCACAGTCTTTCAAGGACCACTGTAGTAAACAAGCCACAGAATATTCATGGCTTATTACAGATCCATCCCACTGGAAGTGAGTATGGCAAAGCCCTTATTAGGCAGTGTTGTCTAAGAGAAGAAATCCCACTGGAGCAATCTGAATTATCATTAAACCTTCCTGCACCAAACCACATTCAAAACTGGGGAGATTTGCAGAGGGATATACGAACAGGTACTTCTATAAGACAGTCAGAAATGTCCCTCTGGACTGTGTTGTAATGGCTGGGAACTTATTGCCATTGCTCTTGTTAGGCTTTCCCAAAATGTGTAGTTCCTCCATGGGACAGCTCTTGGCCTAACACAGGAAGAAAGCCAGGAAGGAAATTCGCACGCATGCAGTCAGATGCGCTGCTTCACTGCTGTTCTCAAACCAGCTTCTCCTGCCTCAGTCTCATCAGCCAGTGCAAGGCAAGCCTCAAGAACAGATGATGTGTCCACAGGGAGCTTGTACAGCATGTCCTGTGTCCCATAATAATGTTGATCAAAAGTCTTCAGAGAATGGAGGCTGATTAAGACATAGGTCACGGAATATGTAATTTGACTTTTTGAAATACTTCTTTCATCTAGTGGAGTGAACACTCGGAGAAGAAGGGAAGTTTATCCTCGGCCTTGATGCCCCATGATCACACCCAGATTTTCTGCTGGGTTTTGATCTAAACAGCCTGCCTCAAGTAGGTTCTCACATGAAAAAGAGTAAGGACACAGGCTTTGACCTCCCTACCACACCTCCATGCGCTTGGCTCTGTTTTCTCATCCTATAGCATAGGCTAAATTGAAGTAATACAGAAGATCAGTGACAGAGCTATAATCCTAGCATGACATTTTAATAAGAAGTTCTTAACTGTACCACTGCCTTTTGGGCAACACTCAAGGTGTTCTGGATAGAACTGAGGAGCAGGTATGTAAAGTGTTTATTCCTTGCCTTTCTTTTTAGAAGAGCTTAATAGTGCTGTGATATTTAGAGCTCATGCATTTCATCATGCATGAACTTTAATTTTTTTAAACCTTGATTTGTCTATAACTTGCTAGTAATTACTGCATTTTTGAGAGCTACTTAGAACACTGAAGAGTTTCACTGAGGCTGCAAATGCACACACACTTTAAGCCAACAGTGTTATCATCAGGGTCTCAGCCCACACACTCATTCCCTGATCACAGGGCTCTCGATCTTGCACCCTCCCCTTCATATTTTCGCATAAATATTTGTGTAAACATACAATGAGGTCAATCACTTTTAATCCGGATCAATTCCATGATGAAATATACTGCATCATCTTGCAAAAGGAATAACAAACAGGAATGCAGAGGGAGAAAAACAAGCAGGTGGATGTCGGGCTAAGTCACATGTATTAAGATATTCAACAAACCATATCCACTTCACTGCCCAGATATCAGAGAAGCACAGATTTCCAGTTTACAATTCAAGCCCTTGGTGTTGAATTCACAGCAGTTGCAAGCCCTTGTATTAACCTTCTTCTACTAGGATGCTGCCTCTCCGTAAATCACAAACTAGTGCAATCAGTGAAACCTATGTCCAATTACAGAAGCTAAAAAAAACTGTCTCCAAATTGCTGTTGCACCTGCATTTGACTTGGCCCTTACTTTGCTAACTGAAAATGGCTTGCTGTGAAGTACATCAAAGGGAATAAGCAAAAAAAAAAAAAAAAAAAAACTCTTGACAAATTGTTGGCATTGGTTTACAGACTTTGTAGTAGATACAGAGCATGCTATCTTCAGTGTGCATGCCCAAGATTTGACACACAATGCTGTCAGTAAGCTGTGTCAAAAGCCTCCTTTGTTCATGAGCAGAAAGTTCTCTCTTTGTTCAAAGATGTTACTGCAGTTCAAGGCACTTTTTAGCCTCTAAAGACATTAAGTTTCAAATGTGTTGGTTGTGATCCTACAGGTAATTTATCCATTTTGCCTGACCACACTGAAGCCAGTAAGTTTTTTGTCTCATTCACTGATGCATTACAGCAGCTTGACTACAGGGTACACAGTGACACATTTCTGAGGAAAATTGTGGACCTTTACCAGACAACAGTGCACACCAGGTTTAGAACTGCTGGCTTCTGGACTCCAGTTTTTTTCCCCTTGAAGACAAGATCATAAGCCAGCTTCCCAGAAGCCCACCAAAACTGTACATAATGTTTTAAATCTATACTGCTGCTGCCAAGAGGCACAGAGTGGCTTATGAGTGTTTCCTTTCACCAACAAACAATACAGACCTAAGAACACAGACACTCAGTACCTCCTTCTGCCAGCTAAGCTGCAGAAGCTTCCATAAAAAGAAAAGCAAGACTGAGTCTCTACAGGGCCCAGAAAACCAATTCTGAGTGGTACAACAGCTGGCTATTTTCAACCCCCTCATACTCCAAAATTCTAGCATCCTTGAATGGGTTGAAGTAAAATATGTACAGTAATTTCACTAAGCTGCACCATTTTGACTAAAATTTTGATCCAAACCCGGAAGTACGGCTTATAATCAGGTGCAGCTTATATATGGACAAAGAACAAAAAGTTGCTGTTTTAGTTTGGAGGACAGGTGTCTGCTGAGAAAGGCAGGAGCTTCTCTTTGAAATGGAGAATGTAAACCCCCTCCCTCCAAATTATTATAATTTTGAAATCAAGGGGCTTTCAGGCAAAGATATGGGAATTAGGAATAGCAGTTCTTTTCTAGGGAAATTAAAATAGAAATACAGTACTACAAAGAAACAAACTCCAAACCCTGACAAAGTCACAGTACACTGACACCCCGTCAGGCAGAGTGTTGGTAGCAGTCCCATTCCATGGTGGCTGCATCCTCCTGCAATGACAGATGTGATTCAGTTGGAGCAGTGCTCCTGTAGGAGGTGCAGTTTCCCTCCGGAGCTCCAGTGCTGATGTGGAGAAATCCGGTTTCCCTCTGGAGTCCAGTGGAGAAAGGGGTTACCTTAGCATCCCAAACCCTCAGTTTTTATCTTATTAAGAAATGTTGGCTCTTCCCTCTGGCTGGAGCAACTTCCAATGGGATGCAGTAATTTTATCAGTCCCTCAGTGGGACTCAGTGGGCCATTAGCAGAAAATGACTGGCTGGAGGAAGGATGGGTTGTGAAAAGATAAAGAACAATGCCCCGCCTGGTTTCAATGGATGGCCCATTAGCAGAATATCTGCCGTTGAGATAAGGATCACTGCCCCCACCCTCAACAGATGGTGATAGAATAGATGCCTTTTATCACACTCTGTATTGTACCCCAAGACAGTTGCCAACACCCGGACGTGTGGCCTATAATCACATGCAGCTTATAATCGTGAAATTACTGTATGTATGTGCACACACACACACACACACACACACACACACAACTGAAGACAAGAATCAAATTACAGCCATTCCTCTCCAAACAGCCCATCTATGTTACAATTTTAGTGCTGTTACTCCATCTCTTAATGCTTATGGACTGTCTTGCTCTTCTAGCAGGAAAGACAAAGTACAGATTGAGGACATGTGGAAAACAGAAGATGAGCTGTGGAGAGATAAAGTCACTGACTGCTACATAGTGTGCAGGACAGTAATATGATTCCAATACTTGATAATGACCCTCTTTGACTGGGGACAAAGCCAAGGAAGTGGTACATGACTTTGAGTATTGAAAGGCTCATCCAATCTGAAAACTCACACAGCAGAAAATAGAATATTTGTTTTAGTGGGTAACAGAGTTGGTTCTGTGGTCTTTTCTTCATTCTAAAGTAATTTCCACCACCAAGTTCCTCAGACATCCATATTTTAACAGATATTGCAGATCTGTAGCAAAACATCAATGGATTTTCCTAGATCCAAGTCTGCTCTAGTCTCCAGACACCCTGTAAATGTTCAATGAATTCAACCTCCAATACCCATTCCTTCAGTTAATTTTTGAAACAGGACTTTAAAACTTGACTTGACTTCATATGATTTAAACCTGCTTAAGGGTTGTGCCCTGTCAGTGGCTAGAAACTTCTGTACTCGGTGGCCCCATGCTAAGGGCAGAGGGTGGTTTTAGCTCTCAGCACAAGCCAGGCTTATATCTGGGCTCATTCCAGCCAAGATCAAGTTTGACTAAAACACAGGGACAACCAAGAGACTGTTATTGTGCAGTATAAAGACTTTGCTCTTGACAAACTGAACTGCAGACCACACACACTTCTATGCTCTGCAAGTAGCAGACTGAACAGGAAGGGTAAGAATAACAGGAAGAAGAAATGTTGCTCATGCTCCTGTGACAAAGACAGACCATCTTTCTTCTTTCGAACCGCTTCTAATCAGCTCTGGAAATGCAGGGATGAGCTCCTAGACTTAAAGACTTGAAAATGTCACTTTGTTAACAACAGATTCTCACTGGTGCAGCCAGCAAACTCACCTGAAGAGGCTTCAGAGGATTCAGGTTAGCACGGAAAGCTTGCTCGGTTGCATGGAGCTTTTCCTTTGACAAGTTGCAAATGAAGGCTTCAGAGTCCATGGATGCCGTCTGATTTTGGATGGTAAGAAATTCAGGTGATGTCGAGCCATTGCAGAGATCTCGCAGTCGCATTCGATAACCAGATACAATGACCTGTGAAAATGGGAAAAAGCACGTTAGTCTGCCTTCATCTAGGACTTCAACAAAAACATTGTTTATTGCTCAGACAAAGCAAACCACTCATAACATTTCCAGATAGAGGTGAGGGGGCATTCTTCTCTACAGGTTGAGCAGCCCTAATTCATATGCAACTCAGTTCCAAGAAAAAACCCTTCCCTGCTGAGAACATGGGAGAGAAGTCCTGGGAGAGGCAGGTCTCTCTTCACTTCCCTGCAAATATGTACAAAGCAGCAGTGATCCTGTCCTCCCCAGTAGCTGTTTCCTCCAACCAAGGGTACATGCATTGCCCAACATTCCGTCTTCTGGGAACTGAGCCACAGAGAAAAACAAGGCTTGTGACCAGACACAAGTCTGGCAAATCTATGTGAAGGGCAAAAGACCTATGTCCCAAACTACTTAGACGTATCTGCCATCCACATTTTCTATGCAATAATGATTCAGAATCATCTCCCTTAAGTCTGAAGTATCTACTCACTAACTGCCGAGACAAACATTTTTCAGTGTTTTTGAGCAGATAATGTATCAGCAAAAGAAGTTATCTTACTGGCAGCAACAAATAAGATAAGACCCTAGAGTCTTCCTTCACAGGCATATTTTTCTCCAGGTAATGGTTTCCTTGTCAATAATGTTTCCTAATCCACATGCAATCATCTTATTAACAAAATTGATAAAATCCCTCTGAATTATCACCAGATTGTTTCAGGCCTGATAAACAAATTTTAATAAGGTCAGTTATCAACTTCATATTTGCTGAGCAACAAAGTCCATGTCAAAAAGCTGCATACTTCTTAAAGGTGATAAACAAGGAAAAATCCAGAGTCTACTATTGGAAAGAAACTTTTGTTTGACTTCAGGCTAGACAGATGGAACCATTTTACTGTAAATGCACAGGTAACAACAGCCATAGACTTAATTTCTTCTTTCTGTCTTACATAAGACCCAGTGTGCATTACCCAAAATAAAACAACAACTTAAGAGGATTGATCCACATTCCAGAAGAGTTAGCAGCTTCTGAACCAGGCTGGTAAGTCTGAAATTTTTTGTCCGTCAAAACCAAAGGGGTATGCACAATCTGGGGGGCAAAGTATGTTACATTCAGGAAACAAGTAAATGGAACTGACAGGAGAGAGAAGAGATTTTTAATGCAATACTTATGCAAACCTTTAACTTTGGTCTGTATCCATATGCCAAAAATAGGATCTTTCAATGTCACATAGCTCTCACATCATGTTCTCATGTCTAAATGACTTGCCTTTTGAAAATGCGGAGTGCTTTTGTTTTGCCAGCAGAGATACTACTACCAGTGTTATACCCATGCTGAAAAGGAGGTATCTGTGGGTCACTGAAATAACACTCCCAGACCAAGCTTCCCTGGGTGGACATACAGAAAAACCAATGTCTCCCAGTGCTTCAGAGATCACTCACAAAAAAGTGAAGGTGACCAACCTTCCACCATCCTGAAAATGTCCAACTTTTTCACCCAGATTTTGATTCTCTTTTGGAGAGAAGCTGCCTTGTTCAAGCAGTGAGGTCCATAACTTGAAACCTTAGAATAAGACACTTTACCTATCCACCCAAGATGTAACACTCAGTCTCACCAAGTCAGCAAGTTCTCTAACCACTTGCAGTCATCTGAATCCATGGTATCTTCAGCAGGCAAAAATACATCCTAAATGACAGGTCTAGTCTCCTAAGGACTGTCAAAGTGCCAGGCTCATGCCTGAAAGTAGTCATAGGTAATTGTTCTACCCTACCATGTCACATAATTCTCTTCTTGGGTCTTTTCCTGCTTCATGAAACAGATTTGTTCCAAGCAGAATATCCACTGACCATTACTCTTTACTCCTGCTACTCAATGCATCGTGCTGCAGCAGCACTGGCCCAAGATCTCATTGTGCCTTCAACTTTTCAGAGGGACAGGACCTATTCCTGCCTCCAAGCCACATGACAGCCATCTGGCCACACCTGGACAATAGCAGCATACCAGACTTGATTACATAGCTGCCTGCCCACTGCTGACCAGGCACTTCCAAATCCCACACCCTTCTGAGCACACCTGCCAAGACTGGAAAAACACAAGGCTGAGCCACTCAGCCCCAGAAAGCAACATGCCCATCAAGACAAGGCTTTGGTTGCTTTTACTTGTTTGCACTTATTTCAGTATGCTGGATGCACAACCCTGCTGGAGTGCTGACATTTGTGACACTAATGAACAGTCCCATCTCCTTGGTGATTTCAGTTCCTTACTTGATTGCATATCATGACTTCTGGCCTCACTGAACAACAGGACACCAAAAGACTGCAGAAGAAGGCTGTATTTGCTGTGAAAGACTGGCATACTTTTACTGTATGACTTCTGAATGAAGCTGTGACCCACTCATGCAGAGACCTAACAAATACCGGCGATTAATACTGAAGTCACTAGTCAGCTCAGCAGTGTGGTCGGATCTCCAAACCAGATCTCCAGCAAAATCAAAGACATCCACTTTGTGAGTCAGAGATAAAGTCATTCTGCAGGAAGGGAGAGGTCTGCATCACTACTTACCATCTGTATTAGAAAAGTGCTCAAAGAAAATTTGATGGGCCACTGCTCTGCTCCACAGCTTAATGTCCTCATCGTCAGATTAGCCCTTCTTGCCACTCCTGAACCCAGAATGCTGGTATGACTTGGCAGCATCATTCCCACTGCTTTAGTAGGATCAGCTCAAGAATCACACAAGAGCACAGCTTGAAGCATTCAAGGAAGAACTAGGTGACAGCATTTCACCACCTTTCAGACACATTATGCAGATAAAAGCTAAGCTTTTTTCCTCCCATTTCCAGCTACAGGTACAGTATGGCAGTCACAAAATGTATGGTGAGGCTTTTTGCTTGTTTGAAAATCTTTCTACCTCTCCACTAACTTAGGGAGAATGACGAGAATATACTGTTGCTGCAGTCTTCCAGCTACTCTCCCAGAATCATCTGTAGCATGATTGTGTCTTAATCTAATTAGTTTCAAGTAAAACAAAACTTGCAGCCTAAAATGGGTAATAATTTTTTCTCTGCTTTACATTTTTTAGTAGAACGTATCCTTAATTTGTAGACTATCTTATCAAACCACACTAAAACAGAAAGAATTGAAAGCATTCACTGAAGAACAAGACAATGTGTGCAAAGAGGAACAGCATCTGTAACTACAAGAAAAGAAAAGACTAAAAGGACAATTAATCCATACTACTTCAATGAAAATATCTGATATGGAGCTGAGGATCAAAACAGATTTCCTCCTCCTTTTGCATACCATCTTTTGCATTCTTTCAAGAGAACCCTGGGTCTTCCTTTGAAGTCTGTTCTGACTTCTGCTTCAGAAAGGATGCTGCTGGACTAATTCATCAAGCCTAGCAAAAAACATGTTACAAGCTTGACAGTGGCAGACAGCTATTGCAAGATGGGGCTCTAGCCCACTACCACCAGCAGCTATGCCTGCAATCATGGAGCACTCAGAATAGCAGGGTTCTTGTACTTCGTCATTTATAATGTGTCCTTCCTGATGCCTTGGCCACAAACCTAAAAGTGGAGCTCCTTCTGCTACGCAGAAAGGTAAGGCAGAGCAAGACCTAGAAACCCTGCTCCAGTCCAAGCTGAGTGACTGAACACAGTCAGAACAGCACTAGCAGCTTAATTATTGTTTTTCTTTCATAAAAAAAGAAAAATAAAAAAAAAGGAAGGAAGAAATACAGTTTAGCCTGAGGGTATTAGTTTCTTATGCAGGTCAAAACATTTGCTCAGGGCTCCCAATATCCTTTTACAACATAAAATCAAATAAGACAGTAAACTGAGGGCAAGAGGGACGAGAGAAGCGGGGAATACATTCTCCTCTGTGTTTCAACAGCACCTAGCACAAAGGAGTCCAGCACTATGGATCTTGGCACTACAGCTAAACAAACAACAGACAAGCATTATGTTAGGAGTTGAAAGTACTCTTCACCTGCTGGAGGTTGACCCTTGCATCCAGTAGCTCCTCTACTGCAGATGATGGCATGGACACATTATGATGGAGGAAGTCAGAGAATGTCTCATTGTCAATCAGGAAATCCCGAAGTTTCAAGTCTGGAAAATGACAAAACAAGCAAAATTCTGGTCACAGCAAAGCCTAAAGGAAGCTCATGTGAGAGCACTGAACAGGAAAAGCCAAGCTGACAAATGGGGGAGAGGGAATTACACAAACCATAGCACAAAAGGAAGAGTAGCTGCTGGTAAAGTGCTATGAAACTTGGCAGGCTTCAGAAATGTCAATCTGTGATGTCTTGGTCTCAAAAATCCCCCGAACCAACAACAGACAAAGCAATCAACTCTCAAAACCAACTCCCATTAACATAATTAGTTCAGGTCAATTTGCTCATAGATACACAGAAGCAAGGCACACCAAGTTGCTCCCCGGATATGAAACCTGCTACAGCATTAGCACTTAATCCCTGTGTTGTTACTGAACATTGGACTGAGCTGGTACATTTGACCACTGAGGGATTTACTAGCCTTTAGTCAATTATTAACAGCTGATGTACTCTACCATTAATTCCAAATTCTGACACATGCAGACACAGAGGTACATACAAAATTGCATACTAATCTTAGCTACTTGGAATTAAAAAATACATTTTCTTTTCCATGTGCTTCACCTTCTCAAGCCATTAGTGTTTCAGTTCTTGACTTCAAAACAAATTTGTACCTACACCACAGAAGAGGGGAATCATCTGGAAATTGTAATCCAAGCACACTATTAAAGTCGACAAAACTGGATATTCAGAAGCTGACTCCCACAGCTGACACTGTTTCGTGTTGTTTTCTTAGGTTTTGTGTGTGGGTTTGGTTTTTGGGTTTTTCTGGGCGGGTTTGTTGTTGTTTTGTTTTTTGGGTTTTTTTGGGGGTGGTCTTTTTTTTTGTTTGTTTTGGTTTTTAGTTGTTGGTTTGGTTTTGTGGTTTGGTTAGGCTTTTTTGCCCCTCCATCCCCCCCTTTTTGGGGGGAGGTGGAAGTAGTGTTTAGTTTTGGTTTTTTGGTCGGTTTTGGGTTTGGTGGGGATTTTTTTGTTCGTTTGGGTTTTTGTGGGGGGGGTGTTGTTTTTTGTTTAATTTTTTTTTTGTTTGATTTTTCTTTTTTTTTTTTTTTTGGTGTTTTTTTTCTGATGGTTTTGCAGGGGGTGGGTTTGGCCTGTCTCGGGCAGGTGACACTCGGGGAAGAAGCCGGGTCTGGACTCGGGGTGGCACTTGCGGCTCGCAGCGCTGCGGGCGGAGGAGCCGGCACGGGGAGGAACCACGCGCACCGAGCACACGGGGTTACTGACGGTCATTGCTCCCTCATCCACATATCCAGTTACAAATTCCCCGCTGCCTTTTTGTTCCACACCAAGAAGTAAATCACCCGCCTCAGCTGAGGCAACGCGGAGGTTACTCTGGGGCGAGAGTCTCTCCCTCGCCCTCCTCTCTGCCACGCAGCAGGAGCACTCATTGATGTGCTGGTTTTAAACACGCTCGAACCCCGCTAACAGAACCCGCCATCAGCCCTCTCCCTGCCCGGGGAAAGGCTGGGAAAAGATCTGGCTCCGGCAATAACACAAAACCGTCCTTTTCTTTCCAGCAGAGGCTAAAGGACCATGCTTCACTGCGAGCAGAGGAAAAAACTTCCCCCACCCTGATTCCTTGGATACGTCCTACATGTGCCAAACTCCCTAAACACTTCTGCAGCTTGTTTATTTTTTGGTGAGATCATCAACTGTTCAGAAAGTCAGATGGACAAAGGGGTGGCTGACTGAAGGCACACTGGCACGCAGAGACCAGATGTTTGCAAGCTTTTTCGTTGAATCTGCCCCTACTTAAGATATCTTTCAAGTTTCACTTAAAGGGCCACATGCCTCAGAAGAAAGAAAAGGTAGCAAAGAAATAATTCTTCCACTTTTTCCTCAGAGATGTGTTGCATTTTGGTTTGACTAGTCTATTTTATCGGAGTTTGGCTTGGAGTTTTTTTGCCATATGGAGGCATGATTTTCTTGGTCAGGGAGATACTCTACAAGCAATTACAGGAATGCAACCTGAACTACAATGAGATTCCTGCTGACCTGCCTGTAATCATGAAGGGGAGTAACAAAGAGCCACCATCTTCCACAGCTGTAATTAAACAGCCCAGCATTAGCAGAGTATTCATCCCCTGCCTTTTTTGTCGTGCCAAGCATTGCCAGACTTGCTTAGCACTAGAATTTACTGAAAATCAATGCTGCCTTCCAAGGAATTCCTACGAATATCTGAACAAGTTTTCATCATCATTTGGAGTAAATAATGAAGGAAATAGAACAAGGTTACCAGAACTGTGTGGCAGTGTTTGGTTCCCAGACAGCTGATCATGAAGCCCTGAGCACTACCCAAGACCACACATGAAAGCTCTGCAAGACCAAGGAACTGAATCCCAACACCATGGTCCAGGCTGCCCTAAGCACAAAACCAGCCTTTTGTACCATGCATTTTCTCCCACACCCCATCTGGTCCTACTTCCAGGATTTGTGGGCCAGTGTCTTAGGCAATGCCTCTCCTTCACAGAGGCATGCATAACAGTTTGCACATGAAAACACAGAAAGCACCAAACACTGCAATACATCTGAATTCTTTCTCTGGATACCTTAAAAAGTTAACAGAGGTTTCCTTTTGAAAACAGCCATTCACATCCAAGATGACTGCATGCCCACGAGGGCCTAAGGAAATGAAAGAGCATTACTTAGAAAAACCCCTCCAAAAATAGAAAGCAAAAGAAACAGGCAAGTCTTCTGAAGGCTAATACCAAGTTACTTAATAATGCGAACACTTTGAGTCAAACGCATTTTACCACCACAGGCCTACTACTGCAATATTTTGCTGCCACAAAATTTTAGACACACTATCAAGTAATCAAATACACGAGACAAAATGTCAGCTCAAACGTGATATAACTTGTGTGTCTCCCCTCCCGCTTGAGAGTGGCCAAGAGCATCGTTACAGTCAGCCTGTGCAAGCTGGTGGGCACAGAACAATGCCAGGCAGCACACTGGAGACCAGACTCTCCACATATGTTGACATGGACATGCAGCCTCTCCTTGCCCCTCCCCTTCATCTTCGACAGAAAACCGAGGGAGCTGCAGCCCTCACCCCAGCTGAAAACATAGGCCCCAGCAAGCAAGCCAAGCCCTAGGTACAAATGGGGAGATAAACTTGAGGTCAGACTGAGCAAACACACTCAGACTGTCAAATCTGATGTGAACCATCTTGCTGATTCAGTGGTGGAATAGTCAGCAGAAATAATACTGAGACAGCTTTTCCCCATGGCAGACTACTTTTGCAGTTTCAGTCCTGACATCAAGGGAGCAACAGCAGAGAACAGACACTACTGCTTGTAAACCATGAAAATAATCCCAACAGGTCTGGCAGGGCTGAAACGCCTCCAGTTGTAATTAGCTCCAGTTTGGGCAGAGTATGTCAATGCAACAGATGACCATTCCCATCCACACAAAACAAGCAGAAGGGACATCCATATCCATGTGCGATAGGGAGAAAAATTCCTTCATATGGTCATGAAGCTTCCAGCACAACTGAGAACTCCCAGACCTGGAGTTCTTGTGCCTTAACCATAAAACGTCCCTTTCTCTCTGAAGTCACCAGTCAGGATCAGACAATCACACATGGCAGCATTTCATGGACATTGTTTTCACAAAAGGCACAGCTGTCCTTTTCCAGACAGTTCAAACAAACCTTGGGGGCTACATCCTGGGCATCAAAACCAGAAACTCTCAGATTTTCCTGTTGCAGAGCAACACTGTATTACATCCTAAGTTGTACATTTTACTGACAACCTAACCTTTCCGGAACCCTCATGCCTGGGCACTGTGTTTGCCCAGTCAGTCTTTGCTTAAGAATGAAATCTTCATGCCAAAGAAAAAGAACAACCCCAAGCCCCAAATGAATTCAAAGATCAAGACAAATCACATGAATTAGTGAAGAAAAACAGCCTCTATGCTTGCTTTATTTACTAATTAAAATTATCATCAAAATAAAAATATGCATTATAAAATAATGGCTAATCAGTGCTATTGGTGGTCTCTGTTCCATTCAGACCAGAACTGAACACTTATTTTGCAGCAAAGGAAGCATCTGTGGTCCAAAAGCCACAGGTTTTAGTTTCCTCATTACATCCCCAGTTACTTTCATAAGTTCTAAGGGGGAAGGGTGGGGGGGGGGTGTCAAAGTGCAAGGGAAGCCATGGTTGGGAATCACTATTAATTTGCTGATCTTACTACAGGTATGATACATATGATACATGTCCCATAGTAAGCAGTGACAATTTCCAACGGTACTGGGAAGATCCACATACAAGTGAAAAAAGAAAAGCTTCTAGGGGCAGGTTACAGGACAAGACTTGTCAAGCTTCTCTCCCTTTCTTTCTTCCTTCACTGAGGAGCATAGAGATCTCACACCTTCCTCCAAAAACTTAATGATGCAGTGTCTTTTAAAATTAAACAGCAGGGTGGGAAAACAGAAAGCACGGAAATTGTGGCTGTGTTTTTCATGTCCCGATACACTGCGTTCTAAAAATAAAAGGCATGCAAATGGTATTCAACCTTATCTCAACCCACTGTAGAGTACAAAGCTCACCAGGTCTCACATTAATTTATGGGGTTTCTGCCCAAAGGATTTGTGCCCATAACCTGCAATAGACCAGGTTTTCAGACACTTTAAAGCTAACAAGCTCAATGAAAACCCTGTGACAGGCAGACCTACTTCCCAGCTTCACATACCTTAACTCCCTATAAAAAAAACTTCTGACCCTTATTTCTTACCACAGAGAGTGCTCATAGGGCAACGCAATCATTTTTGTAACAGCAGCTAAGGCATCACAGCAGAATGAAACAGTAAGATAGGATGAGGCATGAGACACTTCAGCTTCAGAATCAGCAAGGTTCCACAGTGCCCAAAGGAGACAAAAAAAAGAGAAGTGGTTTTCCAGCTCAGCACCTGTCTCCACCAATTAACAGAAGGAGCAAAGCAAGGAAGAATGTCAAGCAAGCAAACAAGGTATTTTCTTGTCCTTGTTCAAAGACTTGAGATTCACAGTTCCCCATTCAGGTAAAACAGCACTTTTACAGGAAGGGAAAGCCCAGCCTGATTGCACAGCTGGCTGTCAAGTCTGTGCAAAACTGTGCTCAGGTGTGGCGGGAGAACAAGGTCACAAGGCACTCTGGTCACACACGCCTCCTTCACCCAGGGCACTGCCTCTTCACTGATCATACTTCCAGCAACAGAAGATTTGGACAACACAAGTCCATGGAGATGCTGAAGCTGAGACCAAGAGCAGAAGGCTCCAGCAGCTGACTGCATTTACTGGTAGCTCGTATGACCACTACAAAGATTCTGGCTAGAAACTCACATGGTGAGATGACCAGAATCAAATCAAATGCTGACAGTTACCTTGTACACTGGAAGCTTGTATTAATTTTTCATTGTCCGGGAAGTATTCCTCTTGAATCGGTGACAGGTGCACTTGAACACCTGGACTGATTTTCACACTCATCACTCACTTATCACACTCATTGTGTCAATAAATTATATCACTGATTTATTGACAAAATATGTCTGAAGCTACTTCACATAAAAATGGGCTCTCAATTAATTTCAGAGAACCAAAGACTGAATGACTTTAATTTTATAACCATCCAGAGGAAACAGCAATCTCCTAATGGTGAACCATGCTATTATACCCTACAGAGTCAATGACCTGACTGATACTGGGAAAAGCAAACTTTTCACAGTGCTGGGCAAGGCAACAAGTTTTCATCTGCCTTCATTATACTCCTAGCCTTGGACAATGCATCCAAAAAGCATGATAAAGTTATATTTTTTAAGGTTTTTGGTCTTGTTTTTTTAAGCAGTTACTATGTTTTAATTACTCTTTTCCTCTAGAGCAGCTTTCCCCCGTGAGGTGAGAATAGCGCTCAGAGCTGCCTGTGTACTTACCTATTAATGCTGGCAAGAGCTAAACTGTTCTCTGAAAAAGTTGGACAGCTATACCCTGATTTGCTTACAAGAAATCAAACAGCTCAGCAGGCCTGTTGTGCAGGATTGACTAGTGTGAAAATACAAGACTAATTTGCTCACAAAGTGCTGTTCCTTTTGCAGCCACAGCCTGACCTGTTTTTACAGCAGGCTACAGCTCTCTGCTCTGAAGCAGTCACACATCTGCCTCTGCAGACACTAGATAATACCAAAGTGAACACCCCATTAACCAGGGCCCATCATCTTCGTATATCTGCCATGCCAAATGGTGATGTGAGTAAAGAGGAGGAAGCCTGCCATCCACCTCCAGCACCTAGCATTTTTCCTGGGAGAAAGGAAAGGTGTGCAACAGCCCAGGTCTTCCCTCTCGTCTTGAGACTGTGACATTGGGACCACCTCCGTTCCTTTCTGAGTCACTGTTTCTGCTTAGAAGAGCTTTAAATATAGTCCAGCACAATTATTCTGGCAGAAAGCACAGCTCTCAGCGTGTATGAAAGCACATACACAAACCAGTCTTCAGCTAGCCTTCACTGGGGGTACACTGACTGACTCCAGGCATGCAGAGCCTGTTAAGCTGAGATCCCACCTCTGCCCTGCGTGGGAAGCCAGCAGCAAACACAAGGCTAATACAGCCCTCCGTGCAGCTTCTTTATGCAAGACAAGAGAAAGACTCTGCCAAGAAAGCCAAGACATAAGGCACAGAGGCAAAAGCCTCAGGCTGGTCACCATAGCCCTGCCAGCAAACCCAGCATGCAGAGCCTCCTGCCTAAGAAGGGGCACACCCAACCACCTCCCCAAGCCCCACATTATGCCTCAGAACAGATATTCTCGTGACTTTCCCTGTTGCAAGACAAATTCTGTTATCTGCACAGACAACCGTGAAATAGAGCTTGCCAATGAAAAAAGGAGAAAGAAATTAAGACTTCTAACAGTGCAAAAAATATTAAGCAGGCTTAAAGGAAGAAGGAAGAATAGTCATTGTATTGCTTTAAGAAGCAAATTCTGAGTAGAGCTCCAAACTGCATGGCACTAGTTGAAAAATCTCATGCTGATGTTCACAAAATAAGGACAAACTGCAAATTTCTTGGCCTCTGAACTGGCTTGTCAGTCACAGATGATGGACCACAGATGTGACAATATAAAATACTTTCAAGGGTGGTAGACTGAACACATTCAGGGATAGTATAAACTATGGAGAATGCCAGCTCAGGGCAAGAGGGGTTCTTCCACAGAGGCAGAAACTAATAATTTGCTGTTAAGACTGGATTTTCACTGCACTAGGAATATTATGCTCTGGATAATATGCAGGTTTTAGATGTTTCAAAACACCAACTCAAAAGGTAAAATGTATTTTAAAAACCCCAAACAACAGAGACTGAAAACTAAATGCCATGGTCACATCCAGTCACATACCACAATTCTAATAGCAAGCAAGGAATGGCACTGTGCTATTAAAAATGCATGGAGCTGAGCAAAAGTTGAAAGAATAAGCTGTGACCAAGGAGGACCCTGTCCAGATTTCCTTGTACTTGAGCAAGTGACCGTAAAGTTAGTAGAAATTCCAATCACAGGATAAAAGCAGGGCTGGAAATGTTAATCAAATGACCATTACTAACTGCAGAAGTGTTTTTATAAGCTGGGTATGTAAGCATGCATGTGTGACACTGCTGGTTCAAATGCAACCAGAAGACACTTATATGAGAATAATTTTGAACCCCCAAAACAAGCAGGCAGAATGAATCCAGCAGTATATTCCTACTCGAAAATTATCACAGCACCACCTATCCAGTTTGAAGAGCTTCTCCCACGAAACTGGCATGGGTAATGATGAACTTTAACCAAAATACCAGGCAGAACTTTACAGGATCAAAGCACTCTGACTGTCCTTACACAGAAAGGCTGATGAGAAAAAGCTACCCCTCCCTTGGGTGTGAAGGCTCATGCTGCCAGATATCTGTTCCTCTTACTTGTCACAATTTCAGGGAACCTGACTGACATTTGACTTATTCTAAAGTTTAGCAAGATACCAAATCTGCAGTCAACAGATCATAGTAGCTCTTACTTTTTCTACTTTCAAGAAGACCTGACACCTCTGAATTTAGTGCCAAGTCATAATGCTCCTTATCTAGCACACTGCAGCATAAGCCACTTCCAAAACAAAGAGTAAAACCAATCAAAAAATGCTGAAGATTAACAAGAATAAACCAATCATTATACTGCACTTAGTTTAACCAGGAACTCTGTCTACTTCCACTGAAAACTCACCTACATCTAAATTATTTCAACCTCCCAAGATTGCTCCCTGTATTTCAATTTAGAATTTAGTTGGTCACTGCAAAATTACCCTTATGGATACTTGTTTGGGTTTGCTTTTGAGTCTCAAGTCCAATGGAAAGGAGTAAAAGCCTCAGACTTCAGCACTAAAGAAAGATATGTTTTCTGCACCTAGTTTAGGGCAACCTTTGCAAACATTCAAGTCCTTCACTGCTACAAATCAGACAGTTGAGCAACAGCACTTCAAAATAATCAAAGAACTTTCTTAATCTTTGGGAAAGACTGAAAAACAGATGCTTAGTAGATAATGATTGCCCAAATTCATGTAAAGTTTTGGCTGGAAATCATGTCTCTCATATTCTAAGTGTGACACTATACTTCATGACATCAGGATGATCCCAACAAACCCTGTCTTGGTAGTTTCAGAGCTCATTCTTCCAGCTGGTTTTCTATTGGACTGTCAATATATTAGCCACTCCTTCCCTTTGGTACTGACATAACTTGCTGGCTGAAAATACACCCTGGAGCATTTGCACCACTCTGTTTTATGCAGAGGACTGGATTACTTCTACACATATAAAAGAGAAGTGCCTCCTGGTGCTTTAGGGACCTGGTTCTGTGTGCCAGCGTCACAAAGAACTGCAAGTACCTGAAGAAAATGGAGTATATACTGCTGGAGACGTCTTATGCATTATTTCTACAGATACACTGGTAAAATTCCTTGCACTTTAAGGTAGCAGAAGAGATAATATGAAAAAGAAGGAAAAAAAAAGGTAGGTGAAAACCGTTGTTGGGACAATGGACTTCCATGTCCATATCACATCTCAAGTGTCAAAACAACTTTTTTTTTCTCCCTACTGTTATGAAATAGCTTTTTGTTGGGTAGGCAGCAGTGCTGCTTTCCTAAGGAGGTGGCTGGCACAATCCAGAACAGGCACTCAGACTTCAGATATTGCTATTTTTGCAGTAAGCTGTCTTTGCTCCATCAGCAAATCTCCTTCTGGCATGTATCTATGCTCAGTCAGTCTCAGATATGGTCCAGTTATGTTTCAGCTGCACCTGTTAGAGTAGACAGAGTAAGACCTCCAAAGATAAAATAGTTTATGCTTATTAAGTTCTGACCGTCTGTGGTTACATAAGCCTTCTGACAATGTCAAGAAAAGCACATGTAAATACTACCTCAGCTAGTAAGTACCTCTAAAAACATGTTTAGAAGAACAAAAAGGTTCAAGAAGGGGAAAGAAACCTCATCACAAAACACCAGAACTCACAGGAAAGGGTCCTATTTTAAATAATTTTAAAGGGTCTTTTATTGCACCATTCTTAAAGCTAAAGCTAAATTAGAAAGGGAAGGAAACTCTGGCTGTTTACAGAGGATGTGTGTCACAGAACAGTATGAATCTCCCCCACATGTAGCACACAGAGTGCTGCCAGGTCAGCATAAAAAAAAAAAAAAGCTAGGGCAAGATCTTCAGCGAATAGATGAGCTACATTCCACTAAATTTTCAGAGCTACACCAATTTATTTTTTTTTTCAGCTGAGAGCTCCTGATACACAGGCCTAAGCAATATGCAGTTTAAAAAACTCTGTTAATTATTGACACTCAGTAAATACATAAGGATATACCTATTTTTTAAATTCTGCAGCTGTGGCATTTAATGCAATGGATTTTTTACCAGAATTTTGAAAATAAAGCATATTAAAATATAAGCATAAAACCCATAAAGTGAATTAAAAACTTATTTCCAACAATTCACAACTACTGCTCAATAAAACACAGCAACAGCAAAAAATCTCTAGGGGTGGAAGTGGAGAATGTCACATTTTAATGAAGGTGCAAAGAAATTCAGCAACAGGTGGCAGAAAGTTTTTGCCTTATTTTAGTCAGTATCCTGGTACTAACACTCACTTATCTTATGACCACAAAATATTTAAAGACCATGAAAGACTGCCCAAAAATTGAACTGCCACGGATTTTCAAAAGAATCAGGTAAGCAGTGCTCTGTCCTCTTGCCTGTGTAAAAAAAGAAGTTGATTCACCATTAACATTTTTTTAAAAGCCATCAGCTTTTATTGCATCCTGACTGCATCAAAAACTGCCACATCCTACTGTGTTTGAGAACGAGAACAGCTGTTTATTTACTTAGTTCACAGGAATGCTGTAAAAATTAGGTAATAAGTGTTTGAAATGCATGCTGAAGATAAAATGTTTTATTACTACAGACGGCTCCAAAGCTGAATATTAACTTGAGAGATATAGGAGGTCAGACCCAAATTAGGCACTCTGGCCTCAGTACCAATCAAACGCAGAAGTGTACAGGGCTTTGTCCAAATGGGGCTATTTCATAATCTCCACTCTCATGAGAGCAGAGGCCCACGGAAATCCCCCGAGAAAGCTGAACTTTTCATCAGATAACAGTGTTACAGATTTCCTAGGGGACTATTAACACTAAGCTCAATGTGAAAAGTTTCTATCCAGCTGTCTCAACCAACCTCAGACTAGCTTAAATAAACTCAATGCAATCTTCCACAATCCAGGCAATTTCTTAACATTCTGAGATTAGAAGTCAAATGCACAATTTGCCAGCGTGGAAAACAAAAAATAAATGCAAACTGAAGCTAAAACAGAATGAGCTTTGGCAACATAGTCCCGACATTGCTACATACAAAGAGGGAGATAATAGCAAGGTGTGAGAGATTTAAGTGTTCACTTAACCCTCTCCACTTCATTTTGCTGGTTTAAAATAAAAGTTAGTGTGGACAGACAAGGCTAAAGCCTAAAGAAAACACACAGAACTTTCAAAGATCTTCCCACCTCTGCGGCACACACTAATACTAATTACTGGCACAGTAAGAAATTCTTATTTTATCACTGTGTCTTTATCTAGACAAGTTAAGAAAGATAAAGGGGAAAGAAATTACGAAATTGCATCTACTGGAATAGCTCTGTTGCTAATTGTAGTTATGGTGCTGTTGGCTCCCCAGCACGCAGTCAGACCATGAACTGGCACTATCAAGTTAGCCGGTTCTAAAGTAACCATGCTGCCAGTGCAGCCTTATGCTGACAAGCTTGCAGTTTACCCTGTGTTTTTAACAGGTTTCACACAGTCTTCTGCAATGGGATTCACAGAAATGCTTTTCTCAAGCTCCTATCACCTAGTATAGTTCAGACACTACAGCAAGGCCAGATTTAACATAACACTGCACATGTTTTTTCAATTCCCCATTCAAAGAGATTTCAGTCTTGCTCTATCACACCCATGCGTATCTACCTAGAATCCAAGCTGGCGTAATTCTAAACTTCTGTCTTCAAAACTGCCTCTGTACAAAGGAAATTTAGACCAAAAGCAGCCCCTAAAGCCCAGTTCTACAGGATCAGACTACAGCAATACACATTATGCTATACGTGTTTACCCATCTCAAGCAAAGTCACATAGTAACGACTGTTCATGAACAGTCTCATGCAAAACAAGCGTGATTCTCCTGGAAACAGATTTTAAAGTACAGCAGACCTTCGTACCTTGACCTCTGTCAAGATAATTTTATTGGTTTAATCACATCCTTGGATTTCAAATAATAAGGAAAGCAGAAGCAGGCTCTACTGAAAGTGTCTAGGTAAATTGCAATTACAGGATGCTATTTTCTGAATTATGCAAATATCATGCCGCCTAACTAATTAAAGCTATATACCTAATTGCCCAATAAAAAACCTGGGACCGATGCCGCCATAAGAAGTTTTTTCTACCTTTGCCTATCTCTTGACTGTCAGCCTCCCAGTTTCAGTTGAGGACAGAAAAAATAACAGACCCATTGGATTCACAGAGAGACTTTGTCCACCACCTATAGTAAGGAACTTAAAGCACCTTTCCAAGAATGTTTTAGAAATGTTTTTCCAGAAGATCTGCACTTGCCTAAACAATTGCCATTTACTTAAAAAAATAAACTCCAAGGACATTCATGTCCGTGTCTGTTCAGCAGCATGGACATTTGAAGAAAAATAATCAGGCAAATGCAGAAAAACTGCCATGTGTACATGAATCTCCTACCCAACCACCATGGCACACCACAATCTGTGTGCAGCCCAAGTACCCAGTATTGGCTGCTTCTTGCACTTGCTCGTTGTGACAGGCTGCATCTGACCACAGCGGAAACCACAGTGGCTCCCACACAGTACCATACTCCCCTTCCTGGACAGATGCTTCAGGCTGGGAGGCAGCAGCAGCCAAGAATGCCTTAGGGACTTCTGCTGAGGGCTAGTGCAAGGTAACTGGTACTGAAAACACAAAGGTAAAGTAACCTCCCTACCTACCCCAACAAGTCAAGACCTCTCCTGATAGCACAGGGCAGCATTTTGGCAACACTTTTCCCCTGGCCTAAAGGAAAGGCAAGGACCTGAATGTCACTGTGGAGCACACTATCAGAGAATCCAGGTGTGTATTTATGTGCAGCAACAGGAATGCCACAGCTGGTGTTAGCAGGTCTTCCCAGGTGTGAAGGCCACCTGGACATATGGTTTGCCAGTCTTCATTCTAGCCTGTCTGGTTTTTGATAGGATTCTTCCCAAAGGAAGTCAGGGAGGAAACCAGTTTAATTAGGCAGGCAAAGGCAGGTACAAAAATCAATCTGAATGCTTAGCTTGAGG
This sequence comes from Catharus ustulatus, assembly GCF_009819885.2. Taxonomy (NCBI): domain Eukaryota; kingdom Metazoa; phylum Chordata; class Aves; order Passeriformes; family Turdidae; genus Catharus; species Catharus ustulatus. The sequence continues at coordinate 45,677,294 of NC_046262.2, read as the reverse complement.
GCGTGGGTTCACTTTATTTGGAACAAGACACTACAGGTGATGGCTAACTCCCTCCTTAATGTCACCTAGCAGATAATGTATGGTATCCTGTTTCCCTGAGCACCCTGTAATCATGCAGTAATACACAAGCATCAGAAAACCTCTCCAAAGGCTGTTCTTCAGCCCAAGCCCTCTACCATCCTTTACCTGTTAAATGAAAGAAACATTAACAGCACTGACCAGACAGGCTGCAAACTCCTTTGGTCTCAACATCTCTCTGTGCAGCAGAGCACTGCAACATCAGCAAAGAATGCTACCCAGCTGATCTTTTACCACTAGCAATACTAATACAGCAAGCAACTAATACAGCAAACAAGGGACAGGCAGGGCACATGTAGAATAATAGCCCAAGATCTGATGCAATTTCTTAGACAATGTTTGTTTCCCTCTGCCTATTTCATTGCTTCATTTTTGTTTAGTTGGGCTGGCTTCAAAAAAAAAATAGAAACATGCCCTTTGGGATCACTGAAAACTAAAAGCAATGCAGTAAATACTAGCCAGGCTGGATTATATCTGCAACTTTTAGCAATAACCAAAGAAGATGGCTTTAATTATACCTGTTAATTTACACCCTGTGGCACTGTAGAACGAAGTATTTTGGAGTCTTGTAGAAAGAAGGAAGAAATAAAGTGTGCCTCAGAGTCAACAGCAAGCTGTATCTCCATCTTTCAAATCAGAAGAAAAGCCTATTTCTTGCAAACACCTAACCTGATAAAATGGCACAGAGGCCAGCTGCAAATTCAGTGCCTGCAAGCAGCAATCCAAACCTACTGCAGCTGGCAATCCCAGCAGCCTTGTCATGCTCTTGAAAGTGCCGTCACCAAGGTCTTTGACTCTCTGTACTGATTTGCACTCTGCCTTATCATGAGTGCTAAAGACCTTGGTGGCATTGCTGGACAGAGATGTAACAAGGGGAACAGAGAGGGCACCTGGCACCTACCTGCAAAATTGATCATGTTATGGTATGTGTGTGCCTGCACGTAGATTTCACTGCTTGGGACTTGCTGGAGGCAGCCACACAGCAGCAGTGCCCAAGAGTGTGACAGCTGCATGTGCTGAACTCCACTTAGCCACACCACCACTTAGCACCTTATCCTGCCGTCCTGGACAAAAAAAAAGGTGCTACATAAAGCATCACTGGACTGCTCCCTACTGATAGCACCTTCCTCTCCAACAGAGAGCTCTTCTCTGCTCCTCCTCCTCAAACACCTGCACAAACAGCCCTGTTATGAGGAATTATCTCCTTATTAAGGAATGCCTAAGATACAAAACCTGTTGGAATGAGTGAATACTGTGGCCTGAACAAAACCTCTGTGTCCTACCTTGTCTTTACCAAAGACACTGACTTGCACGTAACTGTGCAAGCAACTGCAACCTGGTGAGCAGTCTGACACTTAAGTAGGTCTCTTGTCCTCAAGGCTCAGCTTATGCTTAACTTCAGATCAGATGACTAAGAGTCACACCTTGAACATTAGTTTGTGAGGGTAGTTTTAAAGAAGGTTCAATTGAAAGGACTTTGGCAAATGCTCTCTGAACAGATTCAGACATCAGTAGCCAGATACAGACACAACCACTCTGCATGACTAGCATTAGCACCAATTTGCATCCTAGCAATGAGAGATCGGCCTGAAACAGGCTTCCAGGAGTTGTAGTGGGAAGAGCGTTGGGAGGCGAGAAGGGAGCTGCAGACACTCCAACAGAGTCACACCACACACCAAGAAGCATACAGTCCATTTCACTGGGAAAGTTGCAAAGATACACCTGTCTGCACCACCAATTCACATGGCTTCAGATCCAGGCCAGAACTAAAACATACAGGATTTTACAACGTTTTCCATTATTAGCTTATTGAAAATTAGCCCTCCTGCTACTGGGGGAAACACATGTATAAAGACAGTGCTTTCACAGTGGGTGGTGCACCTACATCTGAAATCCCCTCCTACTGTCTCCTTAGGTTCCCAGAGTCAGTGGAAGAAATGCCCCAGAGTGAAGAGGATTTGCATCTCTCCCACCCCAACATGAACAGCAACTGAGAGTTGACCTTCCTTGCACAGGAATCAAAGCACTGCTAAGTATAAATACTTGGGTGCTTCCAAGATTAGAGGATGCTGCTTCATGCATGCTGCCAGAGAATGAATCACACAGCCAAGGAGTGGGCAGCAGGGTCCACCAAGCTGGATGGCTCTGTAAATGAGCACGAGAAAGACAAACAGGCTTTGTTCTCCAAAAGTCTTATTAACAACAAACATTCTGTCATTCTCTGGACAGAGGCTGGATTTTTTGACTGCACATTTGAAATATTTTATTGTAGAAATATAATCTGTGATGACTGGGTCTGAGCCTTGCTTTTGCAGTCAGTCCACTAGTCTTTACAGTAGAGAGAAACATGACCCTTCTGACTTTCAACTTGTATAGTACTCCATATGCAAAACTCCCTTTGCAATTACTCCTCCCCCTCAGATTTTCCCAGCAGCAAGAGCTTCAACTTATGGCTTTGATAGTGCTCTTGTAAATGTCCATGTCTGACATTCACTGCGTGTCTCAATACAAAACACCACACCAGGATCAGGATCTACTCTCTTTGGAAAAGTAAACTTGCCAATACAAGTGTGAAAGTAGTACTGCTAAAGAGTAAAATACTACTATTAGAAGTGTAAAACCAGTAACAATTATATCTGTCATTCTGATAGAGAGAGCTTGTTCCCAGCTAACTAAAACAAACTAAACAACTGAAGATACCCATGAAAACAATATTAAACTTCTCCTTGGGAAATAGTCATCTTAACTCATATTAGTTATATTCATTTTATGTCCATCTCTGCACAAAGGGCTGACTCTACATCCTCTCCCCTCTGAAGCTGCTGCAGATTTAGGTAAAAGCGTGAAGATCCCACTCACCAGCTCTCTGAGTAAAGAGAGGTGGCCTGGTGGTATGGATACTGAGCTCCTCAGCAAGGAGGAGTGTCCTTTATACACAACTATCAACTAATGATGAGTCAATAGACCACAGTCTTATACGCAGATCTGATCACATCAGAATTCTGCAGAACCCTGAAGGGGAGAGAGAGGGGTTAAATATCCAAGAGAAACACCTTGCACAGTCCATGTCTGTATAAACATTCAGCACATACCTGCCAACTTGTCATGAACAGTACAGATTATTCCAAGGTGACATGCAATGTACTGAGCAACATAGAAAAGAATGCAAAAACACCATCTCTGCTTTATATGTGCTGAGTACACATCAGACTGTGTGACACTACTCATATCATAGAAAGTCAGGTATTTTTCTTCCTGCCACCATCCTCAAATGAGAGCTAAGAAGAACTACTGCTATGAAACTAAGGACAATTTTCACAAAACACTAAAATACCACCCATGTCCAAAGAGCTCTACATGATACATAAAGGCTGCAGGTGAAGACCCTCAATGGCTGTGCTCCCTTTTCTATTTGCTTGCTTTCTAAACCATCACTTTCCATCATTTCCACTAGACGCATGCCACACTAACACAGTAGCCAAGATAGATAATCCTTCAGAGAAGAATATGCCACAAAGCTTTTACAAGGTACCATGTCAGGGAGACCTGGAAATAACAAGAGATCCACCACATTTTCTGAAACTGGACAGAGCTCTTTCACTTCCCAGCTCTGCTGCAAGCTTCCCATGTGATCTCACACCAGTCACTCATTCATCTGCACAAGAGGAAGGCACACCATCTTCTCATACTACCTAAAAATGGGAGGATTATAATTTTTTGTAGGAAATAATGGTGTGAAAGCCCCTCAGTTTTCTTTTGTATTCTGCCAGACAATATCGATATCAAAAAGTCATGTAGGATCAAAAAAAAAAAGACCTTCAAAACCAAACACAAGAAGGAAAATGGATGTTTTATTGTCAGATAACAACCAGCTTTGAGATTGTAAACTGGAGGCCAACATCAGCTTTTCCCTATCTGTGCTCTTCCAGCACACTTCCCTTTGGCGCTCAGGGGGTAGAAGACCAAATTGTAGCTACAATGTGTTCACTGCTTCACAAAATATCAAAATAACTAGTGCTTTCCAAAAAGACACACTACTTTGACTCCTCTGAGAAAACAACCACTTTAAATAACTTCAGTGCACCCAGGATTATAGTTTCACATCCAAAACAGCTGCTGTTCTTGGCATTACAGACCACACCTTTTTTTTCTTCCACCAAACAAATTAAATAGCACACAAAGCTCTGACACAGGAAAGGCTTAAGGTACCTCTGCAGGATTGGAAAAGGTTCGGTAAGTTCTAAGTTATAATCGCACACGTTATAGCACATTCCCAAAATTTACACACACACACAGAATTAAACAGGCCAGAAAATCCCAGATATTGACTCTATCAGGTTGTTACCTAAGCCAGAGGAATTTCCCAACTTGCGTAGTGCTCCCAGGACCTTCTGGACATCCTTTATACTTGTGTCCTGTTGGCTGTACAACAGCAACCTCCTGGCATCTGAGAACAGGCGGGAAACACTGTGGGAACACAGAAAAACAACCAGCAGTCATCAGCTCCATGAGCCACCATTCACGGATACTGTTTTATATACACCAACTCCAAACTTTAATCCCCTCTAGTTAAGCCACTCCAGCTCAAAAAACTCTTTTCTCAATGTGACAATCCAAGGAGCCTAATAAAAGATGTCTGCTAATACAAGGTCAATCTAAGCTACACTGCCAACATCATGCATTTGAAAGCATTTTTAAGATGGAGAGAGCTTCCTGCTGCCTACAAACTTCTGCTTCTTAGAAGCACAATAATTTAAGAATATCCTTGCTCCTTTCAAATGTTTCTCCAGATTGCAGATGTATTATGCTCTGTATTAAGCTTATCTTTTCTGACACCATGAATGTAGCAAGTAAGGGAAGGTATAGGAAAGCTGGCCATAAACTGTGCTTCCTTCATCATGTTAGCCAGTAGTAAGTACTGTAACAGACATCAGGGAATATTCCCTAAACCTGTTCAACTGCCTCTCACTCTATGCTGTTCAGAGGTTCATTAATCAGGGAAAAAGATGTTCTGAAAAAAGAGAACCTTAAAAAGCCTTGCTTTTTCTGGGTCAGATTCTGAGCCCAGGCAAGAAAATGGACTCAGTCCTTACCCACGCAAGGCTTTTCATTTACCAAGAATGTGATGCTCAGGTGCTTCTTGGACTTGGGAATTCTGCACACCTATCAGTTGACTGCTAGCCCCTATGAACGTGGTAACTGACAAATGTGGTACTTCAGAGGTGGTAGAAACTGCAAAACTCTCACATAGTGTAAGATTTCACAACTGGTAGGTGACTTCCAAATATACCATTCCCCCATGTTTCCCCAAGAACAGAGATAAGGCAAAAGCAGACAGACTCACATCGAGGCATTGAAGTTTCCAACAATACCAGGGGATTCCCCAGGAGTTGGATAGCGGAAACATGGGTTGTTGGCATTGCAGATGATCCCCTGTATCCATGGCAAGGTTCCTGCTGAAGGCATAGCTTTATTTGGAAAATGGCCTAGAACAGAAACACAGGAGTTAGGAGACATGATACAAGCCTCTACTACACAGCATTGTATTTGAAGAACAGTGCTAACCCCTGCACTGGTTATTGCACCAAAGTGCCCACAAAAGAGCAGAATAGAAACATTAAGAAGGACTGAGCTTGTATCAGACTCTCCACACTGCTCTTTCAAATCTTTCTGCTGGAGTCTAAACCTTACCACTAAAAGAACTTGTGAAGTCATAGGCCAGAGTTTACATCCTGTTTATGAATAAAGCAGTAACAAGCCACTCATGGCAGATCTCCACCAGTTTGCAACTTGCATACTTGTGAACCATAATGATTGGGGAAGAAAGGCCTTTCTTGTGTAATCCCAGACCTTACATAAGCTGTCAGGCTGCTTTTTGCAATGAGCTTGCTTCCTCACGCCCATACTAGGGAAGGGATCCTGGAGGAAGGTTATGCCCTTTCCTCAGTTTCTCAAAGCTCAAGACTTTGAGGATCAGATACCCACTCCCTCCTCCCTGGTGCCCACCTCATCTTCCCAGCATGCCTACAGTGACTCAGGGGACTGGCTCCCTACCTCCACAAGCCCAATGGAAGTACCAAAGCCAAAGAAAGAAATAGTATCAAAGCCTAAATTACAGCAAGGCTGATTAATGTGGGTGGCCGAAGGAAGATTGGAATCTTATCAGCCCTCCCTGGAGAAAGCCAAGGACTCTGTGCAGGAGAAAGATTAAGGAAATGAAGGTTTATTGTTTCCAGCACCCAGGGAACTCTTCTTCCTAGGTCTCTGTTTAAAATAGAAGAGCTATTTATCCAACTTGTCTGACTTTTGTTTCATTTTGTTTTTTTGATCTTCTTGGCTGAGGGGCTTGGGGAGAAGGAAGAAAAATGCTATGACTTTCAGATTCTTCTTGTAAAATTTCCCAGAGAATCATCTTCTCTGTCTTCCATGCTTTTCATTCTATATGGTTAGTAACGCCAAGAAAATGTTTAGAAAGAGGAATGGCACACAAGAGTTTATGGTAACTTTTTACACACAGTGATACATGTAACACTGGTTTCTCCAAGAGTAAAGCAGGAATCTGTTGGTTTTAAATCAAATGAGATACACGGAAAACAGTGCAACAGTACGTAAGTTTCAATTACATTCTTGTAAACATTCAGCTTTTCAGAAGACAATCTTAAACAGAGATTAATCACATCAGAGATTGTCAAATTCTCTCCCTCCAAAAAAGTGCAAAAAAGGCATTCCACCACCAAAAAAGCGCATTTTTAATAACTTGAAGGGTCACAGGAACAGAAAAGCAAGCTTCTACATAACAAAACAGCACACTGGCCCAACAGCAATCTAATATGTCTTCTCTCACTGGTCTGGTGAAAGCCACATAACTATCACTTCAAAGTGAATAGTTCCTCCATGTTTTAAGAGAACTTCCTCACACTAGGCTAAGCCGTCAAACAAACTCTGACAACAGTCCAATCCTTGGTTCTTCTCAAACAAGGAAAGAAAACTGAAAATTTTACTTGTTTGTTGAAAAACACTACCATTAAAATACTGAGGCTATGTGAAGGCTACAAAACACTTGCACACGTCTGTTACTGCTATCACCAGGCATTACCTACAAGTGATTTCATAACAGCATACAACACTGCCACTACAGATAAAAATCCTCCTTCCCTTAAGGCATCCACAGGGTTGCCAAAGAGCTCACCATCAACCCAAAAGCCTTCTATCTCTGGTCACAGTTCAGCAAAAACTGCTTCACTTCACAACACATCCACATCTGTCAGCATAAGTGAACATTCAGCAAAACCAATCCAGACACTACAATTTAGAAACCTATTCAGAAACCAGACACTCTTCAAAAAACAAAGAGGAATTAGCTATAGATGTGAATTAAAAATTACCAGATGCCCTGTGCTCTACAACTGCCGAGGAGAATGTAAGAAGGTGGGCAAAGCAGTAACAGTCAACATAAATGGGAATGGAAAAGGATTGCAGGTGAAAGCCTCAAAACTATGCTTATAACACTGTGGTGACAGAGCAAATGTTTTACATGAAGGCTACTGACTAGCAAGATCAAGCCAAGTTCTACAAAATCACAGCTCCTGCTACATCCCTGCCATACCTGAAATTAATTACCACTGAGGTTGCTAGTTATTTATAAAAGCTGAGTAGACCGCTTACATGCTTCCCATCAGCTTCATGTCTACATTACAGGTATCTCTCCTAATGCCATCGTAACATTCAGTCAGAAGAGGCAGTTCAAATTCCATGTAAAGTATGAGATTTAATTTAGAGAAGCTTCAGCTATGCTGTCGAGCACTGAAAAAAAGTGAGTTAGGCAGTACATGGGATCAGCAGAGTCCAAAGTGTAATGGAAAATGGCAAACACTAACACCTCAGCTTTAAAAGATACCAGCTTGAGCATCCAGCAAACAGCATAAAATGCCCCAATTACTGCAAAGACAGGGAGTTCTTTCCTTATTTTAAGAAACATGTTTTGCTGACCCTTAGCCTTACCTTGCAGTAATCAGGCAAAGGCAAAATAAACAGAGCTCTTCCACAATCACTTAATTGCAGTATGAAACTGTCACCAAACACAGTAAAACATCATGTTGCTAATAAACAAGTCACGCTTCTTACATCAAATGGCAACCAAAGAGGCCTATAGATAGTAATTTAAAAAGAACAAGCTTCCTTTGAAAGAAAAGAAGAAATGCGCCCATTCAGGGTGCAAAGAAAAATGTAGAATTGTTTTTTTGTCAGCAATATATGACTGCTGAATCTACTAAATGCAGAGCTGACACTGTAACTGTTTAAGGAATGGAATCTTTAATGTGATACATTAATGCACTTTACTACCTGGAAACAAGATTGCTTTCTTAGAGATCAGAACACTGCATTCTTTTATGCTAAGTCATGCACAAATCAAAAAAGAAAAATAAGACTGGGGTTCTGTGCAGGTTTTACAGATATGCCAGAGCTGTGCAGCAAATTCTCAGGTAATATAAATGCAAAATGAGAAACATCATGAAAAACAGCAGCAATGTACAGTCCTGGAGCAACACCATCAATTAACTGCGGTTCTGGAGATGGAAGCAAAGGAGTTACTAAGCCCTCCTGCAGATTTCTGACTCAAGTAGGGAACCACTGCTCTCTGCATCTTGCCAGTTGCATTATTATGTTCTAGCCATGAAACAACAAGCATTCTGTGTGCAGTTGCCATGTTTCGTACTTACACTCATGCTGCTCATAGGGCGGATATGAAAGTCTTACAGAGATCAGGATGAAGAAGATAAACAGAGGCCAGGCAACTTCGATCAGCAGCTGGAACTGGAAACAATAAAGGCAAAGTATTAAGACATTATATTCAAAATAAAGGTCAGAACAGAAGTTCTAGGACAATCCACTTGTATGTCAAACCAGTTTTGTAAGCACTGTCTCACTTTGCTTTGCCTACACATTCCAGGATCAAGAAGTTTGTTCCTCCGACTTCAGAGGATAATCTGTAATGAATTATAATTTTTGATCATTGATATGTGCCAGTTATTCAGCTAAAATGGAAGTGCTTAAGGGCCATTTTCGGTTTCTTTTTTCTGTCTCCTGACTGAAAGAAACTTCCCAATGATTCTTTCTGGCAATGAGCTTAATTTTTGTTATCCCATATTTTGAGGCAGTGGGGTACTTACATCCTGCTCTCGCAGCAGACCATTAACCTTCTACCCTAACACATCAGGTATGGAAAAAGTGCTGACGCACGCTATGCCAACTCTTCCAGTACTTCAGAAACATATTGCTATCTGGAAGACAGAGCTGATAAGATTAGTCTCATATCTAGTTTACATTTTCTTCCAATTTACATTTTTTCCTGAAGGTAGGCAGCACCCACTGGTGCATGTCATCTACAGAAGAACAGTAAGCATCAGGTAAACAAATAAAGAACTCAATTATTTAGAGGGATGAGGCAAGAAGAAAAGGTCTGCTATTAAACACACAGCACTTCTTAGAGAATTGAAGTTCAGAAAAATTCACTGAGATGTGTCACATCCCACAGAAGCATGTGGACAAAGCAACTCTCCAGCCTAGCTGAAGTTTCCCAGACTTGACCTTCACTAGCCACACCCTTATTTTCCCACTCCAGAAAGACTACCCAAACATGTATTTTCAGTCAGCTATGAGACAAGGAAAACCTGAAAGCTTTTAATGCTGCTACTTCATATGTTTTTCATCTATTACTAGTAGAACAGAGTGTTTTCTTGGTCAAGTGAAGACAAATATGTTCCACTTCTTTCCTGAAAATCTGTCTTTTATAGTAACAGGTCTACATCATTCTCCTTAAAAGTCAGAGTGTAAGACCTACAACCAAGAGGGAGGCAGAATCCCCACCACAAACATGTTTTTCCATGTTCCATCAGTAACAGCTGAAACTGGATTCTTAACACTTAGCATAAGGCACTCCATGCAAACTTTGAGGTGAGAGACTTCTAGGTAACTACTGTACCTCAAAACAAGCTCACACTGTAAAAATAGGGCATTAAAACAAAGGTCATTGGATCCAGCAGAGGAAATGATGTAGGATGGCTTTTCACAGATCCTTTGTAGCTGCCATCAAACAGCTAAGAGCACCCCTATCTAAATGGCATAAAACTTGAACATCAGTCTCCCGGCACTCCTGGCAATAGTGCCAGCCTCTGCAAGACAATTTTTGGATAGTGTTACCCATCGGATCCTGAGATTATCTCAGCTGGTTAGAATACCTTGCTAACACCAGGGCTGCCAACATAACCCCCATATGGGCCATTCTCCTAGGAGCTGGGCTTGATGATCCTTTGTGGGTACCTTCCAACTCAGAATATTCTGTCATCTGTTATTGTCAAGCACACACTGTACTGGGTAAGAAATTCCATTGAGACCACACTAACAGAGGTGCCAGGAAGATGCCTCAGTACCTTTGGTCTCTTATTGCAATAAACAATGTAGTGGCAGCACACACTCCAGCAATTAACATTGACAGCCTGCTTCCATCTGCATTTAAACAGTGCTCTGGCTTCCAGAGATCAAAGATGTTTAGACCTAGGACACAGACAACTAGTCTGCTTCTGTTTTCAGGATACTCTTACAGCAGCTGCCAGCGTGGCATAGCAGGACTTTTCCTCCACTTGACAGAAAAGTGGATACAAAACCAGGACAAATCCATTCTGTCTTCCAGCATCAATGGTCAATACTCTAGCACAAGTCACAGCCTTTTGCCACCCTGGTACAACTGCTGCTACACTGTTTGGGGAAAGCAGGGTCAGCTGGACTTGTGGAGTCTTCCCTGGGGTGACCAGTATGGTCACAGCCCTGCAACTGCTACAGAACCAAAGAGAAAATGCCCTTGAGCTCAAGCCCTGGCTTGCTCAAACATCAAGCCCAGCCACACCACACTGGGGTGGACAGCAGTGCCCAGGCAGCCCTGTTGCTGAAGAGGGAAAAGGCCACCTGCACACAGGGCTCCTCTTCTGCACGCCTGGTTACACAGTCACAAAGGCAACCACGTGTGGGCTGCATGCACAACACACCTAACTTGGCACATCAACAGGCCCAGAGAGGACAGAGAAAGGAGGCATGCAGCTCAGACTGACCAAGTTCCACCTTCACAGCTGAAGGCAGGCATCATAGCAGGCATCAAAATGCAACATTGTGAGACAGCTGGCAATTGCTGCACCAGAGGCTTGCACAGGGACAAGATCAGCGTGTCCAGAGCATGTCAGTAGAGATTCCTCAGCCAAGTCTCTTGTGCTGCTCAACAAAAACCGAGTTATCTTCCTTTGCTCCTAAAGGTCAGCAGGTTCCCTCCCCTACTGCTTCCTGACCCTGCTGTCACAGCACTTTTCATCCACTGTGACTTTTCCAGACAAGGACACAAGGACACTAAAAGGGAACATGTCTCACTGAGATTCACTCCAAGCAGATATTGAAAAATCAAGTCTCCTCTACTATTTTTGTGTGACCAGCCTGGTAAATAAATGAAATGAATCTTCAGTCACCCAACCCCTCACCTATCTCTGCTCCATCTGGAGCTGAAGAAGGAACATCCCATTCACACACAGCAGGTAAATTCAGCTAAGAACAAATTTGTCCTAGTTTTGCCAAGGTTAATCCCTAAAGCATGCCAAATTTGTACCAGTTGCCTGATTCAGGATGCCACCAAACACTGAGCTCTACATTGTGTCAACAGGAAATCTGTTGAGCAAGAACTACGCAGACTATCACCCCATCCCACTGCCAACTCCCCTTCCCACCTTTATGGTCCAGTTTCAATGCAGGGAGCTATCAGAAGCTGACTAATTTCTCCTTGCAAGTTTGAGGTGTCTACTCATTTGCAAGAAAACAGGGAGAGACATGTTTTTACACAGTGACCCCTGAACATGATTTTTCTTTCCTCTCTCCCCGTGTGAGCTCCTTCCCCCCGCTCCAGTGTTGCTGGAAATTATCCAGTACAAAGTAACACTTGAACTGCACACATCAGGGTGAGCTTTGAACTCAGCTTTCGCAATGCAGCCCAAACTCACAGCAGCCAACGAGACGGTTCAGTGGGAAGCCAAGGCCAGCTCAATTTTTGTGAGAAGGGTAAGGATCAAACTGTTTCTAGGCTACACCTTCAGCAAGTAGAAATTGGGAGAGAGCCTTCATCAGCACTACCCAACTCAAGGACAACGGTCTCCTAACAGGAAAGCAAAGAGATAAAGAACTGTGTAGCCATGATAACAGAATGGTGAGAGGAGATGTTCTGCTCCTTTTCTGCCATTTCCTGTTAAGTGGGCTTCTCCCCCTGACATCTTCAGTAAGTCCCAAATGAGAACCATTAATGAGAAAACAGCTGCATAACTGAGGAGCCCCACAAAAACAAGCCATGTCTCAGGCCTTCATTATGAATTGACTAACAAGTGTGGAATAGAGATTATGAGCAGTTTCATACCCTCTGAGGTACTTGAGGGGAAACCAGTAGAGCAGCTGTCAGAAGGTACCAAGAAATAGCTGAGCAGATCCAGAATGGTTACCCTACTGCACTTTTCTGAAGGACATGAATGCACCTCTGCTGCCCAGTAAACCCACAGCTACCTTGACATGGACACACATACTAAACTTCGACCTTTTCACACCTGATGCAATTCTAGGGTTGTTCAGCCTGGAAAAACACTCTTTACAACTACCTGAAATGAGGTTATAGCAAGATGGAGGTTGTTCTCTTCTCCCAGGGGACTAGTGACAGGACCAGAAGACATAGCCTTTAGCTGTATCAGGGGTCAGGCCAGACATTAGGAATTTTTTTCACTGCAAGGGTGGTCAGGCATTGGGACAGGCTGCCAGGGAGGTGGTGGAGTTGCTATCCCTGGGTAGACATGGCACTTAATGCTAGAGTTGACATGGTGGTGTTCAGCAAAGGCTGGATTTGATCATCTTGGAGGTCTTTTCCAAACTTAATGACTTGATGATTCTATTATTTTCAGAAGATCCTGCCAAAAAAATACCAAGCCATCATTCTCAGCGTAATATTCAGCTCCTCTGAAATAGCCTCCTGGTTTACCTCATTTGAACATCACTCCAGAAAATCCTACAACATTCTAGAATTCCCCTACTCTCTAAAGGCAGTCTGGTAACAGGCAAAAGTTAGATGTCTAGTAGCCTGATAGGAAGAGTGCTTTTAGCTCTTACGGCCTAGGGCACATGAGCAACAGCTGAGAAGAGCCAACCTTAAGGAGTCACAGCCAGTTTGGACAACACTTTCCCAACTTTATTTTTCTAAACTATGAGGCACTTCACAGGACCAGGATGTGACCCACATCCACGGAACAGACAGCGTCACTCTGTGCAGTTGGCACAGTTCGTGACCTCTCTGGCGGGCAGTCCTGTCCTGGGAGACCAAGATCCATGAAAGGCAAAAACATGCAAAACAAAAAACTTTGTCATAATTGGCAGCTCTGTTTATGTACAAGAAAAACAAAGAGGCCATGAGCCCCTTTTGTTTGTATTATTTAAGAATGGACTAATTCCAGCTCTCAATTCACTGGACCCAAGTCCTCAGACACCTGAGTGAAGACTTCAGGACTTCAGGGACTGTGACCATTACCAGTGGTGAACATGATAGCCTTTCCTCCCTTGTGACATTGAGTTCTTAAAACAACCCAACCAAACCAGCTGGCAAGCATCCTGATATTAGCAGGGTTCAGAAAGCTTATCAGAGACCACTTTCCACTCACCACTTCAGTAACTCGTGTTCCTTTCACATTCCCTACTGATACCTCCTCAAGGTCAGATCTAACAGGCTAGATCCTCCAAACAAGCCTGTTGTACAAATCATGCCCTCGTCCAACACAGGTATTCCCTAAACCCCTATAGGTCCAATATCATGCTTTCTCAGATTTTTAGCTGTTTGCAAGAGGTATAGCATCCTATCAGGTCTCAATCTAAAGGTAAAAGAATTTTAAGAACACCATACTGGATCCACACTCCTGTGCTCTTTTTATCACAAGGAGAAACTCTTCTTATGTATCGACTATTCTTAACAGGTAAATACACACACTGTACAGATGGACAGCACTTTAGCCACTCAGAACACACCCCGGCAGAACAACATCGGTTGCCTGGGTTTATCCTCATGATGATACAGGAACATGCTTCATGCCAGCCACTTAATCTATATCTTCTATTTTAAAGTTACATGGCAGGTTTAGGAGTCTCTCAATGATTAAAGTGATCAGAGATGTCTGGTATTGCTTCTGCCACTTCTGCCATTAGAAAGTAGCAGGATTTTGTTGCAATTGTTGCAGCATCCAAAAGTTTTAGACTGCAGCCTGGCAGTGCCCCACCCACAGAGCAGAGCAGGTTGCAGCATGGGTTTTCATTTCACATCTTTGTTGCTGCACACAGCAGTCATGCATCCTCTCTGCCTGATCTGACACCAGTGTTGCAGTACTCCAACACTCTCTCACACCGGAATTCAGGACAGAAGTCTTGAGCACCTTCAAGCCCTCTGGCTTCTGTCCACCCATCACCCTCTCCAGTTTCAACAGGGTCTTTCCAAAGCCAGACCAGTTGCTCAGTCAGGGATCACTAGAGAAAGAACATTAAGTGAGACACAGGATGTTTCCCTATTTTTCTTGAAAAGTTGTATAGTCTTGTAAGCTACAAGACTGTAACTTATGATCTCAAAACACTCTTGGGTTAATACTTACAGTCTGTCTTCTTCTGTAGGTAAAGTTCTTCCACAGCAGCAAGCCCAGTTGTGTCCAGAAAGCCATCTTCCTTCAGCAAAGCCCAGAAGCTCCCTTTCTGTAGCAGCAGCAATACACAGTACAGATGTTGTGGCCAGGCATTAACTAGTGAAAGAAAAGAAAAAATAGGATAAAAGTTGAAAGAAAAATTCTGTCATCCAAACCAGAAAAGGCAACAAGATAGGGAAAGAAGAGGCCACTCTCCACAAACTTGCAGCCCCTCCATGGAACACCCCACCACCTTCTTTTTTACCCCATGCACTCCAGCCACATTTCATGGGTCTCAGTAAGCTCAGATTTAGACTCACTGTTCCTTATCTTTAGAGCTCCAAAGCACAAAAAGAGGTTTTCTATACAATTCTTATTTTCTGCCCCAGAAATTCCAAGAGCAAGGATGTCCCAGAATGAGAATATGTAACAGGTTTTGAAAAATGATTTAAAGATCCCTCTGAGTAAGACTGAACCATACAATCCATACCTTATTCCTTAAAGCCTCCTTCCATATTTACTTTTATAATGGCAAAAAGCTGACTGCCAAATTAGGAAAGCCTTTGTTTTGAAGTCCAGTCAAGTGTTGGCCATTTAACAGGCATGGGAGAAATGCCCATTCGCTTGAAGGTAAGTGACTAAGGACACTAGAGTTGTTAACATTTAGATGAAGTAAATGGAAAATTGTTGTTGGTCAGTGTTCAGGTCTTGCAACCACCTAACCTCCAAGACTGTTGTGAATTAGATGTGTTAAGTGTGCATCTTGCTAGAATATGAGAGCACAAGAGGATTAAAAAAAATTAATTATAATTATTTATAAATACTGATTTCTTTGGTGGCAATTAATAAGAACATAGTATAGGCTTGGTATACATACCCTTCCAGCTCAATCTTTAGGCTCTAAGATGAGCTTTCACTATATCAGTCAAATGTCATTAAACCTTTTCTGCAGAATTTCTTCAGTATATCTTAATTTACTTCTGAGTTTTAAGGCCACTTCAAATTAAGAACAGCTGAATCCTGAGAAAGTGTTCTACATAGGAACTTAGTTAATCCACATTAAATGAATTCTGATTTATGTATCTGAATACACGCTGCTAACAGAATCAGCATTAGGAGGACACGTAGCAGTTGATTCAAACACATACCACTCTTTCAAACACATGTTAAACTGGGAACACGCATGCCATTGATTCTGGTATTCCACAGAACAGTACCTTAACCCTAAGATTCAGAGCTGCATGTCTGATTGCAAACTGTATTGAAAAGATCACCAAATATCCATAAATGTGCTAGGAACATAAGACTTCCTCAGGAAATGCTCCAACAGTCTACATTGAAATAAAACTAGATGAAAAATTCTGGATATGAGCTTTGAGATGATGAAGGATTGTCATCTTTAAATCTCATTCAAAAGTAAATTCCACTATTACAATGACTTGCAGATTAAAAACTTGTCTCTTTATAATATAGATCTGTGCTACCAAAAAAAAAAATTTCTAACATGGCTAACAAAAAAATAAACCTTTTTTTTATACTGAGTTCTGTAGATGATTACACTGTAGTATCACAACAGGACAACAGTGCTTCTTAACGCCAGTACAGAGACTCAAAGTGCAGGTAATGGATGCCTACAAAACCTTACAAACTGAACCTCATACCAGCATGCCAGCAGTAGAGCTTGCAGTCAGCACGGGCTCATTACTTCTCCCAGGTGCTGCTCTAACTCACTGACAGGACCTCCACATGAGATGCTCCCTCACAGAGGGATGCCCACCTCATCACACAGGACAGCCATCCTGATTACTGCACACAAGCTCATGGACCAAAAGCACACTTCTGCAGATAGCCTTGGATATTGGCGGGGGGAATGGGGGTGGTCTTTGAAGTACCTCCTCTCAATATCAATATGATATATCTAAAGCTTCAATCAACCTAGCAATAAAACTAAGTAGGGAATATTTTTACCTCTCCTTTGTAATACCTCCACTCTTAAGTTTCTGCATAGTATTTAGGGAATTTGGCAACACTTTTACTCACTCTAAAGAGAAACCTGGATTACTTCTTACTGACCACTAACGTGGTACAAAAATCTTTCTAAGAACACTAAGATAATTGCTCTCTTCAAGCATTTTTCCACAAGGACACTGGTACTGGTCTGTGGGTCACAGTCTTCCATTTCATTTTTTTGTGCTGTCCACCATGCAACAATCTTTGCTGCCTGAGTCTAATCCTGCAGTCACTGCACTGTTGAGCATACAGAAGCAGAGGGACTGTACAGCCTTCCACAGTCACTGGTAGTTAGCAACAGGTGTTTTTTATCTTCAGAAGGGTGTTCAGAGTATCCACGCCATATTTCATGCTCAGGCCCCACTAGTGTTAAACCTCTGCAAAAAACTAATTTCCAGTGCTTTCCAGAAATTGAAGTTAAACACCAAAACCCATAAGAATACAATGCCACAGGAAGAGTAGAAAAAGTATCCCATGGAGAACCAAAGAGAATTTTGGTGTCCTCATCTATGGAATGAGACCCTATTCTTGCACCTTAATACCCTGCATAGATGCAAAACACAAGTTCAACCAGTCTGTGGAAAGAGCAAATCAAAGGGTAGCTGGTTTAATGCACATCAGTGAAAATTCAAATACTGAATCCTTGCCACAGGACCCAGAACATGGAAATACTGTGTTATAGAGGTTGTAACATTCACATCACGTTAGCAAATTCTAGTGAACTAAGTGCACATATTTTATCATTTAACTCATCTCAGCTGACCAGCAGAAGAATGCACAGCTAAGAAGATTCAGCTGTGCAACCTGCTTCAACTTCATCTCTCTGGAGATTAGCTAGACTTTACTGGGAACAAAGCAAATGATCTGGCATGTTCTGCCTGGACAAAAGTTTCAAATGACATAAAAATACTGACTTTTAAGGACTGCCCAGAGGCAGGCATACCAGCTAAGTCCCTGCATTAAAGTAGGGCATGGAGCCTAGCAGCGGACTAATGACCAAGAGCACAACACCTGAGCCTGAAGTGTATTCAGTTCTTCCAGCCATGCTGGGACACAGCTGCAGTGACAATGTATGTCCCAGTCAGTGTCTGTTACAGACCAGGGAACAGGTTTGTTACTAGTCACCTCTGATTTTCATTCAGAGGCTGACATACTTGGTTCAGTGCTGACACAAGTTAACTAGGTTCACTTGAATTATTAATCCATCATAAAACACTCACCAAACTAATATCAGAGGCTGAGCATCCTTTCAGATGTTCTTCCAGCTCACAATAGGCAAGAACTAGGGATGTAAGCTAGGGATGCAGAGCACTGATTGGCCCAGCATTTCCAGCTTGGTTAGAAGTGAAGCCCCACTTTATCTCCACTTCAGATCAGTCTGGTAAGTTCAACATAGCTGGGGAAGACAACATGCCATTTACTACTGCAGTGCCAAAACTTTATTAGTTTCTAAGGATGGCTTTTATGTCTCACCTGCATAAAATTTTGAGCCAACAGCAGGTATCAGTGATCACTCCTGACACTCATCCAGAACTTCCTGAAGGAGAAATACTGCTTTCTGTCTAGAATAAGAAAAGCTGCAGAAATTCATCACCACAGCACTAGTTTTCCTGTGATATAAAGCCCCACAGTACAATACCCACCCACACAATTAAAACACAGATTCCACACACTTGTCCCATGGTCTGCCTTTGCAGAAGACTCCCTGCACATGACATTTTGCCCTGCTGCAGAAATCCTGAACAGCCTCCCAACCTACACAGCTGCAATTCCATCTGATTTTCTGAAATTCAGAAAATTACTCAAGAGAAAGGCTACAGGGCAACCTCTGAAAATGATGACAATGAAACACATCCTTTGGCCAACCCTTTCTCTCTAGCAGGGTGCTAGCTGCTATTTCAAAGTAGAATCGTTGTTGAAAAGTACATTAGCTGGTACACCAACAGTCTCCAGACTTAATCCCTCTTAAATAAATGTACTTTTACATCTGTAGATCTAGTGAGTAAAAAGCTCAAGTGGTAGAAAATCAGTTCCCCACCCCCATGCATGGTGTCAGTACTAAGTAAACACAAAATAGCCTTCAAAAGCAGCTTTCTGCAAACAATGCAGCTGTTTGCTTTCTTTGGGGAGGCAAAAACCCCTTTCCCCTAGAGAAAAAAAAAAATTAAATCACTATTTCAAGAGGGAACAAAGTGAACTTACCAAACTTTATGAGACTGGAACATTTCAGGGCTCTGGCAAGACACTATAGACAATTTAAACTAAGTCCTTGTCAGGAGAGCTAAAAAGCTTTCAGCAGTTGATGGAAGGCTCAGGGGCCTCCATGAATTAAGCCAGAAGCCCCTGTCCTCTCAGATTTTTCCTTATCACAGAAGCTACCACCACTAGCAACTCTCCACACAAGTGGCCATGAAGAATACCAATCCAACAGCTGCATCTAATGCCCTTATGAGCTACAAGAGCCTTTCCTTTCTCACAAGTAGACACAATTTAACACTTGATTTCTGCCCCAGACAAAAAAAAATGTGTATATCTGCTTTACTCCAATAGATCTTGTCTACACAAGTATTGAGTCAAATGAGACTCATTTTGGAAGAAAAGAAGCCACTAAAACATTGGATTTCCACAGAAATATTGCCCTCTTTATGAACACTGATAAATGTCTTGACATTTAATTTCTTTTAGGTAGTGTCAAGCTGCATTTTGTGAAGGAAACAATATCATGAGCCATGTGCAGATCCAGAGTCCCCCATCGATGCCTGTGCCATCAGCGGAGAGCAGATCCCTCTAAGCACTGTGCATAGGAAGGCAGGACAGAAGGGCCTGACTCATGAACTGACCTTCTCATCTGCACAAGACAAATCACCAGAGAACTAGTGGCCCGGATGGGCATTAGCATAACAGAGGTGCAAGTAAGCCTTAGAGTCCAGAACTAAATCCCCATTTCCCAAATCAAGGTCTAGTGTCTTGGCCATTTCTCTGCCAAAACACCAGGATTTCCCTTCCAGCACAGTAGCTGCAACTAGAAGAAAAAAAACCAGCATTGATCCCAATTATGTTAGGATTAGGCTAGATAAAGAGCAGCTGTGGGCAAGTACAAGCAATTTTTGTCCTGCTGCTAGAGACTTAATTAGACAAAGTCCCCAGCAGAAACAGGCAGTGCATACAGAACCAAAAGTAATGTCCATTCTGTGATGTAAAGTCACACTAAGCTTGCAAAACCCAAAGGAACAAATCTGACATTCCCATCTCTAAAACTTCAATGCAGTCAAAAAACTTATGATAGCTACAGGAGCACTAAGAAAGAGGGGAAATGCCACCCAAACAACGTTAACTTTATACAAATAACAGACTAATCTTTTAAAGTAATCTTTGAACCCAAAGAGTCTGAAATAGGTTACAAAAAGGTGCCATAAAAAGCATTAGCAGCACAGAGTTCAAGCAACTCACCTAAGGCCACAAGCAAGCAAAAGCAGAGATTAGAATGAAACCATCAGATCCCACACATCTGTCTCCTGGTTTAAGCACTGCCAGAGCCTGTAGCAGTCACAGCCAGTGCAGGATCAGCAGTGGAGGTGTGAGCTTTGGACCTACGGGCTCCTGCATGGGACACAGGATCGTTATCACTGGAGGCACAGACACTAAAAGCTGGTCTTTCATAACCTTCTCACAGAGGACATATCTCTCCCTTTTGCCAAATGAATATGGGACACAAAGTTTTCTATCCCATCTAAAGAATCCTTCAGTGAGAAGTGCTTTCCTCTGCAAAATCACCCAGATCATGTCACAAAGTTTACACCAACTCCTTGTTCCTAGTAAAGTGACTGGAGAGCTTCTGGGTCAGCAGACAGGAATTTGATTAGGGTGACAAACAACAATATCTTAGTGGCAGTTCTTGGCAAGATCCCCCACTGGTTTACTTCCCACACTGACTACCTGGCCTTTGGTTAGGTAGTAAACAAATTCTGATCTTGTTCCCCAGGCTTACTAATACTGAGGGCAACTAGTAAATGGCTTTCAACATGGCTATCCAGTTGAACTCATTTTCCCCCCTTGAGGAACATGTAAAATTTGTCAAAACCAGCATTGAAAGAACAATGCCAAAATATCAAGAAGCTGATGAAACAGTCTCATGGCATACCTCTAGCAATCTGCCACCTCTGGCAGGACCCTTAAGGCAGAATGCACACCAAAAAAAAATTTCACATTGTTACTTAAGGGAGCTCCAACCTCACAGAACATTGGACACAACCAATGGAAAAGGACTACTTACAGCACAAGCCAATAATAAAATATTTATTCACAACCTGCTCCAACTGCTTCTATGAAAACAACTATTGACAGAACCCAAGCCCAGTATTAGGTCCTACTAGCTGCACTAGGTACTACACAGATAAGCAAGCCTGGATCTTGCTCTGACATGACTTGGGCTCAACACAAAGTCATGTTAGGAGCAGAAATCTTGCTTCCCAATTCTTTAGCAAAATGGCAAGGGGCTTCTAAAGTTATTTAGAACAAGAACTGAGCAAATGAGTATTTTGTAAGTCAGCATATTATGTGCTGAGCTCTTCTGAATGCTCCACTATGAACAGATGAACAGACAATCATTTTGAAAGACCTGGCCCAAAATTAATACCATGAGCACTGACAGTCCTGGTCCTAAACTGTTCAGAGAATCTAACTTGTCTCTCCTGTCAAAGCCAAACTCCTAGCATGTGCTTCTGAAGCACTGGTGGGCCTATCCTAAACAATCAGAAAAAAACCACATGGGACAGTTCCTCACACAGGAAAGCACTAGCTTACAAACTGCTCCATAATAAAGACTGGACTACATTTTTCAGAGTAAAACATTTACACAGATGCACATTTTGAAAAATGGCTGCTGTTCTACAACCTTCCCTTGTAACACAACATGCCAAGTAATTTTGAAAAATCTGTCACAGGTCAGCACTATCTGCCTAGCAGAACGACCACAACAACTGGTTCTCATTACTTCCAGCATGCTTATAGAGGGCTCACTGAGGAACAAGCACAACTCCAGTGCAATGGATGAAGTCGAGTTTGTAAGCATCATAGCTGGACTTACCGTAAGGAATGCACATGCAAGGGACAGTGGCATGCAGTTGGGCAAGAGGATTGCTAAAGTGTAAAGTATAACACACAAGATGAAATGCAGCCATCTATTTCACAAAAAACCAGCTGCCGCTGGAAGGTTGTGAAATACATGAAGCATTTCAGCTTCCAACATTACATTGACTGTCCCCTACTTTCCCCATGTTAAAAAAAAAAGGCAAGAATATAGTCCATTCTTGGGCAAAAACAAACACAAAATGTGATTTGCTTTATCACGGCCAATGTCCAAAAATCCATAGTCCATATTAGTAGATGATTTTTTTTTTTTGGCTCTCAAAGAATGGCTCTTTTCTAGTGGCATGTAGAAATAATAGAACATCCTGCTAAAATAATAATTGCGACATTTGAGCTCAATTCATGCCATTAAGCTTTGATCTCTGAGCAAGTATAGTATCGTCAGCACACAGTTTGCAAAAAGCTGTGCTACAACAACCCCAGTTACTTTTTCCAGCTTTTGACACATCCTGTTGAAAGATAATGTAACTGCAACTGGGAAAAAAGGGGTAAAGAATTTCAAATTGCAAAAGGTACTTCTCTGCTTGGCAGCAACCACAAAGCTAAGGAAGACACAACCTTCCCAAGAAAGCAGCTTTTCCCAAAAGAAATCCACATGTTCAGACAATGTTAAGTTCAAGCACCACCCCTTCCACAGGACATCCTGGTCACTGAATCATTTACATTAATCAGCCAGATACTGGTTTTAAAAAGTGAAGCACTGACAGGTGCTCTGTGATCTTACCACAGAGTAACTGAAGCATCTGGCATATTTCTATCTTCTACTGAGCAAAGTTATGAAGTCTGGTGCCTTTGTCATTACATTCATAAGGACTTTTTTGGAAAGGAGTGACCTCCTACTTCTTTCTTTTGGAACATGCTGTTTATCTTGGAACAAGATGAGGACACCAACAGTGTTCAGTACAAGATCAAACTGAATTTTGAGCGCATCCCTGCCCTCTAATATGAAAAGAAACTGTAGTGTTATTTTTCTCTCCATCTTTGCCATTTGGGAACCTGACGCCATAAACCAGTACATGCTTTCAGTAACAGAGCAGAACGCAACATAGTTTACAGCGCATAGAACATCACAGTGGTGCCTTTGAGATTCAGAGGCATAAAGGATAAACGGTCTGTTATGCTTGATATCTACACAACTGCACCAATATCTGCAGCACAGCTATAAGTAACAGCAAATGAAATTAAATAAATATCCCTGAAACATGCAGAAAAACATCAGCCAAGAAAAAGTCTCTAGCACAATGAAAGGAAATGACATTGACGAAAGAAAGCAATAAACTGGCAAAGCCAGTATTTAGCAGCCATTGTCAGCTTGAGCAGTGCTGGAGTCTGTAAAGCCTACAAGAAGACCTCGGCTCCCACAGGGCTACCATCCAACTGCACTGATACAGAAGATGGTAATCCACTAACGTGATAAAGAGATGCCCAGGTACTTTCGAAATCAGTGAGTGTCAACAATGAAGAGGAATGAATTTCTGATCAACCTTGGCAACCCATACAGACCTCAATAACCACTTATCACTAAAGTTATTCATAGAAGAATATGAAAATAGCTGGCACACGTGACAAGGTAGCCTGCATACCTGCTGAGTCAGGTGTGGCACAGGGCAGTTAGCTTGGAGCCCTGCCAGAAGGTGCGTGCCAATCTTCCCTTTTTGTCTGATCCACACAGCAAACACTTGATACTCACGCCTTCTATTCTTCAGCTCCAGCTGCACCCCTGCCACTGAAGCTTCAATCCTTAGGGTCAGCATGGCAGTAAAAGCCACGCAAAGCAGGCTGTATGCCTAATTCAACATCATGCACAGACGCATACGGGAAAGAAGGATGACAGAATTTGTTCAAGTCCTAAGCTACACCTCACAATTTGGAAGTATTTTCAGGACAGAGCTGCTTTAGCTTGCTCCTAAAGTTTCAGAGTTGAAAAACTGTGGTCAACTAAATTTCAACTAAATTACGCCAAACAGTAGGCAAGTGCAGAAGTAGAATGAAGTAGGAAAAGCAATAAGCTTACAAAAAAGCAAGGTGAGCAAAAAGAAATTCTGCAAGTGTTTTACGGATATAGGATCCAAACCATAAATTTTTTACATTAGGTTTAGAATATCCCTAATGGTGTTGAGAAAGATCCACTGGAGCCGAAGCATACTGCAACAGACAATCCCATTTTGCAGCTATATCTGGTTTTGTATAGAAACATAATTGGGAAGATAGATGTAGAGATGAATAGTAAGACTACATGACAAAAACGGGGAATGCAGCTCTGAGAGACATGGCTGGCAATCAGGAGAATAAAAAAATATCTGGGAAAAACAAAATCTGTAGAAATATGAAGACTGATGGTGGACAGGCAATTGCATTAGTTTGCCAAAAGCAAGAAGCAAGTCCAGGTCTCTCCAAACATGGTAGAAAAACTCTTATTGCTTACTTTAACATGAATATTTAAATATACATTTAGAGAGATGGGAAACAAAGCAGTAAGAACTGCTACTCTGATTTAATAGGGTAAAGAATAATTAAAATATCTAAAATACCTTAAACAACTAAAACATTTTTCCTATTGGCAGAATAAAAATACAAACGCAGAATCCATTCATTCACTTTATTAGATAAGAACATTGCATTCAGAGGAAGAGTAGATTTTAAACTTTGGCACCTGTACTAGTACCACAATTGAAAATATCCATGGATCTGCACTCAGAAAAGCTCAGTTCTGCTTTACTGTTTGGTGAGGAGAGTTCTTGGGTTTTTTAAACCATTCAAGTTTGGTCCTAACTGTTTTTATTGGCAGTCATAGCCAAACTCTCGTTGCAGGAACATAATTAAAAGAGCAGGAAGAGAAAAAATGCCACCAATAGACCTCCAGAATATCAATATATTCCTCATGAATATAGTTCTCAAAGAACATATATGATCATTTGCTGGTTTCTTTTTAAGGCACAAAAATTCAACTGTAAAAACAGGCATATCTCTAAAAACGTTGGACTTAAACCGGGTTGCTGGCACTAGCAACACAGCCCAAAGTCTTTAAAAAGAGACATGGGTGTTACCTGTTGAATGTGAGAAAAAACACACTTTGACTTCTACCATAATGAGTAAAAACTTTGGTCATGCCATCACTAGAACAATGGTGAAAGTAGATAAGAGGAAACATTCAAGTCATCACAAGAAGGGCAGAGGTGCTGGGATCCAAGTTTTCCTGGTCCCTAATCTTGCTCTTGACACCTACATCACCAAGACTGCTGCTCCAAGACCTTCCATATGGTTTGACTTTGACCTTTACTAATCTAACAGGTACTATGCCAATGCATATGAACTGCATGCCTTGCTTCCTTGCTCCCAGGAACAACCACTCATCTGGAACCAGGTTTTTTCAGAGAGCCAAGCAAATAAAGTGCTAACAGGTTTTGGCCACCTGTCTTCCACACAACCCTGCCTGCTTTTTGCTAAAAAGGAAACCAGATCCCCAGAATGATCTCTGAACTGTGTGGTAAAAGGCTCTGACTTTGTTCTTTCACAGAGAAAAACCTTGCTATCTAGCCCAAGCCAGAGCAGTCTTAGGAGAGCTCTTTGCTCTCCTTTTTCTGTTCAACTCCAATTGCTCGCTAACAAAGTCAGCCAATCTCACTGCATTAAGCAGAGCTCTGCTAAGCAACACTCCTCCAGAAAAACAGAAGAGAAAAAAGGTCAGCTTGTATGTGGATACTTAAGTCATTCAAGCTGACATGCATTTTTATTACCTATGATCAAGCTTGTTTTGCTAATAACCCACAAAGATCTGAGTGCTCCCTTTTTTTTTTGCACAGCGCTTGCCTGCTGTGTTAGGAAAGCTGCATCAACAGTTTTCCATCCTACTCTGTCTCTCTTGATCCTTGAAGTAAGCAAAAATTCCTTTCCTCCCCATCAAAAATGCCAAAAAAAAGGACAGAACTAGTGCTTTGCTGCCACATATTTCAAAGAAAGGGAACAGGGTACTTCAGATATGCCAATAATTAGTCTTAGTCACCATATTTCTTCTGAATTATCAGTATTACTTTTGTGTAACCAACACAAGACAGACATGCAGCTACAGAATGAGACATTTTAACTTTTAGGGTTTTATGTGGCTGATTGTCTTTTAAACACTAGAAAAAGTCTTACCATGGTATCTTTTATCTATACTCTTACTATCAGTAACTGCCAATGTGCATGCTCATCAGCTACACTAAAAAAGTCTCAAGCATTCAGAACTCAAATCCTTAGCTGGCATAAATATGAGATAATCTTAGAGTGAGTGAATTTCTGCCATGCCAGACCTGAAGAAAGCAGGCAGAGTCCCTAGCAGCCTCAGATAATCAAGGAAAATATACCCTGTATATAAAATGTGTTTTACTAAACATAGTAAACTCTGACTCTAGCTCCTCTCACAGGAGTCATCAAGAATAACCAGCAAAAGAGAAACATGATGATG
Organism: Catharus ustulatus; assembly: GCF_009819885.2. Taxonomy (NCBI): domain Eukaryota; kingdom Metazoa; phylum Chordata; class Aves; order Passeriformes; family Turdidae; genus Catharus; species Catharus ustulatus. Next base: position 45,650,885 of record NC_046262.2, on the reverse strand, counting down.
TTTTGTCAGCCATGGCCTCTGGACTTATTTCAGGATTTGGTGTGTTGCCCAGCCTAGAAGACCTACATAAACGCTGAGGGTGCCTGCTTCAAGGTTACTCAAACAAAGTGGTAGTTTGGGTGTCTCTTTGCTCCCTTCTGTCATTATCTTTGTGCTGGCACCAGTGCTTACAAAGCCATGAGAAGACTCTGAATGCAGGATGCTGGGGTGAAAAAAAGAAAAAAAAACAACCACCAAACCACCAAGCAAAAAGAGTTTGTTTTCAATTACTCACCCAGGGTTGGTGAAGTCCTGTGCCTGCACAAAGGATGAAACAGACAGGGAGCTAAAAGAATAGGCAGACCAGGGGAAATGAAGCAGGTCCATTACTAGCAACCTTCAATTACTCTGGATTACAGTTCTGGAAAAACCACACCCTAAGAAATACTGTGCCTGCATGGTGCAATGCACTTAATAAACACTAGCAGAACTGATTGTATTTGGCCACAGATGGATGAGTTCAGTACCTTCCTCCTTCTGCTCTGTCTTCATGAGTCTAACTCTGCCAGGTGAACTCACTGGTGAGAAAACCACCTTGCAGAGATGTAGACAAGGGAAGACTTCCTTTCTGAAATGTGTGTATTACACTTGATTAACAGGTGAGAATGTTTCAACACAGAATCCGCATAGAAGAGCCGCTGCCACTTTGTTTAACACATGAAGGCATACTCCTGAACCACAGACTACTTCATCCTTGTATAGAGAGGGAGAAGTACAGCCTAAGGAAGGGTAGAGAAAAGGCTGCTCCTGGAACAAAGGCCAAAGTAATTTTACTGGCCTTTTATTCCGCTAACAGCATTTCATCTTCAATAGTTCAGCACCAGGAGCTACTCTTCATATACATGGTGATGATATATACCAAATTTGGTGCCAGATCAAGTAAATCTCTGATCACACTGATACAGCACTGAGTGATACTTGGGTTTGGAAAAAATGCAGCATTACAAAAAAGGCTTGCTAGCAGCTGCCTATGTCACACTGATTTATAAATGTGCCTCAGCCTCAGTGCATGAAGAGCCCATTAAGAAACTTTCAACATACTTGCTTGCACTACTATGCTACTCTATTCATAGGAAATTTGGAACCAATATCCAAAAGATTACCATGACTCCTGGAAACACTACAGTCTTGCATATAGCTGCACCCAAGGTGTTTATGTCACATGACTATCATACAGCTACATGTCCTTCTGCAGCAGCTTAGCCGGCGAAAGTCATTGTGAACAGTTTTGGGCTAGCTCCTGGATTATTACACTCTAATGCCAAATTACAGCAAATTTTAATTGCTTGCAGTCCAGAGCTCCCTCAGAACACCAACAATGAGCAAAAAAATATTATTTTATTATTTAGTGCCAAATATTCTCAAGAAGTTCAATTCAAATTCTACTATGCAACACTTGTGTTCCATGCTACCAAACTTATAGCTCCATCTTTTTTTGTTAAGCGTTGACTTCTAATTTTTATCATAATCAGCCCTACTAAATGATGATTACAAGAAACAAGGTGCTTCATGTCATGAGTAAAGGCATAAAGCTCCTGCCCATACCAAATACAGACTGTGTCACACAACTCACTCTTACACAAATTAGAATTCAAATATGCACAATGGCAACCCACCAACACCATTTTTATCTGTTACATCAGTAAAACACTGCAGAGTCCCAGGTACTACCCATTTAGCTTAATATCCTACTGTGTCATCACAGAATCATGCACTGATTTGTGTGACAGGAAAGTGCCAGTATAACTTGCCATTCCCACTTGTTATGGAGTTAAGCTGTGCCACAAGCACCAAGCACAAAAAGCATTTGCACTGAATGTTTACTACCATGACCCCCTTTCAAAACTGAGCAAGACTGTTCCCTTACAATAGCCTTTCGACAGCAGGCTTGACCATCTGTTGTTAATGGAACATCCCCAAGACATGGCTGTCCTCTGCAGTACAAGGACCAATTGATTTTCAAAGGTGAAAATAAATTTTAATGCATTAACCCATATGGTACAGTTCATTTTAGGCTTTAATTTAGAAAATGTTTTCTTCCCTCTGGCTTCAGCGAGGTCTATTCCAATACACTTGAAATCAGGTTTGATCCTTTAAGCATGTTTTTGTACACTTTAGAATCTCCCAGGCCAACAGCTTGGGGGAATGGGGGCACCTCTGGATAAAACTAGGGAAAAATGGGGTTTAAAAAGAACTTTTAATTTAGATGCGAGTATCTTTCCAAGCATGTTTAAACCATCTGGGCTGCTGTGCAAGTTGTGTGTTGTAACAACAGCCTGATGACAGGCTGCAGTGTAGCACTCCAGACTTCACAACAGTCTAGCACGCAGCAGCACGATTTGTTGCACAGAACTGAGCCTCCTGCCCATCACAAAGGCAGCCACACCGATTTTTTATTTTTACACTCCCCCCACATCCCAAGGCCCTCCCTTTATCCCACCCCCGTGACTTTACAGGATTCGCGTAGGAGCGAAGGGGATGAGAACCCTCCCGTTATCTTCCAGCACCCACCGGGGCTGAGAGGCAGCGGTAAGGTGAGCCACCCTCCGCAAGCTCCCAAGTCAGAGCCGCCTCGCTCAGGATAAGCTAAAATAAAGAAACTATTTATTTTTAAAATAAGCACACACCGCCGCGCCCCTCACACACACAAACACTATTAGCCCCACTCCGATGCCCTGCTACGCTGTAAACCATCCTCCGAGTCGCACTGCCGACAGGCTGGGCACACAGAGCTGCACCACGTCGGAAGACAAAAACCCCAAAGCAGTAAGAAAACAAACAAAGCCCCAAAACAACAACACCCAACTACCCCCACCACTCCTTTGCGTTTTCCCTCTCGCTGTGTGCCACCCGTTCCAGGCGGAGCGGGGACAAGTGGGAAGCCTCTCCGACAGCTGCCCGCGATGCGTCCCGTCCCCCCCGCCTACCTCCCAGCCCGGCCGGCAGCCGCCGTCGGTCCCGAGGGGAGCCGCCGCCTGCTCCACGCCGCTACCGGCTCCGCTGCCGGCCCCGCTGCCGCTGCCGGGCGCCCCCGCCCGCAGAGCCTCTTATAGGGCCCCCGAAGGGCCTGCCCGCCCCTTCACGGTCAGGGCCGGCCCAGTACGCTTTTCCCCTCCCTCTGGGGTCTTGTCGCCGTCGCCTTTTCTCTTTACGCTTTCCTTTCTTCGCTTTCTGTTCTCCTGTCCTCCGCACCACCCCCCCGCCACCTTCTTTTCTTTTTTTTCTTTTTCCTTTATTTTCCTTTTTAAATTTATTTTGTCTCGGCAGCGACTGCTATTGGGGGTGTGGGGAAGGGCGCGGCGATTTCCATGTGGGCGTGCACAATGCAGCCAAAAACAAAGTGCGAGGATGGGTATGTGCACCCCGGCCCCGCACGGCCGGACGGCGCTCCGTGCGCTACCCGCACCCGCTGCTTTTTGTGAAACTCCGCGCTCCCAGGGGCGTCGAGAAGCATCCCAGCCCCTCGCGCTGCCTCCCGCGCCGGCCCCCCGGGCTTCTCTTCTCGGGGACTGTGGGAAGAAAGAGCAGAATGCCGGGCACGGAGTTACCTGCGAGGTGAGTGTGCTCCAGCCGCCCACCTCTCCAGGCCTGCCCCGCTCCCCGCATCTCCTGAGCTGAGCCGGTACAAACTGGGCACGGATCCGTCCTCAGCTGTACACCTGCAGAGGTAGTGCGTGTACCAAGAGTGTTGGCCTGAAAGGAATCAATCAATAATAAACAGCTTCAGCAGGACCAGACGTCCTGTACTCCCTGTCACAGCAATAAAAAGACAAGGAACGGTGAAAGATAACACTTGGATAGTCACGAATAAAGATGAATTAATTTGTGTCAGTTGATGGAGAAATTTACAACTCTTCACAAACTTTATAAAAACAAATCCCAATTTATTTTTAATAGTTCAGGATAAGCAAACTGAATTGCTCCAAATACAAAATCCGTGAATGATAGTGTGTTTTATTCACCAGAGAATTGGCCTGATCTTAGCAATATTGTCTGATGGCTGAAGGTGCCCTCCAACATGGGGTCCTCCCTTAAAAACCACCCATCATGCAAACCCTTCCAAAATTTTTTGCTTGTTGCATGTCAGGAGCCCTGTAAAATCGTGCCATGCAATTTGTGGAAGTATAGCAGTGCATTTTCAAGGCATAAAAAGCTCTGTGAATGAAAACAAGTAATGCACAAAAGGCAGGCAACTCTGAATTATGGTTCCCTCTACAGACATAATGCACTGCCATTTCTCTTCTGCAGTGAAGTGGTTGATGTTATCATTCATGCTGTTAATGCTTTGCCTTATTGTGAGCAATCTGGATGACACATGGTTACTGAGGGAACTGTATCTTCAAGTTTCCTGGCTTTTATTTCCATGCTCAGACTACCACCATGGTATTTTTTCAAGTGGCACAGAAATACAAGCGCCTGAAAGCAAATTCCAGACAGCTCAGGCAGATTGTAATCTGACAAAATGCATGGGAGTATCATAGATAGAAGTGAATATTCAAATTAATGATGCAGACCCTTCTACACTGAATGAAAGACAACACATTCATTTTCACAGTGACCCTAGCTCCTTCTTTTTGTACCCATGTGTCAACATCTCACAAGTGGGCTAAGGGCTGGACAAATTAAAAAAGTTCCTAATTCTGACCATTCTGCAGTGTAACTGCTATATAATGTCACTGACTTCAACAGATTAATTCTGTTTTTACCTTCATCTGGTGGTGAAACTGAAATAAAAACAAGGTCTTTATTTAGTGTATAAATGCAGCTGTGTGTTTTTCACCATATGCTAGAGCTTTGCATTTTACACAGTTCCAAACGTTGCTGGATTGTAATTTTGAATTCTGCATAGATAGAGCACAGGGACAAAGAGCACATTTAGCTTACAATCAACAAAGTGTTATGCCTCATGCCACATAAAAAGGAATTTGAAAGAGAGGTTATATTGGATGTAATTTTAAAAAGAATTAATGATTTAACTTCAGTGGAAACAAAGCTATGTCAATACTGAAGAGCCAACAATTGCTCTGCTACTGATGTCTGTTTAAACCTAGGTTCCTCTAAGGAAAGTTGATTTTTTGCAACGCTGGATATTTAAATTCTGGGAATTGGTGCCAACTGTTAAAATATTTCAACAACATTTTCCAATAAGACAGCTAATATACAACTGTTCATGAGAAGTGAATGGATAATTTGACTTATTTTGTTCTGTCAAAATACCGTAGGATGGTGGGAAATCCTTGTCCACCACTGGATATAATTTCTCCAGTTTTGCTTCTCCTTGTGACATGGCAGTGATCTGAGGTCACTAAAGGACAAGCATTGGCAAATGATACAAGAAGGATGACAGGGGAAGGGGGCACAGCTAGATCCAATGAGTAGGCTGTACAAAGTCAATAGCTACCCTGCAAATAGTTTCTAAAAATAACTATTCTTACGTTGGAGTAGTTTGAAATCTAAGGCAGACGAGTACATGTGACTCCTATAGATTTCTTGAAGACGTTTGTGCCTCCCAACTCTTCTGTGCTCAGCAAATATTCTGGCTTCTTTCTCCTGTGGAAGGTATGATACGTCTTTGCAGATAAAGCAGTCTCACATGGAGCTTCCTTCTTAATTTAACTTATTGACGACTAACACAAAATTTTAACTATTGATTCAGATACAGAGAGGAAAAAGGTAGACATAAACAAACTCTTACGGAAAAACCTTTCTTTTTCCTTCCCAAGCTCAAGCACCGCTCCTACTCCCTTTCTGGTCTCACCATCCCTTGCTTTCAGTAGGTGTTACAATCAGTCTGTTTGCCCCAATCTTTCTGTGAAGCACTGGGCAATGTAGAGAGTTGGGGTCAGTGTTTAATGGTTCTTTCTGCTGTTGTTTGCTTCTTTCTCATTTTCCTCCACTGCTTCTTGCCTTACTATTCCACCGTATCACAGTGAATCCTCCATGTGCCACAGTTCCCTACAGGGTGTCCCTTCTTTGACATGGAGTGGCTCCTTCAAAGGCCATGTCTCTTCCTTCAATGTGTCTCCTCCACTTCCTCCATCTCAAAGATGTCCTCACATTTTCTCCAGTGTGTCCTGTCCTAGGGGCTCCCCTTTTTATAAATATGTTTGAGCATAAGTGCCATGCGCTGCTTTCACTTAGGCGAGGTTTTGGCATGCAGTGGGTTGTTTCCATCCCCTTCAGACTGGCTGACAGCAGCTGTAACTGGCACAGAGGAGTTCATGGCCTCTTCCCTTGCAGCTTCCAATACTAAAAGCCTGCCAGTTATGCCCAGTTTGCAGTTAACATAACATGCACTTTCAGGTAAGACCTCATCATTTGTCTTTTTCCAAAAGCTAGCCCTCTCCTTGAACCCATTCCCTCATTACATTGCCTTTGGACAAGCAGCTTACAGTAGGGCTCAAGGCTGGGTGAAAGGGAGGGCTGCAAACCTGCAGAGGGACTATTAGCTGCACCAGTTACTGAGAGGTCAGAGGACATGTAAATTGCTGTTCATGGAAAAGACATTATGTAGTGGAATGAAGGGGTGGAACTGAAAATAGGAAAACACGCTGTGTTCTCACAGGAGGAAGTGAGGAGGAAGTTGTTTCTTTGTACTTGTAACTTCTACAAGGCAAAACACACCATTGTTAACTTTGAAAGATTGATGTTTCCTTATGTCAGGATACTACAGAAGACTGTGGGCTTAGACAAGCATACCAAGAAATGTGTAGCCTAAATGTCTATAAACCAAAGGTTTTTATGACAGGTTTCAGCAATAAAGAAAGCCACAGTTTAATACACCTTTAGTTGTCAGCTCTTAAGATATTTCATCTGGAAATCCAAGCTCTTTTTAGCCCTGGATAATCTAGTTTGGACTAAATTCAAGAAGAGGAAAGATAGCAGATCAGCAATACTGCCATTTAAAAAAAATTACTTTTCAAATTACTTTGGTCACCTCTTTTTTTTTTTACTCAGCATTCTTGTTACAGAAACATAGCTTCAAGATTCCTCACTCTTGGGACACACACTGAAGATTATTCTGTATTTCAAGCATCTGTTCTGTCTTGGTTTACTTTCCCTTGATTTGAAAATCTGAGTCATAGAATGGTGACAGCTTTTGTAAGGTCTTCTTAGAAAGAGCTTCCTAACTTCTAGAAAGAAGTAATTGCATTGTTATTACTTTATAGCAAACTAAGCTCTCCCTGAACATCCTAGCTTTGATTTATATTACCTAGCATGGGAGTGTTAGTCACTCCAGCTTGGTTTATGGCCCAGTGAGTACAAATGACTACAACATGCTGTTTACTGCAACCTTCCACGCATGCTTTTCTTCCCATCCTATTTACAGAAGAAAGTAGGTAAGAGAGTTGCTGTTTAGTTACTGCACCTGCAAAGAAACAGAAGGTTTAAATACATCCTCTGCTATGCCCTGCAGTGGGGAAGCTTTGAAGTGCTTATCTGTGCCATGCAAAGTAGTGAATCTGGGAAGTTACTGCCTCCCAATCAAAGAATATTGCAGGCCTGTCCCAGTGCCTGACAGGGACAAAAGAGCTTGTGCTCATCCTCTCCATCTTTCAAGATAAACATAGACTTCAAACTGGCAGCAGTCATTAATAAGATGGTTCTAAATCCTTTAAATAAAATATAAATATATTGTAGCTCAGATATGAGCAAGCCTCAGTTTAAGCAATTACTAGAAACACTTCTTGATGTTATCTTGTGTTTAAGAAGAGTGATTTAAAAGCCATTTCTCATGTGGGTTAGGTGCCAGATGACTGACGTTGTTTTGAGAAGAGAGACCATCATCACAAGCATTACCTTGTAATTTGTCACATACACTTAACATTAATATGAGTAAAATTACAACTGCAGTTAGCTATATAAAGTAGGGTGCTGTGAAGCTCACTGTTAACAAAATTACCGCTTTTTAGATGTAAAATATACATGCAGCTAAATACTTAGGTGGTAAAAATTCTTTGACTTTGACAGAAAAAAACTGATTTTCCCAACCATGAACCTAACCTATAGTTTGAGGTGCAAGGAAAATATAAGAGTTGCCAGTTAAAATACTGGAAGTTTATGTAAGGTAGCAATTTTAATTTGATATAAAGTTTTTGCTTTTCTCAGATTCTCCAGGTGTTTGCTTCCTAATGTCCTGCAGCAGGAAAGAATTTTTAATGTTTCACCCTTTCTCTGTGCAATTATCTGTAGCCCAGAATAGGACTTCTGTGCAAATATTACAGAGTGCATTACATACGCATTGCCAGACAAGGATATTGGGATAGTCTGGCCTGTGTGAGCCAGGGTTTCTGTGCCAGCCATGGGACTGAATGGATAGCTATGTAGAATGTTAAAGTTCAGTGTGAAATGGTTCAAAAATTCAGTTCCTTATCTCCCATTATAAATTTATATGCTAATAACATCCCCAGTGCATGAAACAAGGAACAAAAATTTCATCACAAAACAGAAATGAAGCCTAGTAGACATAGAACGTGATCAAATGGAAAGAAAGCCACATGAAAGGATGCAATATGTTTTCATCCAACTTCAGTTTAAGTACTGATGGGTGAATCTTCATGATCATCCAGGATATGAACTTCACCAAATAAAGTCCCTAAGGTATGAATTAAAATGGTCAATTACCAAAACTTCCTTGAGGTCAGCCAAATATTACGCCACATCAGCTGCATTACTTTAGTTTCTTAAACTTAAAAAAAAAAAAAGCCTGTTTAAGGTCCTTTATCAATTGTTATGGAACTCAATGCAACTTTTTCCTGAATAAGGACTCCTACCATGAGTTTGTTAAAAGTTCCAGCCTTTTGTATAAACCACCTAGATTTGAGTAGCCCAATTAAGTCAGTGGAGATATGCACCTGGGATTTTGACTGCATGTTCTGGCTGTAGATTTAAATGGAGATAGTTAGTGATTAACAAAACTTCTTTCACCCACAGCTTTTGAACTGCAGACAGTAACATTCAGTGCAAATCTTAGTGGCAAGGGGATAAATTTTAAGAAGTGATGTTTTTCCTTCGCTAGATAATGACATTCCAGAAAGGAAGAAAATGCACCATCATGTGTTCAAAACCAGCCTGTGAACCAGAAGGAGAGACAGGACAGAACAGTCCCTAAGTGTACTGCTTGCTTCAGCCCCAGCATGACCACAGGCCATGAGGGAAAGTGTGCTATCCCTCACCTCTGGTCTTAGAAGTTACACTCAGCAAGCTGCCTTGGGGTGAATTTATGATGCTTGTATCCCCAAATCGTTTGTTGGTAGTTGAATATTGAGTTCTTTATTGAGTTCTTTAAGACTGGTTCCAGGAGTGCAGGGGGAGAGAAGAGGTGCAGAGTTGTTATCAAAGACTGCAGTTGCACTTGCTCCCCCACATCCTTCACACAGACTGTGTTGTCTGCAGTGGACGGCAGGACAGAGCTCTCCTTTGCTTTTGGTTAGTTTTTCTGGCTAGCTGAGGCAGAGAAGTTCCCTGGACTGTGTTTTCCCCTTTTTCCTGGAATTGTTCAAACCTGCTCTGGACTGAAAACCTAGGGGAGCACCAGGAGCCCACACCTGTGGCCCACCAGGCCAGGCCATTTCCCAGTGCTGGAGGATGAGAACAGCCTGAGTGAGCCCGGCTGCACTCACAAAAGGGACTCTTCTGAATTCTCCATCTCTTCGGAGCAGTGAGAGGTTTTGCTGCTTGGTATTGTTCAGTGTTGTGCTGGGAAGTGCTTTGCCTGTTAAATAGTTTTTTTCCACTTCTCTCTGAGGAAATATTTTTTCCCCAAATGCGTTGAGAGCCCCCATTCAGACATTCCCTCCCAGATTTGCCCCAAACCAGGACACAAGCCATCCTCATGACCTGGGAGGTTTTTACCTGGCCTCACTGCAATACACAGGCTAATGAGCCTCATGGCCTCCACACAAGCAAAGCTGTGGTTTTGGGCTGTCCAGCAGCTTCCCCAGCTCGCACTGTATCCCGCTGGGGGCCGGAGGACTGCCTTCTGACAGCATCCCACACAACTGCAGAGTTGGGCTGGAAGGCCCCACTGGTTGTCATCTAGTCCAACCATCCTTGTCCCAGCAGGGTCTCCTTGAGCTTGTCATTCAGAAATGTCTCCAGATGGCTTCTGAATACCTCCATTAAAGGACTCTGCACTGTCTGTGCAGCCTGTGCCCATGTTCAAAAAAAGGAAGGATAAAGGCCTCTGGTCTAGCATAAACTAAAGTTCTGTCAATGAAGGAGTCACCCTTTCTTGCTGTTGTCAAAACCATATCCTCCTCCCATCTCCTTGCCTCTACTGAGCTCATTAGTACTCCGCATTACTGAGCTTTTCTGCATCCATGCATACAAGCAAGGACTTGCTTTCCAGGAGGCAGGAAACACCTTTATGCTTCCTTTATATAGAGAAAAGATTGAGGTATTGCTTCTGTTTTCTTTTTACACTTGGAGAAAGATGGTCTGAAAGTGAGCTTTAGGGGTATTCTTCAAAGTTTCCTCAAACATCAAGAAAAATCCATAATACAGAATGAAGAATCTCTGTTCAAACACAGTATTTTTTCATGAGCTGCTTAGAAGTACCAGTTGAATTACACATTTAGAGACCTTCAGTCTGCTCTGTAAAACCTAGTTTGTTTTCCTCTACCTTGATTGCCCACATTGGGGTTTGCTTGGCACTGTTGTTGTACATAAAAAATCAGGCAGCTTTTGAGTTCTGCCAGCTGTTACATTTTGGCCCATTAAAATATCTGCACTTTCTGAATATTTCCAGCACTTTTATCAAGGCAGTCAGTTTGACCTCTACATTTTTTAGCTGCTTGCAGGCATCCAGAGCTGGATCTTGGGTGTAGACAGCTTGCTCTGGAGACATAGTCCTGTTCTTGGTTTCAGGATGAGCCAGTTCCTGCTTCTGGTCATTTTGTAATTATATGAAGAACAGGTATTTCACTCTCTCTCTGTTAACTATTGCTCTAGCATATGCAGCAAAAGGACAAAGTCAAATTTAATCTTCCCTAGTGCACCCTCACCCTTCCCATCCATTACTGCAGCATTTTGTGAGGTGGTTGGAGAGACTAAAGCTCTTGCTGCCTTTAACTTGCCCCCAGTGATGTTGCCAGAGTCTGTACAGCCACTAGTCAAGATAGCAACAAACTTCCAGGGGATTCAATGGACTCACAATCTATCATGCCTTTCCACATAGGCTCCAGTGCCTAAGCTATGCCCTTTTCAACCTTGGTTAGTTTCCCTCTTTATACCATGACATGCCCAAGTGAGACATTGTCTTGTGATTGTCCAAACTCACTGACTTCAGCATCCAGATGCTGCCTCTCCTTCCGAAGATGTTCTTTTTGTTTCTCTCCACCTTAGAAGACCTTCTGACTTCGGTGCTTCTGCTTCAGCATATTCCCACCTGTGCCTGTTTAGAGAAGGACAAAACAATCAACCTCCTTTTCTCTGTCCTTGTGTCTTTACACAGTCATTCTCTGCTGCTGCACATGCTCCTGGATATGCTAGACAGACCTTCCACAAAAAGTAATAATCCTGAGGCTTCTTATTTCTTCTATTAGCTGTTTCCTCCATTTTTAAGCATTAGAGTATCACTCATAATTGTACAGGATTTAGCTATCTTTACTGATTCTACTACCTTAAAAGGAAAAAAAATACTCTCGTCTTTTTTTCTCCCAAGTCAGGATCTACTAGATCAGGGCTCTCCCAAAAGCTATTAAAATACTTTCTCTTTCTTGAGAAAAGCAATGTCTTCAGCATTATGCCTATCAGAATTACAGAGCAATGAGATACCTGTCTGTTTTTCTTGATAGCTTTTCTTATTGCACATTCAGGGAAGAATTTTATTACAATTGCTGTATTCTGTGATCTCTGTCCAGATTTCTCCCTGAGCTGCTTATCAGTACTGACATTTATATCTTTCTAAAAGTGTTTATGATCAGGGACAACCTGAGATTGTCAGGACTGAGATTTCCAGGACTTCTCTTTAGTGGTGGGTAATCTACTGACCGAGCATAGCCTGTCCAGAAAAAGATCTTCAGCGAAAATTATTCCTAGGAATCAGCCCAAAACTATTAGTTTTCAAAAGAGATATATAAAGAAATTGAAGGCATGAGAAAACTGGGTATGTCATGTTAAAAGGAAGGGATACATACAGAAAGGCCATACAGAAAGATGCAAAACAGGTTTTATTTGTATTGTATCATATAAGGCTCTCCCAAGATTAGCCATAAGATAAACATGCATTCTAGGTTTCAGCATATTTTAAATCAATATTTTAAATCAATAAAGTATTACCAGGACAAATTTTTAGAATCCAAGTGCCAGTAACAGTGTTACCTGATAAGAAGCTATGATCAAGATAACTATATATGAAACCTATACAATCCCATTTCTTTAAAAGCATCTTTTTCCATTAGTACCCTTAAAACCGTATGTCATATTTTGCTAATCTTAGAGAGATAGGGAGTTAATATAGCTTTGTATAGCTTTCAATATAATATCAGTGTTCATACACATATTTAAGATATGGTTGCAATCACTTTTAGAAATGAATTAGTTGGACTTTATGCCTCTTCTATTCCTGCAGGATTCTATCCCTCTAAACACACACTCGTCAGAATAAATGAGTGTTACTTCAGTAGTTTAACTTCAGATACAGATTTTTTTCATAGAATATATTTTATGTTGAATCAGGCCCAACTGGTTATTATTAATTTTATTTTCCCCATTACATTACTACTTTTTTTGTCATAAGCAAACAAGAAACTGTGTGCATTCTACAGAAAGGTTCTCATTTGCAATAAATGCTTGTCATCCACAAACTTCTTCTGCAGAAGTTCAGATGCTTCTTCAGATTCAACCCACTACTCATTTGGCTAAATGTGTTTCTCTCAGGATAGAAAGATTCTATGCAGTTCACCCACATGTTCTGCAGTCCCTTTAGCACACAGAGATAAAACAGTTCGCTGACTCTGAAAAGTAAACTAAGGCTGGATTTTAAATGCTGCCAAGTGATTTTAGTCCTCAATTATGCAATTGTCCAAATTCTTGCCACTTCAAAAAATCCATTCAGAGTTACAGGCTCAGAATTTCACTCTTGATCTCCAAGATCGTTTTGGAAATGTTTGAGTTTGGACATTTGGGTTTCAATTCCCTGTGTTGTTTTTGGTTCCAGTTAAAGATTTTATGAGCCTCTCACAGATGAGTACCTTTGAAGCTACCAACAATCACTAGAATTTCTTCAGGACACTAGAGTTACAGCTCTGGAACCACAATGTCTCACCTGCTTTTGGCTTCTACACATTGTACTCAATAATTAGGGTACCATTCAAAGGTAATATTAATGATCCCTTTATGTATGTTTCGGTATGCATTATAAATAACTCTCTGATAGCAGAGAGCTTATGCAATATTCTTCCCTGTGCAATTACATTTTAGACATAAGAGCACATAACACTGCATAATAATACTGTGCCCTGAATAGATTTCTGTATATAAGATCATATATGATGACCTTATATACAGTGTGATTTGTAGGACATTACAGCTCAGAAATATCAGGCTGCATGGATAGAACAAAGGTTGTGGAAATACCTGGGGACAGGTTTTGCTGTCCCACAAACTAGCCTCTAAAAATGGAAAATGGCTTTTCCAGCAAAGTAAAAATGAAAAAAAAAAAAAAAAAAGAATGAAAATTTGCTGTCTATGGAATAAAAAAAAATAAAAATTCTTACCCTAAACTCAGGTATAAAAGGACTCCATCTTCTCCACCTTCTTTATTCTTTCCTTCCACTGCCCTTGCTGCCATGGTTTCAATGGAATTTAAAACAAACAAGAAAATCTAGGAAGAGCTAGAAAGACTATGAGACAGCAAATGGAAAATGCATCAAGAAGCACAAACTCTTCATTTTTGTATCAGGCACAGATCAGAGCTTTCAGAGAATAAATACTGATGTGTTTTATCAGTTCTGTCTAATTAGCTTTAATTAGCTTGTTCTTCATTAGCTTGTTGTTTATGGACACATAGAAACAGCAGTGATTGGTGGATGCAGTGTGACCCTGCCTACACAACGAAAAGCTCCTTCCAGGGGGCGGGAGGGTGGAAAGAAAACCACATTATTTTTTTCAAGGGTTTATTTGGGTCATATTTCAAGAACTGAGCATTCTCTATGCATTCAGCAGTCCCAGTGCAGGTATGTCCCTGAAGGCTACAGTTGGATTATAGCCTTTCTTACAGACTACTGTTCTTGCAGCCTACCACAGAATGATGGTAAGAAGCAGGAATCTACCTTGATTTACACCATTACCTTTATTTTGGTGTATCTTTTATTCCCTCAGTGTGTCAACCCATGACAATTTTTCACCCTGTACTCTGAGGAAATTTGGCTAACTATTCTATTAGGAAAAGTTTATGTTTTGTTGATCCTACTTTGGAAGAACATGGTGGAAAAAAATTGCTTCTTAAGGGATCTTCCCACTCTATCTTTCCATGTTACTATCCCTGCAAAGGAGCAGAGCATAACTATAAAGTACACCTGCATGCTGCTATATCACAATCACACTCAGCTGCACAAGCTGCCATAAGGGAGCTGGAGGAGGTGTTGGACCGAAAATGGCATCATGGTTTCCTGTTCTCACAGGAAAGTATACACTAAAAAAATCCAAGTATGCTGTAACTGCTTGGAGGGGGAATTACCAGTCAGGAGTTTTATGTCACTGCCCCCTTTTTCACACTATCTACAACCTTGAGAATGTCAGAATAAATCGACTTCTTACTGTCACTGGTATCAAAGCTTTATGCAAGCCACTGTGTTTCAGGTTAAAATTTTCCAGCAGTACAGGAGTTACTGGCTCCCCCACCAAATAGAACTAATTCTGGACACTTGAATGATCCAGTGCTGTACACAGATGCTCTCCCTGTTTTGACAGTTAACCTGCCATGCACAAAAAGCCAGTTTGATGTATGGAATTCATCTGTTTGTTATTAGCAAGTAACAGAAAATAAATATACCTCTTTGTCACTTAAATTCCACATTTTTTGGCCACTTAAAATTCTAGAGAGTATCCTCACTGACCAATTTTCTGGCATGTGTCTAAGATTTGAGAACATGTAGTCTTGGATGCCTAAATTCTTCGCTGAGGAAAACTGGTGAAGAAAAAGTATAAAAACCAGCAGCTGACTCTAAGATTAGTTCACTTGGTTAGAGCAGGGTGTAGTGGTAGTAACAAAAAGATTTGTGGTTCCAATCCCCATATGGGCCATTTGCTTGGAAGAATTGGGCTTGCTGATCCTTGTGGGTCCCTTCCTTTCCAACTCAGAATCTTTTGTCAAGCAAACTCTAGTTTTTAACCCGTGTCTTCAAATATCAATAGTAATATACATTGCACTAAACTACATATTCCCTTACACACTCTGAATTATCATAACTGCATGCAAATCCTGCATACACTTATTTTACCTGTATTTTACTGGGAATCTCAAAACCCTGGTTCTTCCAGCTTTTTGTTCCTGGGACTGATTTGCAGACATCCAGTTTTTGTATTTGCATCTTTTCCCTTACAGTCCCTGGCACTTCCTAGGTGACTGGAAGCTGCCAGCAGCTAAGCTCTGACTTGCTGTTTGTATTCTGTGGAGTTTTGGCAGCAGTAGTGTACAGAGCAGATGGCAGGCTTTTCTCCTTTCTTTAAGATGCACCGACTAACTTGGAGCTCTTGATGGCCATGAAGCAGAGGCTGAATGCAACCATTATAGGAGAAGGGAGATGCAAAGCAACACACAAATGACCACATTTTTGACACTTCACAAATCATTGTCACTCGCCTCTGAGTCAAGTTCCTCCCTGCTACTCTGGATAAGAGAAGTAATTCTCTGATAGCGGTGAAGGCTAGCTACAGAAAAAGTCAAGTTTTGCTCAGCTCTGTATAAACACAAAATAAAGGAGAGGACAAAAAATCAGCCTTTATCTTTCCTACAAAACCAAGTTCAAGTTCAGTTGCTAAACCACTGGTAAACTTCATTTCAGCCTTTTATATATTCATGCATCAAAATTACAGTATTTTCTTGTAATTGGAAGTAACAGTTTCATCAGCTCCAATACTACTACTGATCTATATGGGTCTACATTGGAGAACCTGGGCATCACATCCATGTATTAAACGAAAACCTTTTCAAACTTTTCTGTCAGACCAATCTAAGTGAAAAACTTCCTTCTTCCGCATAAAAATGGCATCCAAATCCTGCATGCCTATGGCTGCAGGACAATATTAACTGCAATTAAAAATTAATCTCTCATAGCAAAGTTTGTGCTTCTAAAATTTTCACAAGCTTAATTAATTACTCATATGTTTAATGAGCTTTAAATGGATGACTCCTCATCTGATGGTGTTATTGCAACTATTCACATTACCTGGAGCACCCTGTTTTATCTCTTTTCTCTTTGACAAGACTGGTTTCTAAACCATCAAGTCAATATTTATCTTAAGGAAAAATGAAGCACCAAAGGAAATATCAACAAACTTCCATGTAAAACAGAGAGAGAATAACTAATGTGATTTATTGTTTATGCCAGTTCAGGCCTCGCCCTCCCTTACACTTTCTCCTACATTTTTCCTATCTACAAAATTTACTTAATTTTTGCCTATGCTCAGCGGTACAAACATCGCTCACCAGTTAATAGCAGCACACAAAGGTGGAGTCTATGAAATAATAAACCAAGGTGCTCTTAGCTACATCACATAATTCCAGACCAGTGTGAAAGCCCGGCTTATGTTCATGGGGAGCTTGCTTTTTGAAGCTGGGACAGGCTGCAAATATGTCTTCATTACTGCAAGAGATTCCTCCATTTCCATAGACCATTATGCTGCTGGTTTAAACACAAACTGACTTAGAGCTTGTCGACACAAGGAAGCTACTTCTTAGGAGAGAAGAAAGTTAATTTACTGCTGAGTGCTATTCTTCTGTGTACACATTCAGTGTGCATGGAATAAACTACTGTCCATTCAAGTTTTAAGTGAATATTTGCTCAGGATTCAACCCCTGAAGACTATTCAGTTCTATGTAGATCAGACTTGTGAGACCTAGTGAAGACTAATCAGCTGAATGCTCTAAAATACCCAGGTTTTTTAAAGTGATTAAAAAGGCTAGAAGAAAACCATAGGATTCCTTCGAAGTTATGTTTATCACCCGTAGTAATCCATTCTTGATATGCTTCTGCAGCTTGCCAAACAGCTGGCAGACTAACTGCTTGAAAGTTAACTCCTAAGCAGCCTAGGCAAAGGTTCTTGCTATATCAGAGACACACAGGCACACACGAGGTGCATTCTGCTGTTAGTCAGGCAACTGTTAACAGAACCACTACATTTTCAAAAGGAAAATGAAGCCTTCCTGGTGCTTAATTTCCTTTTCCATGCTGTGTTGCAAAATCCATTGGCCTTCTACCATCTCTTTCCTAAAATCATGATTTCTTTGTCAGCTAAACTTTTCTGACTGGTCTGGCTGTTCTGTATTCAGCTTAACTGTTCTACCCATCAGCTCTTCTCTTTATATCCAATTTGACGTCCCATCCTTTCTGACTTAGCATTGACTAAGGCAGGCAGTTAAACCTTCCTGAAACATTACAAAATAAGACCTGTACTCAGTGGGAAGCCTGCATGGTCTGAAAATAACTCTCCTCCAGTTGTATCAGTTACAGGTTTGGAATCATGAGGACAATGGTCTGACAGCTTCAAAGTATGTAGACTCAGATTTCATAAACACTTTGCACATGGAGCTGCCTTTTTGAGTGATCTGTAAGTAAGAAAAGATAAAGCTTGAGCTCTCTTGCCAATGCTAGACTGTGACTAGTAAAAATTCTTAGAGTCCCAAACAGAGCCCCTGTGATTCTGGGATTTGCATGTACATTTAGATGCAAAAAGACAGAAGAAACTCTCTAATATAAATTACAATGAACATAATCTGATTTCTTCTGCCAGGAAAGCCATGCTACAGGTGAGCCCTAGGCATAGTGCAGATGCCCTAACAGTGTGTAGAAGAAGATAGGTTTAGATCTGTCCTTTACAAACAAACAAAAAACCACAAAAACCAACCAACCAAACAAACAAAAACAAAACAAAAACCCCAAAACAAACCCAAAAAACCTCCCAAACCCAACCAGGCTAAAAAGAAAGGAAATTTAAAAATAATGTAAAGAGAAAATTCCAAATAACTTACAGGAAGAAATGAAAGGATGTTTGTCCCTTCTGGACATGCACTTTTAAGCCTTGGGCAGGGCCACTGTTTTTGAAAGCAGAGGCGGTGCAGGTGGAGTTTAGAACTGTAGGTCTTTCGTCCCTTCTCACAGAGATTTCATGTACTGATGCACTACAGAACTCAGAGGGCAACAAAGACTCCACTGTAGCAGACAAAGCTGAAAATGCTGCTGTTCTTGGGTGGGATTTTTTTATTATTTTTAACAGCCCTTTTTTGTTGTTATTCTCACAGTGACTGAGCAGAAGCCTTTTGAATGCTTTCTAGAATGGGTGAAGACATGCAAAGCAAAGCAAATTAATTTTTTTCTGTTTGGTGTATGTATGGAACAAAAAACATTATGCTGTTAAATGCAAAACATTACTGTCATCAAAGATTTGGGCATCATTAATTTAAGGTGGGCCTATGACCTAGAACTGGACAGAACAAAATTATGGCTACTGTTGAAACAGAAACAGCCATACAATTCAGAATTTTATTCAGGTCAACACTAAAATGACCAATTTATATTTTTTAATGGCAATCAGAAGAAAGAAAATTACCCACACATATTTCTAACTCCTAGATAGATGCATTTATTGTCTGTTTACTACCTAGAGTTCTCAGCCTGCTGGGGTTGTAAAGCTAGGTCTCAGACCCAGGCAGTGAGTGGCTTTCAGTTACTGTTAACAGGTAACCATATAAAAAGATAGAACAACATTTCTTACACAGAAAGAATTGTTATTTACATAGTGCCCAGAGCATGCTACATGCTCCAAAGGGAAAGCTAACGAACATATGATGTAACGTAATAATCCCGCTCTTACTGTAATAAAAATGAATGTGCTTGCTTCCCTAGGCACAGGGCTGGTCTCCACATTCATTTTGCTACTGAAGTAGCCATGTGTTTTTAAATTGCTATGCTGCAGAAGTTTGTTTTGTTATGTTTTCTTTCAGTATTAAACCTCTCCATTCCTCAGCCACAGAACGGGAAGAGATTATTGAGTTCAGCACAGTTCTTGAAATCAAAAAGAGTTACTTCTCCAATAGGAGGGCTTTTGTTCAGAGCAGAAGGCTGTTTGGACAGTGTAGACTGTAAGCTGTAGGGAACAGTTAATGTCAGAGAAATTAACTTGTTCTTTGTGCTCATCAGTGTGTCACCACTTTGACATGAAAAAGCTGCACAGTACTAATAGAAGAATTATTTAAAAAGTAAGACACATCCATAGCCAAGCTTCTGCAGTTCGCTGTTACTTCAGATCTGCACAGGGCCAACGATTGTGCTGACAAACCCCAAACAGTAGCTGGGCATGACCAAAAGACATTCTTTGAATGCTCTGCTTTTGCAATCAAATGCAAGTGCACATGTGCTTGCAGGCTCTCAATCTGTGTGCACACTGCAGGACAGTCTGAGCATTTAAAGCAAATTTAAAGGGAGCTCAGTTGAGAAAAGTACCCAGATTTCTTGCATATATAGAGAAATGTTCACCACTTAGTTTAATCATATGTTTGACATCCGTTTGAAAACAAAGAAACAGAGACTCTATTTTTCTGAGAGAGGAAAGCTTATGTTACAACAATTAACTTCCACTTATCTTCTTTTTGACTTCACATTCTTCATGATATTCTGCTTTATTTTTTTACCTCCATCCTGATGCAAAAGCAGGCGTTATCCCTTCACTGCATGTGACAGTTGCCACAACACATTTTAGTGCTTGTACTATAGTAATGCATAAGAATTCCAGTTAGTAGTCATGTACTGTGTAAGCACCAAATATGAAGACAGTTGTTGCAGCACGTAAGAATATTTTGCATACCTGAAGCACTATATTTGCAGACTGTGAAGTTTTATAAAAAATTGAGTCCCTTTAGCTCCATACCCAGCCTCATATATTTCATTAAATCATTCCAGAAATCTATTTATAAAATCCCAGCTACATGACTGAAGTCATAATTTCAGCCTAGAGAGGTAATGGGGATACTCCCATTAACGGGGAAAAAAATCTGACTAAATAAATTCCACATTTGAGATAAGACTGTGTCATCCTAGTTCCTAATGCTAAATTCTTAATTCTCAAAGGGAAGCTGAAAATGAAGACTTAAAGATCCTAACCGCTATGTTTACTGCACAGGACTTCTACATGAGGTATAATTGGAGTTCTTACCTTTGCAGGCCAGATAATGAATATTCCATTAAACAGGGCTCCAATTACACTTGCAAGGAAACTGAATTGGAAATCTCTGCTATTTTTAAAGACAATGCCGTTTACAATAAAATTCCAGCTCAACTGGCTTAGTTTCCAAGCTGACATGTCCAGTCGTGTCAGAAACGTCATAGGGGCTTAAGCTTTCTACCATCTGGTATAAGATATCCTTCTCAAGAACAGGTCTCTTACATTTTAGCTGTCCAAATTGGAAATGTAAAACCATCTTAAAGTACAGTAGGAGAGGAATGATGTTTGAAAGTGCTGTGTGTCCACCTGATTTTCAATACTGTGAGACAGATTAGGAGATGCACTTGCCTGAAGCACAACATTTTCCACTGCTGCAGTCTGGGATTTCTAGCTACAAGTCTGAGCCACCACTGAAGTGACACAAGGAGGGAACTGGAGACAGAGAAAGATCTGGAGGGACAAAGAGTAAGGGCAGATGAAAAAGAAGCACAAAACACTCACAAGCACAGACCCAGAAGACAATCTACAACAGGCAGGCTCTGGTATGCTCCTTTTCAAGACATTTTTTTTATCTACACCAATTTTAGCTTGTAATTCTGTCCTCCCAAGCATGCTGACACTTCTTTTAAAGTATGAAAACTGTTTCTTCATTAGTATGCATGCAAGTCCACAGGTACTACAAAATCCAGGAGACAATAAAATTGTGTGAATAATTGTAAATTGGATAATCTCATTATCCCACTAGGGACACAAAAATTACAGCTTTGGTAAACTTTGTATTCATGAGGAAGTCAGAAGATTCACTTCTACTCTTAATGGGCCCCCAGACAGTTCAATACTTAGTAAACAGCAATTGTGCAGTTTCCCTTAAATATCTTTGAAGTGAAAGAAAACAAATGCAGGTGGAAAATCTGCATCAACAGCTGTGGGCAATGCAGGGGGAGGGGGAGGGGAAAACAGCATCAAAGACTGTAAAGCTGATGGAATCGCTACATTCCTACCACTTCCCTTCATTTCCTATAGCAAATTGATATATTTCTCATCATTGTATTTGTGCCTTTTTGCAGCATAGGGATGACCAGTAAACATCCTCATCCAGCAACCCGGTAACAACAGAGTACTGAGAGAGAGAGAGAAGACAATCAGAGCTTTAGAAGTGAAGAAAGTCCACTTTCTATGTGTGAAGGGTGGGATTCCAGTGAAAAACACACCAAAAAAACTCCACAAGAGCGAGGGAGAACATCATAAGCATTTACAGCAAATCACAAAGCTACTTCTAAGAGTGAGATTCTACCTCTTTACTGCTTCATTGTACATTGCTGTCCCAATATAATGGTTTCTGCAAGTGTTTGCCACAGCTTAAATACCTAAATAGGGCCAATCTGTACCTCACGAAAGAATATTCGCTTGTTTCTTTTTTAAGTGTTTAATGACAAACTGTGCTTACATTTCCTTTATGGAGTGGTGTACAAAAACCATGAACGTGTGTTGTATTACAAATGCTTGCATTAAATTTCCTTCAATTTGGTCTCTTCTAGATCAAAGGAGGATTGTTGTGCTGTGCTTTGAGAACTTATCCTTCTGTTAAGACAGTTAAAAAGAAAAAAAAAGTCATTACAGTGTCAGAAATATCTACAAACACTCCTGAAACCAAGCTAGAAGTCCCCATAGTCTGTATCTGCAGTTCACATGCTGCTTAGGATCACCTTTACCATTCTTTATAGCATTGTCCTTGAAACATAGGTAGGGAACAGCTGTGTTCTAATGGCATACGATACAAAAGAACAAACTCCTCACCTGATTTTTCTGGCTAATGACTAGAGTAAATTTAAGGAATTAATACAAAAGGCCAAATTGAGACTGGTTGAGTTTTACCTAGAGGAAGTATGTATTTAAATCTCCTCAAGCATAAAATTCAACCCAGCTGCAGGATTCACGTCTGGTCTCAGTAAACACATTACAATGTACTTAATTTAGCTCTTTTAAAAATTGTTGTGCATGCCTCCTCACTGTGGTTTTAACACTGTTGAGATACTCAGCTCTTACAGAGCAAGTAAATGTTTCAGTTCACTCCTAGAAAAGACCTCAGAAAAGTATTATTTTTACTGTTTTCTCCATCTTATACTGCAAGTCAGAAAAGAATGGCTTGGTGTCGGTCTGGAGGTTTTGTAAGTCTCTTCTGAACACTTTTGGTTGATCCAAGGTCAAAATTCTCAGTAGAAGTAGTCCTTTCATGCTAAAATCCATACAGTATTGCTGCAAGCTTTGTGCCCAACAGAAGACTCATTCAGGCAGCGTTACCTCTGGGACTACTGAAAGTTACTTTGCAAGGTAATTGTGGTGCAGGACGGGCTTGTGTTAGGATTTTGCTAGCAGCGTTTAAAGGAAATGCAGAAGTATGGTTTGCAGGAGCGGAGGCGCTGTGCAGGAGCGGAGAGCGAGCGGCGCACGCCCTGCAGCAGTGACCGGCAGTAACCCCGCTCCAGCCACCCTCGGCGAGCAGCGAAAACACTCGCTCCCCTCGCCAGCGCTCGGGATGAGCAGGCTCCGGGGTGTCCACAGTGCGAGCAGATAGCCTCCCGCCTGCAAAATAGCTGGTGGTCGTGGGAGCAGCGCGGGAGCCGAGCTGACGAACAAAACACGCACCGGCTCCTGCAGCACGGGAGGGCCCGCGCCCCTGCCCAAGTGACAGTGCAGCTGCGTGGCTGGCCGGGGAGAGGCTGGGGGCGCGGGGGCAGCAGATGGGCTGGGGCTGTGCGGGCGGAGCAGCAGGCTGCGGGAGCCTGACCGGCAGTAACCCCGCAGCCAGCGCCGCCGCCAAGTAGGTGAAAAGTAACTCGGAGTCATCGCCCGCGGGAAGCGCTTCCCCCGCCCCGCCCGGCCCGCGGGGACAGGGGGGTTTGCCGCGGTGGGGCAGGAAATGCGGGGGGGCACCACACAGGCACACTCGGGGGATAGGCCGGCTACGGTACTGGGGGTGCTGCTATCGTAGCACAAAGGAGCCAGAGCCCCCTGCTTCTGCCGGACCCTCTCCCGAAACGCCTCGTCCATAGAAAAAAAAAGTGGTTGGTGCGTGCGTTGGCTGGGGAGAAGGAGCTGGGCGGGCCGGAGCCCCGTGCCTGCCCTTTCCTGCCCCAGCCGTGCCAGCTGCTGCGATGGGGGCGAGGGGCCAAAGGGAAGCGTGCTCTGCTTCCAGCACCCTCCCACCAGCACCCCAGCCCGGGCTACACAAGTGTCGAGCGCTGCCTCTCGGTCCCTCTCAGAGCCGAGCCGTGCTTCACTCGCATGTGTTGCTGCCGCTCAAACCCGAGCCCAAACCCAGCCCCAGCCTCCGGGCCGCCGTGCCCTGCGCCGAGCCCGGCACCAGCTGTGGCCTCCTTTCCTTTGTGAGCCACTCTGTGCAGACCTTTATTACCAGCAGAAAGCTGTGTTTAGTAACTTTAGTAAATTATTGGTATTTGAACAGATTTTCATCTCTGCGGTGACAGACGGCGTCTCTTTAGACTTACTTTTTAGTTGTTTACGATCTCCCTTGAGGGAGTAATTCATACTGCTGCTAACCCAGACAGGTTCCCCATGTTAGTTACCAGTGTGTGAAAAAGAGTCATCAATTCTCATACACATAAATTAGTGTGCATATGTATGATTATGTGTATAATTATCATCTCAGGTGCTAGACTTCACAGTCCTAAGCATCTTCCCGGTGGACCGTGGTTAGGGACCGAAAACCATTCTGGGGAGAGGGGTGCCCCGGGCCAGCTGCTGTGCTGTCAGCAGGGCCAGCCAGCAGAGGTGTGGCTGGGGCGACGCAGCATCCTGCCCAGGGCAGGACCAGAGCGTTCTCGCTGGGCAGCTGCCTATTCTGTAAACAGCTACACAAGGAACTTAAAATCCCACAGGGACGCTAATAAATCTCCAGCTTTTTTTGGTCTCTTCCTTCATGCAGTGCTGTAGGGGGCATTTGTTTTGTAAAACATTAGAAGAGCGGCTACTGTCAATAGTGGCACAGCACAGGTGCTGTGACAGAAACAGGCTTGCAGCATCGCTCAGTCTGTCTTCATCTCCTCTCCCTCCTCTGGAATTCAAATCCTACTAAGTGTGAATAACTTACTGCTGCTATTTCAAGCTTCAAATGGTACTACAGTTTACAGAGCACAAAGAGCACTGGTGTTTAATATTTTTTGAGCTTTGGGTATGTCAAGAGATAGGAGATAGTCATTATTATACCCAAACAAAAATACCAGTGCCAGGAATTCTGCAGGTGCTTTACAGCTGTACATAAAACTGTATGAGTGAAAATCTTGATTTCACCTTAAAACATGCATGATTTAACTATCTGTCTTAAAGTGAGTAGGTGTGGTGACAGTAACCACATGTAGAAAACATCATGCCATTACTCAATACAGTAGGTTTCTAAACCCGTGTATCAATTACATCTATGTGAATCCCTTCCTTCAAAGGCTGACGGGACTGTGTTTCTTCTATTATGAAAATTCTCTACACACTTGGCTTTTCTTGTTCCTGGGTCTACTAGTCTTTGCAGATGCCTCAGAAACAATTGTTCCAGGTACTATGCCAGTCCTAAGGAAGATAAATGTGTTTAACCTCGTAGAACAAAGTGCTCTCCCACAACCTGAACATGGCGAAACAAAACACAGCTGCCCTAGAGGACAGCACAGGGGGGCTGCAAGTATATTTCAGTGGAGGAGGGAAAAAAAGCTGGAATGAACCTTCAAATTGTTCAGGAAAGAATGTATTATTTCAAAACCCATCATGTTTGTCCTGGCCTTTGGACATTCCTAAAAGCATACCATTTCTGTCTTACAGCACCCTCAGAAGTGCTAGATACCTCACAGAACAATTTGAAAGTAAGTTCTGGCTTGAAGTATTTACAATGCATTTCCCTTAAACTCGAGCAGGTGATGTTAAATTCAGTCCAAAGTGGTAAATGACAGACAGATTAGCATTTCATTTCAGAATGGTGGTTCAGAATTGGGTTTACAGAAAACTTCTCAGAGTGTTCACCTTGTTTTGCCCCTTGAATGCATGGTTAAATTTTTACCAATGCCAGTAAGAGAGGAGTTGATCTCATCCAATTTACTCCTGAAAATCTCAGTTGTTAGGAATTTAAGTTTACCAGTTGGATACCAGTAAAATTGCAAGCTAACTTTACAGTTAGGACCTGTTATCCCTGTTACACAGCAAAAGTTTGGCCTGACCTCTCCCATTAAAATTAGACCGTCCATTAAGTATGTTTAGTTAAAGCACAGCTTTGTTTTCATGACCTTAAGACGGATCATGCCTCATTGCAGCTACTTAAGTGTCATGCTGCTGATTTTGCCTTCTTTCAAACTTACTTTTTCCTACTGTGGCTTTTCCCACTGTTTTGACTTTTGGAAGGCAAATGGAATGTAAGGATGATCTACTCACATGCCTGTCCTTTATGTTGACAACTGCATCAGGCAGTCACAGAAGAATATTTGGAAAAGCATGAGAAATGAAGGTAAGCATGCAAGCGAATCACAGAATGGAAATGAAATACAGACCTCAGTTCACATCTGCAACTTCAAAGTGCTAGATTTTGGGCCTAGATCCTCGCGCCCTGCTGAGCTCTGTTCACTGCACTATGAGAAGAGGGGGTGCAGATGCCTAGTGCTCCGTGCATGGGAAATCCAGCAGTTTCATTTCTCTGGAGCTTTTTAGTGCTGAGCTGTTAAAAAAAATCTGCCCTGCATAATGTAAATCTTCTGCAACACAGCACATTATTCTTGATGAAGTCATATGGATGCTAGGCTGAAAATTTGCCTCTAATTTGCTCTGAGCATACCGCCTGCTTTCAAACATAAGGTGAATGACTTATTGTAACCCCAGATTGGTTTCAACACCAAGTGATTAAGCCGTGACATCGAGACAAAGTAAATTAAGGAAGTGGTTTCATAGAACAGGCTGACACATGACAGCACTGAACTAATTCTGTAGCAAAAGAGGGGTGAGTCATGCATCTGGTACATGTGCTTTGGTTAAATTCTTGCGGATCTGTATCTCTTGTACATACAAAAACATGAGGAAAGGGCTAAGCTTTCACATCATGCTTTTATATAACAACACTACTGTAGCAGTATCTGCTTTCAAACATTTCTCCCCATTGAACTAGCAGATGAAATTGAACATCCCTCTTACCTTAAGGGAGCTATAACTTTCCCCTCTACTGCTACTTTCTCACCCCAGCTTCCTTTGGTTTAGAGTGATGTATCTCCAAATCATGACAAGTTTACAGTGGCTCAGCAGGCCAACACTTTTCTTTAATGGTCATCTGTCATATCCCAGAACTTACATGGATCCTTATCTTTTACAGTTTCAAAAAATGAGAACCAGATTCCGAAACTACACCCTGGTCAGCCCAGGGGAGCAGATTCACCATCATTAGTTGACAGATTTAACCCATATCCCTTGTGAACTGCTGATGAAAGAAGAAAGATGGGTGCAGGTAGTTCTGTTCTGGAGAGATGCAAAACTGTCATCTTGTTGTGTGTTATGAATAGATGAAGTCTGACTGATACTAATAGATAGTCTGGTGAGCACATGCACTTCATATTCCTCAGTCTACACCCAGTCTGTACTTGCTGAGACAATCATCTCATCTCAAGTGAGTTCACTGTAGAAGGGGATTATGATACCCACTGACTAAATATCACTTGGAGGCATCTGCTTTTTATTTTTTTTAAATGTAGAGTGTTCCTGATACTGCAGCTACATGGGCATATGCCATGACACTTTAGATAGGGAAAAGACTGGAATGCAAGTGACCAAACTAAAGGAGATGACAGTGCTAAGTAAAGTGTCTCTATTGCCTGATTTTGCTTCTTCCAGATGCCTGCTCACTTAAGCATTACTCAGGAAACAAGTCAAGGAAGCATGTCTCTACCTTTTCCCTGAAGTATTTGTACCATAACTGCACCTGCTCTATTAGATTATCTTTAGTTTGTACCACAAGGTTCTGTCAGACAGTCACAAAATGTGTCCTATCAAGGATCACTGTGCACTGAGAATTCTGCAGCTCCCTGACCTTCACATGCCTGCTGCATTACCAGCAGCTGTACTTTTCATTGATGTAACATGCAAGTATCCACTCTGCTGAAACCACTCCTCACATTTTACATGTCTGATCTTTCCAAGCTCTTCCCCAAAGACTGTGAGATCTCATTTGTACTGAGAGCACTTGCTTTTACTGAATGCACTTTGCCTTTTCTCACCCTTCCTTAGCAAAGCTCCCAGGTACTAGCTGCTTTTAAATAGATTGACATTGAGCTTCTATTGGTTCTAGCTACAGCCACTGTTGGCAGGATGTTGTTGCATGAGACACGCACTGCTCTTGTGCACCCTTAGGGTATTTCTCTTTCTTAACTCAGAAGTCTTCTGTTCTCAAGTATCTTCTGTGTCCTGCTGTTAAAGAACTTCCTCCATTTCAGCCTAGAAGTGGCTGCATTCTGCTGGGTGATAAAGCAGCATGCTGCATTTGTGTAATATCTCTGAAGTAACCCCAATGGAGAACTCTCTGGTTTTACTGTGAGTGCTGGAAGGGATACACAGCAGAACCAGATCTTCCCACCCTGACTCACAAAAAAAAAAAAGAAAAAAGGGAAATGCAAAATCCTGTTTTCAGCATTAAATGGCCGAAAACAGGCATCTGATTTGTAAGGTAATACATGCTAGAGGGGGCGAGGGACAGCTGGGTTCTGGCATAATTTTGGAACTAATGATCTAGTTGTTAGATGCAAATGTAAGGAATTTTCCAGGGATGGAAGAGCCAAATTTTAAAAACTATATCAGTGTTATGGAAGATCTCCCAAAGAGCTTATCAGCCTCTTCAGACTCCTGAGTACTCTGTGCTTCCTCTCAGAGGCACATATGGTTCTCCAGCCTGGATATGGAGATACTCTGGCAAATGTGTTCCTGTAGTTCTCCCTAGTGTCCTAGCAGTATCATGTCATGATACCATCTCAAGAGTGATTTCAGCAAATTTTGACAAGAGTTTTGCAGTGAGTGAACCAAGAGGACTTTACTGACACAACAGCAGTAGGTTTTCATTTGCCTGTAAAGGCTGTGAGTGTCTTAAATGCTCTCCTCTGCAATGAAATCCAAAACTAGTTTAGGAGCCCGAGGCTTTTGAAGTGCCTCCTTTGCAATAGCAACAAACCAGGTAGAAACAGAAGGGCTTTTAAATATGAATGTTCATGTAATGTAAACTCAGACAGAATTTTAGCCGTAAATGTACTGGCTGCATTTTCTAATAACAATCCTGATGAAGGTAGAGACCTACCAAATCAAAGTAACAGCTGTTTCCTTTGGTATTTTTTTCTCACTGTGTGATTTTGCAAACAAACTAGAAGAACAGCCTTTTGAAAACTAAACAGGATTTGTGGAGAGAACTGTTTAGAGAAAGCTCAGTTGCTTTGCTGGTCAGAGTGATTCTGCAGACTGAAGGCATGCTGCAGCCAGCTGCCTGATCCTTGTTTAGGAACTAGAAGCTATTTTCTTCAAGAAGTTCAAGAGTGCAAGAGTCACAGGAATTGCCTTAATTATTTTGAGATTGAGGCTAAACTTTAGTTCAAAGACTCTGAACTCACAGTGCAAAGGGAAGTCGAATTCAAACAACCATGGCACACTGTCTTCTGAAGAGAATGAGACTGGTTTTACCTGCTAGACTTATATGTGCCACCCCACAGCCATTTGACCTATATTCTTGCCCTCACCTCAGCCAAACACTCTCCTTCAAGTTCCAGAACCCCTTGCTTTAAATGGTGCAAGGACAATGTCCAGTAGTCCAAACGTCTGAGTGCTCCCCTCAGGGCCTTTAAGCACTGATGAATGGTGGAAAGAGAAGAGCCATAAAGCCTTGCCTGTCATCCAAGGGTGGGTTGATGGCATGCTGTTGCCACTTGGCTATGAAGGACTCCCCTGTACCCTTCAGCCTGAGCTGCATGGGTACATCTGGCCTTTGCTGCTGGGTTTTATAGTTAAATAAGCATTTGAATCACTGGTAGAGAATCATGAGGCTGGAACAGGGAGAAAGGTGCAAACATCTCTTATACTGTCCCACTGCAGAGATGAGTATTTAGTCTGTTTATTCCAAACAAAGCAAATTTATTCAAAACCCGAGTAACTGCTAGCAAAGATAAGGGAAGGCTTGGCCTTGATGCAGGCTTCCTTGATACTTTTCTAATTCATGTGTATGCATTATGGGATTACAACATATACTAAAACCTTCCTTTCTCTAACATGACCCTTCATAGCTGCCAGCATAGAATCATGCCACAACAAGGCCAGAGCCTCTAGCTATGTATCAAGGTGGGCAGAAAAAGAGCCACTTAACCATAAACACCAGAGCTGCCTTGAGCAATAAGTTCCCATGGATTTGTGCTTTTTTTCTCTTCTGCCTCACCATGTGCTTGGCTTATTTCACAAGTCTCAAGCACATAAATAGGTTAACCCAACACACAGATATAATTCTTTGAATGTCCATGAATCAAAATAAAAAGAATATATTATAATAATTTCCTTCTCCTGAATAAATGAGTCAGTCCCCTAAAGCAAATTCCTGTCACTCTTCATGTCTGGTTGCATTTATCTAAATATAATATCTGCAGCACTTACTGTGTGCACATCATTATTCAGGGAGTTTAATAAAAAAAGTTCCATCTATTAGTGTCAGACTCATTGACCTGATGTGTGTCTATCATGGCTCGTTAATCACACATTTAAAGACATGTGGGTGCGGTCAAGTCTGGTCCTGGGCAGGTTCTACTTCAGCAGGTTTGAATGTCAGCTCTCGTTGGAATCATTTATTTCCAGAGGAAAGTAACACCTTAGGCTTTTCAGGAAGCTTCATTATTTTTCACATTTTGCCCTTCACTTCATCTAAATTTTAGTCCTCCCTCCTCTTCCTGTTGCAAACATGCTTTCCCTGAAGTCACGGTTCGCGGCATCAGCCAGAAGGAGCACTAGAGAGCAAATTGTTTTTGGCAGTCCAATGGTGTTGCTTCTGTGAAAAATAATAGGCTTGTGAGCTTAGCTCCTACGCGTTTCTGTCCTTAACCTTCAGAATTGTCATCTTTCAAAGTTTTATCCAGAGTCTCCAGAATACTTGGGGCTGGTGGTAAGGCGGGAACAGGTGGCATGAACGCCACTGATTAGTTTTACAAATAATTTATATTTGCGTATTTGTTGGAGCCACATGTTCTGTTGGAGAACTTTTGCAATTAAGCAACAAGAACAAGTGTCTCAGATCTTAAACGACTTAGGAACCTGATTTTTGACAGGCACTGATTTGTGCTCATTATAACAGATATTATAACAGATTCCTGATTTTATACACATTAAATAAGTTCATCCATGTCTATCAGGAGTCAGCAGGCCCACTAATATTCTGTGAGAACAGAATAGTAGTTTAGACTACTTGTATCGTCTAGCTTTTAATTTTCTATTGTGAGAGATAAACAAATAGTAGACTTTGCTAGTACTTACACTATGAAGATGTAACTGTGAGACTCTTTCTGGGAAATGTTGCAAAAAAGGCTGTGGATGTCTAAAAAATCAGTTTTTCTTAGACCATGAAGGTACATTTCTGAAGTTCTCCTTTATCCTGGATGTAAATTCACCTGTGGTGTTTCAGGAGAAAAGATTTAGGAACGTGGAGGCTCTCTAAGGTAAGTCAAAATACAGAGCAGAGAACTGCATGTCTTGAGAACCCAAAGGCTCCATGAATATCACTTCAGCACCTTATCTTTCTTTACACATTTCCTATCCAACCCATCTCCTCTAACAGGACTGTCTTATTATTCTATACAGCAGCTAGCACCATGAGGGTTTTATTTAATGGGCTTCTCTATACAAGCCATCTTTAATGGGCCTATATACAGAGGATATATATAATTATACAGACATGTATTTACAAGTTCTGAAACAATAGTTTTACTGTTTTTGATCAGTGTCAGACAGAAAATACTAGAGAGACTAACTTCATCTAGATGTTCCACAGAAGCAGATGTCATTAAGAATTAAAAGCCTCTCTGTATTACTAGTAACCCTAAATAATAAAAGAAACAGTGGTACTCAGTCTTTTTCTAGTAGTGTGTAACATTTTATGAAAAATTAATAAACTGAATGTTTAGGATGAAGACATGTTTTTATTTTTGGGGCTATTTCTCATTCAGTGTTTTAGCCACAAAACTGATTAATGAAATCGAAGTACTAAATCCCTGCACAATGCTTCAAAAATGCATGCACAAACATAGTACCTGGAAAACAGAATTTACTAGCAACTAAACAGAGAACTGAAGAAACTCTGAGAGGTAGAGCCAGTACCAAAGAGAAGTATACATATACCTTATCACTCTCTACAACTCCCTGAAAGGTGGGTGTAGTCAGGTGGGGTTGGTCTCTTTCTCTAGGCAGCAACTGACAGAATGAGAGGACACAGTCTGAAGCAGCACCAAGGAAAATATAGGTTGGATATTAGGAAAAAGTTTTTCACTGAAAGAATGATAAAGAACTGGATTCATCAAGATGGAGCCATTATCCCTGAATGTGTTTAAAAAAAGACTGGATGTGGCACTCAGTGCCAAGGTTTAGTTAAGGTGTTAGGGCATGGGTGTGATTCCATGATCTTGAAGGTCTCTTCCAACCCAGTGATTCTGTGATTTGTACCTTATGTATTCCAGGGAGTCTTCTTTCATAATGCTTTATAGGGGAAAAAAGCTATAGTGGAAATCAGGAAGAGTCATGTGAGAGGCTGTTGCCAGGATATTGAGAATGTGTAAAATTGCCTCCTTTGTTGTCACAGCAAGCAATTCAAAGTTGCATTTGTCAGCCAGCAAGAGATTAAAGATCTTCTTCCTGTATCAAAGGAGTTTATTCTGGTGTTCCAAGAGTGCACAGGAGTGCTGTGTCCCAACATAGCTTTTCCCTGCCGTATAGTTGAAGTTACCAACAGGTAACTCCAGCCACAGTATGTGAAATTCT
The DNA here is from genome assembly GCF_009819885.2 of Catharus ustulatus. Lineage (NCBI taxonomy): Eukaryota > Metazoa > Chordata > Aves > Passeriformes > Turdidae > Catharus > Catharus ustulatus. Next base: position 45,618,440 of record NC_046262.2, on the reverse strand, counting down.
GTTAAGGAGCCATGCCTAACCCCTGCTGTGCTCAAATTCTTTCACGAAGAAAGTAAATACACCTTATACATAAAGATAAGGATTTATCAGTAGTATAAATGAAATCTTAATAGGCTCATTAAAAAATTATTATCAGTCCATGTCCAATTATTGCCATGAAAAAGAAAAATAAGAATGCAATGAGGAGAAAATTCTCCATAATAATACAGTTTAGAATGTGGAACCTACATTTCTTACATTCTATCCTTTTCCCTGGTGTTACCCTTGCTCCCTATTGCTCCTCTGGGTCCTAATGTAGATGTTTTCCACTTAGTTGGAGGAGAACAGAGGGAGCAAATCATCAGCATTCAAATTCCTTTGCCATGTTGATTTTGATTTTTCTTTCTTAATCTCTCCTCTCCTCTCCTCTCCTCTCCTCTCCTCTCCTCTCCTCTCCTCTCCTCTCCTCTCCTCTCCTCTCCTCTCCTCTCCTCTCCTCTCCTCTCCTCTCCTCTCCTCTCCTCTCCTCTCCTCTCCTCTCCTCTCCTCTCCTCTCCTCTCCTCTCCTCTCCTCTCCTCTCCTCTCCTCTCCTCTCCTCTCCTCTCCTCTCCTCTCCTCTCCTCTCCTCTCCTCTCCTCTCCTCTCCTCTCCTCTCCTCTCCTCTCCTCTCCTCTCCTCTCCTCTCCTCTCCTCTTTCTCCCACATACAGTTTTATGTACAGCTGTAAAGCACCTTCAGATCTCTTGTTTCTTTAACTGGTCATTGGTGAGCTATTACCTTCAGAACCAGCCTATGCCTCAGTTCTTATCATTCCATGCCCATACCTCTCTACTGCCTCTTGTGTACCCCCTAGTCAAGGTGTCTTCTCATATACCAGGCAGCCTGTTCCTGCTCTATATGACATTACTGGGGGTAAAGTTGTATCTTACTTTGCCCAGAACAACTATTTCGTAGTGCTACTGACAGTGAAACCCAGAAAAGAAAACTTCAGCCTAGTAATGATGAATTATGACAACAAAACTACTAGAAGTCCATACTGACACCATAAACACCAGGAAATTATACAATAATTTTGGTGCAGGACTCCAAGCTCAAAGTGGAAGAGGGATAGGCAATACAGGATCATAGAATTTCCTGTGTTGGAGGGGACCTACAAGGGTCATGGAGTCCAACTCCCAGCCCTGCACAGGACATCCCAAGAATCACACCATGTGCCTGAGAGCCCTGTCCAAATGCTTCATGAGTTCTGTTAGGCTTGATGCTGTGACCATTTCCCTGGGGAGACTGTTCCATGCCCAACCACCCTCTGGGTGAAGAACCTTTTCCTTATATACAACCTAAAGGTCTCCTGACACAGCTTCAGGCCATAGTCAACCCTAAACTTTAACTGTATGAACACCTAGCTCATGAGAACTTTGTCATACTGCTCTGCAGAATTCCTAAACAATACAGGTTGATGAGATTGTTACAGCTTCTCTAGGAGAAAGAGAAAATAAAAAATATCACAAGCATTACAAAATTCAGCATCTTCCACAAACGTGATTTATTTTTAATATTCCTACATTAAACATTATGCGTAGCATAATAAAGAAGTTCTAAACTGGAGGTGGTTCTTTTGATTCATAAAATGGAATAATATGAGGAAAACATGTCACAAATAGAGACAAAGCCTAATTAGGAAAAATTTTTCCTTTTAAACCTTGTCTTGTACCTGTTAGTCATTAGTATTCCCATAATGCTTTTATTCCTTAATTTATGATCTAAGGAGATTTTGGTCTGTCTCTAAAAAGCAAACATTTAGTCTGAACATATGCCAAAATTGTAGCACCTGTCTTCTGTTTGATGTAGATCGATGCAAACACTGCCTTATCTTTTGCATTTAATGCTGCTTATCAACTATTCCACTTCTTCAGTTTTAGAAGTACTGCATATTCAAACTGCTTTTATAACTCTAAACTGAAAATTAGCATTGAATAAAATTGTAAAACATAGTAAACTCTCAGTTTTATAAAAATAATATTATATGGAGAGAATAAAGAATTTATCCACAAAAACCTGGAGATTTTTAATAACAAAATACAATACAGAAACTAATATATTGGGAGAGAAAATTTTTTTATTCTATTTTTTCACTGTAGAGTTTACCATTATATTATTTGACCAACTCTATTAAAAGACAATTATATAATAACAGAAAAAAAGCAATTATTTTAAATCACCCTATTTAATAATTTGACTGAGAGTAGTAAGATCAGATGAATATTTGCTTTATGTCTGCATGTCAAAAATAAATCCTTCTCCAAGTTGTCCATGAAATAATGGTGGTAACTGAATAAAAAAATTAAACGATAATCTTCGCTCCAAAGACATACAATCATTGGGTTGTCGTACTCTTTTACAATTAAATCCAAGTTTTTACCCTGTCTCAAACCATTCTCAGGGATGAGTCTGTCTTGAGGGTGTCATTTTGGTAAACTCTGTCATTTTAATAATTCGTATACATGCCATTTTAAAAGGTGAGTTGATTTCACTATGACTACTTGATTAGAAGAAAAGAACCTGGCCCCCCTCTACTCACTGAGACTTTTAGCAAGGGGTGGCCTAGCTAAGTCCTTGGACAGACTGCATTGTAAGTGCAGTTGTTGCACAACAGATAGTAATGTATTGCACAGGTAGAGACTGCTGGGTATCCAGGCCCACACACAATGCATGAAATTAGCCAAGAAGTGTTTCAGTGAGTTTTGAATTGCCTTGAGGTTTATAGGCTAAGCTATCCTAACTCCACCTATAATGGCCTAATCAGCTGTTGGTGATCAGTATTATCATCTGCCTGTGAACAACCCTGGAAAACTCTGCCTTCTTGATCCTTCATGCTAGTCCTGTATTCCTTTTGTTTCTCCACCACATGAAAGCTGTTACGTGTTTCATGTAGTCTGGAGGCTGGGTACCCCTTACTTACAGCTTATATTAATGTGAATAACTGCAGGATTTTTGTATTTACAAATCATCCCCTATATAAGAGTCTATTCATCTAGAAACTGTTCCTTTATTTCCTCTTTCTGGAAAGATATCTGGGAAAACTCTCTGCTGGTACTGATTGAGGCTGAGTTGTTCAGCTCCCTAGCCAGTTCCTTTTCTTGATTCCTTAATGTCTCTATTAAATGAATGCTAATTTATGTAATCCTTGTGGGTTTAGATTTGTTTTGTTTTGGTCTTATGCGGGTTTTTTCCTTTCATTGGTTGGTTTTGTTGTTCGGCTTTTACATCTGGGGTTTTTTTCCCCAAGATGGAAAACTAATTTCCTCTAATATACTAATATACTAATAAACTAATTTCTCTAACATAAGACAAAGTGTAATTTTGAAGGTACTTCATTCTATTCAAAAGCCATTCTGGATAAGACAGCATCAGGTCTGCCATATGTACTCTTTTAGTTGTATCCAATAAGGTTTTGCATGTTTAAAGCAGCTGTACATGCACTAATGCTGCCTAAGGCATGCAACATACCATTTCGATGGCATGTAGGAAAATATTGTGCTGCCAGGCTGGAAAAACACTGACCACCACCACTGTGCCTTATGCCCACAGAGCACTGCACCAGTGCAGTGTGGATATAACCCCCCTGGTCTATAATCCTCAGCAACTGGGAACATAACTCCACATGACTTGAACTGAAGGCTGGGAGCTGGACGCAGCTAGCAAGGAGGTACAGCCAATAATTCTCCTTATCAACTGACTCGACACTTCATCAAGTTTATCTTAGTACTGAACTTCACCAGTAACCTCAAATGCTTTTGTAGTAAAGTCAGTGGAACACTGAGCTATGTTGTGCCGTAGAATCTGCTTGAAGAGGAAATGGAAGTCTCAGAGCTTAAACTATATCCTGGATAAAACAGTGTCAGGTCTTAACCCAATTCTGTGCAGGAAAAAATGGGAACTTGGTCTTGTTTTACTCTGGGACTTATTTGCTGAAGCAGAGTGGAAGCAGTAAGACTCACAACACATTTCTTAGTAGTAGTTTTCTTTCGATATTGTATAGCTGCACTTAGTGAGGTGGTACATACTGAGATACAACTGCAGCTGCTACTATCAAGGTTTTGATGTCTGTAGTCTCCTGGTCCTGCTAGCTTTAGCTTTAGTGTGGAATGACCTAGTGTATTGGTCTGGTCAGAGTACGGTTTATCCCAGCAACAAGTAAATAAAATGTTACTCTTAGTTTGCCGCTGTGGCAGTCGGTTCAGATCAGAGCTCTGAAGACCTCCAAGTCTGTGTGCTAACAGAAGCACATTAGGATGGCTGCACAGTAAGATCAGAGCTCCATCTCACTCTGTGTTGGGAGGGCAGTAGTAAGCCCAAGGTTAAATGTAAAGCGAGGGCAAGCATACAGTGGTACTCCCCTGGGATAAGCTCTTAGATTCCAATGACCAAAAACTCAGAAATGTCAGGGTCTCCATGAGATTAGGGGAAAAAAATAAAGACAAAATAAGATTTTAAGGTAATACTCTAAAACCAGAAGATCCTCACCAGCTTGATGGCTGAATTTGAAATCTGCCTAGGCCTGTACTACTGACAGCATACACTACAGTAATAATCCCTGCCAACATATGGCTCCTGCAAGAGAAAGTGGTTTTTTTTGTGGGGATTTGTGGACTACACCAGTAACCTCAAGGAGAATAAGCCGGCCCTGGAGTGGAGTTATAGAAAATGTTTTAAAAAGCATATTTACATGAAGATGAAAGAGTACATCAGGTCTAGTTTGAAATAAAAGCCTGAACTGTATTAAAAAGTCTTTATCAACTCTCTGATAACTTATTTGGAGAGTGCAAGGGAGGTGTATTTCTGGCTGCCTTCCAGGACTTGAGCTCATGTGCTGGCCTGCAGTAAGGTGTGTGAGGTAGGTCTGAATGAAAGAGTCAGTCTAGAGAGACAGACCCTGCTCTAAGGTGCAGGGTTATTCCCTGGGAAATGGAGAACACATTATTCAGTCTACATCAGATCAATTTCCATTAAAGCATCAAAGAAAAAAAATTGCAATGTCTCTGTGATCTATTTTTACTTTTCTAAAGGATGATTAATGAAGACGTGATTAACAATACCGGCAGAGATATACCCAGCAGGACTGTAGCTAAATGATATGCACCTTACCAGTGTTTTTCTTTTCTGTCATTTTCTGTTCTATTTGGTTCATGGGTGTCTAAAACTCTCACTATCAAAAGAGCTGTGAATATCTTCAGATGTATGAGTGAAAACTGACTGCCACTCCCAAGAATCCTTTTCTCCCTTTGATGACTCCATATAATCTAGATCTCCTACAGTGTTCTTCCGCATATCTCAAAGCTTTTTAAAAAAGAGACTAAACATTGCCTTCGTTTCATAAAAAGAGTCTTGGGCATGGAAGGAAGTTTTCAAGATCACACTGGTTGAGATGGAAACCAGACATCTCTCTTCTAAGTCAGGGAAAATAAGTAGTGAACATTTTATTTAGTGATCATGCCGAAAACTGAGGAAATAATCACACTGGTTCAATCCAAGCCAAAAGGCATGTCAGTAAGTTAGCAAATTTATGTACTTTGAGATGCAAAATACAAGTTGCAATATTTTCTGTTGTTTTTCTAGGCGAAGCATTTCCTCAAACTCAACCCAGATTTGGAACTCTTTTCCATTTTCTACTTTATAACCATAATTAATTTTGCCAGTACTAGGTGAGAACTCCAGTTCAGAGTGTTACCTGACCACAAATATCCCCAACATAATACAAGTATAATATCACAGATACAAATGCTAAAGGAGAGACCTGAATTTCTGTCTCTTTCAGAGGACAATCAGTAAAAATTGTTAGATATTATAATAGTTTGCTATACAAAGATATCTTTGTATACAAAGATAAAGTAGACTAGATCTTCCATATGAGCAAGTTTTCTGGAAGGAGCAGAACAAGGAATATGCCAGAAGAGCACAGTGCATTTGAAGATGTTGTCTACAAGACACCATAGTGAAAAATGCACCACTACAAAAGAGGTGAGATAGCAACAACAATGCAACTGCATAATATACTAACTTCTAGGTACAGCTACAAATATGAGATATATTAGACAACACGCATTAATACAGTACCTTGTCTCAGACTTGCCAAAGACATCGGTTTAGTAAAAAAATACAAAAACCGGGCATTCATAGAAATTCTTTAGCTGATATAATACTGTCTTTCAGTGGTTTGAGGTTTGAGAATAATCTGTATGCTCACCTTTGTGTTTAATAGTCTATGATGGATTTCCATTAATTCATCTAATGAAATTTCAACAAATTGCTGCCAGCACTTAGGGATGATGCAACGTGACCATTATGTGAATATGCACACACAGCACTGCCAAATTTTCATTCTGTTGTCCTACATGGTCCCCATGTCTTTCGCATGGTGCACTAGAAGCTGATCCACACACAAAGTCAAAATACTTATTTAATCTCTGTGCAGAGATGAGTGCTGGGTGGTAAATCAACAAAGCTGGCACACCTTTTGTTTTATATGCTTCGAACAGTGAAACACTGACATTTCCCACAGACAGGGCAACCTGAAACCATAGTCACTGACCTTTCATTCTCTCATCTCTGCTGAAAGGTACACTGCACACTTATTTTACTGCATGTGCTCTGTAAGGAAGAAGCTTAGGTGAGTAAGAGGCAATCATACAGTGGGTATTATGTTATTTCATGACTAAGGTTAACACAAAAATTCCCTTCTTTGGCTTTGTAGTTTTATTTCTAGGATCTTCTTGTTCTTACTTCTCAGGTCATGGCTCTTGATTCCTGAAGGTTTGGTTATTCTAATTTTTCATAAGCTTTTTTATTTACCCTGTACTGTACTTCAGTGCATTTTTTAGCTTTCCATGGAACTTTAGTTCAATAAAATAGAGAAGGGCTTACACTGCTATAATCCCTTGTAAAAATGGACCTGGTGCTAGACACACCTTGTAAAACTGGGCCTTGTCTGGTCGTTCTCATTTTCAAAACAACTCTCAGTACAATGCTACCTTGTGACCTATGTTTTGAGTAACACATGAAAGGACTGAAAGAGTATTGTTCTGTGGGTTGTTGGAAGCTACTGATCTGTGTCTACAGCTCTTTGCTGTGAGCACTTCCTCCCCGCCAGCCTAGTTCCAACATAAGACAGCTGTCATCTTCCCAGCTAAATTGGGAGGAAATTATCATTACACTTTGATACGAATGCTGCATTAATAATCTCTGGAATCCATTTCTTTACAATGAAGCTTCTAACAAAAGACCAAAGCATCTAAAGAAACAAATACTTTTAAGATCAGTAATTCAGGTTCAAACTTCCAACAAGCTGTCTTTTGACAGGGGAAACACTATCTACAATGGCAGGGATATTCATCTGTCTTTGGGCTATGCAAATGTTGGAAGAAATGATTAGTTAGTCTCCTGTACCCCTAGTTTAATCCAGGTTGTGTCTGGTACCACTCACACTGAAATTACAAAATGCAGAAGCAAAGGGTGAGCAAGCCCAGCTGTCATGCTTTTGATCTCTTTCTTGTACATCAGTTATGAGATGACTGACCAAATTTTTAATGTCTTTTCAATGTCTTTGAATGCTTGGGTTCAGGTTTTTTAAAACTATTATTATAATTTTTAAGTGTAAGATATTTTAACCAGTGTATATTTTTCAAAAAATTGCTCATGTTTCTAAACTAGCAAATTTGGACAGTACTTTATTGGCAGAGAAGAGCTAGTGTCCCAAAAATTCTATTTAAAGACATTGAAGATTGCATAAACATGTCTGATTTGTGTGTTTAAGTATCATGACATAAATACACTGAAAATATAAAGTCCTTTTTTAGGACTCTGTATGTAGGACAGGTTTCCAGAGCTGATGATTACAGGTGGCTGTCACTAGCCTCCTTTGGAAATGTACAAACTTACATCTGGAAATCACACTGCTTTTTTTAATTTTTTATCTTCAGGTTCTGGGCACTAGGGTTTTACTCATTGTTCTTTATATATCATGAACACAGCATGGTAAAGCTAAGAAAGGGGGAAAAAATTCAAATTGTTAAGCTATCACTGCAGGGCTTTTTTTAAACTACAGTAATTTCTCAATTATAAACTGCACCATTTTGACTAGAATTTTGGTCCAAACCCAGAAGTATGGCTTGTAATCCAGAGTGGCCAATATACGAACAAAGTTCAGAAATTTGCCAACCCAGAAGTGCGAGCCCACAGAAAGCCCCGAGCTGAGCTGGAGCCCGCCTGGCCCTGGCGGTGGTGGGGTGGCACCGAGTGGCGGTGGACCGGCGCCAGTCCCAGCGGGGTGGCGCCAAGTGGCAGTGGGCTGGCCCCGGCCCCAGCAGGGTGGCCCCGAGCCAAGTCAGTAAACCCCGTGATCCCACGATTCTGTTACTAATTGGCAACTTTGTGAACGTTGAGTGCAGATCCTCACTGAGAATGAAACTGTGGTTTATAATCCAGTGGAGTTTATATATGGACAAAGATCTAAACATTGCCAATACCTGGAATTGCGGTTTATATTCAGGTGCGGCTTATAATCACGAAATTATTGTAATTTAAGAATGAAAATAATTTCTAATTGGTCATGGAGTCCATTTCCTTTTCCCCAGCTTCAGCAATGTTGTCAACTCTTAATTTTCCAGGCAAACACAAAAAGTTAGGTGCCTGCTATTCTCATGAAGAACTTAAGGTGAGAGAACTAAGATTTTGAGCAACATATTTATTATAATAAAGGGGCTTGTGATCCTAAATGGGTAGGACAACACCAGAAAGAAGGCATTTCTTTTGTTGTTTAATTATTTTTATGCAAACAGTATGACTCAGGGCATGAGCCGCAAGAGAAACAGACAGAGCTATGTCCCTGTTGGCTATTGGGCCAATCTTTCAGTGTCTAGGAAAGGATGGAGCTCTCAACCTGTGACAGTTGCTGGTTTACCAATGTTGTATTTGGAGAACAGCAGCACTGTCTGTAACTATTTCAGCTCTTGCAAAATTCTCATCTCACAGATAAAATGACCAGCAGTGATATTTTTTTCTTGCCTGCCTGCTGATCAATAAGCAGGTCTGGATTAGCCTCTTTTTCAGCATAAGCATTCACTTGCCATTGAATGATTCACATTCAAAAACCAGAGTCCATGTTGACTTGCAGGACATATAAATTGTGAAATCTTTGTTTAAAATACAAGTGGGACTTTCCCCATTTGAGCATGAGAGTTGGGAGTTGTGTGGTCAGGACTGTGTAACTGTGATGGTTCCTGCTTACAATGGTTAAATACGGCTACCATCTGTTTGGGATTGGCTGTGGCTCTATTCTGACTGTTGCTAATACTACAAGCCATAATAAACTGGAATCCTGAAGCAGTTTGGACATAGAAACCAACAGAGAAATCCAGACTCTTTTGAAGTAAAAGAGAAGGTTGGAGGCCATTGGCACTTCTAATACTCGTGCACAGCTTAACTTGTGTCTTGCAAGCTGGTAAAGCCAGGTAACTTGTGGAATAATTACAGTAATTTCACAGCTATAAGATGCACCCTTTTGACTAAAATTTTGATCAAAACCCGGAAGTGTGCCATATAATCTGGTGTGTCTTATATACGGACAAAGTTTGGAAATTTGCCAACCCGGAAGTGTGAGCTGTGAGCCAAGCCGTGAGCCAAGCCACGAGCAAGCTGTGCCAGTAGGGGGCGGGAGGGAGTGCCGGGGCCCACAGCATGGGGAGGGTACTTGGGGCTGCGTTTAAAGGCTATGCCAAGCTGTGAAAAATGTTTGCAAATTGAGCACCTGCCAGTAAACCCCACAATCGCAGGATTCTGTTACTAATTCATCATTTTGTTGCACGCGGATCCTCGCTGAGAAAAAAAAAGCGCGCCTTATAGTCCGGTGCACCTTATATATGGACAAAGTTCGGAAATTTGCCAACACCCGGAAGTGCGCCTTATAATCCGGTGCGCCTTATAGTTGTGAAATTGCTGTAATATCTGCAGTTGTGGCTCTTGAAGAAAATTCCCCACATCACTCTTCTCCCACCTTGCACCAACAAAATATGTCTTCACAGGAGATTTCTTCTGAGAACCATCCCATTTCTTCTTAACAGCAGTGGTAAATGTACAGGTTAACTTCACTGCTACTTGTGGTCACTTTCTTCTAGCCTTAGAGCCTGTCTACTCCATCATTATCTGGGATTTGCTTCTGGAGTAGTCTTCTCTTTTTATAGTGAGTGAGCCAAGTCAGTTCATAAAGGCTATGTCACTGCTTGTGTTAGCACAAGAGAAAATTGCAGGAATGTGCAGTCAACAGTAGGAAGGGGAAGCAATATCATATATGTATCATATATCATATCATATAATATCATAATGGTATTGTAGCTCTCCTAGAATTTTCCTAGTATCCCCTAGTACAGGTTACCTTAAATCTGTGTTTTCAGCAGGTTTTGCTGCTTGAATGAGAAAGTGACTTTTGTTCTGTAACTAGTAACCAATTTTGAATCTTTCTCAAGACTCCCTCTGCCTGTTGACTCCAGGCTTACTTAATAGCTTCTAACAAGGCCCTTAAAAAATTTAGAAATATTTAGAAATGTGTACTTCTTTATCATGAATGGTTTGCTTCATCCCCTAGCCTTTGTAGCTTGGCCTCGCACCACAGAAGTGGGGGACTCTGCTCTTTTGTACTGGTTGGGAACCTAGCAGCCAAGAATCTGCTCCACTAGTTTACCTAAGAATTTAATTGCAGAAGTAGGATTCAAAAAGGCAGGACAATTTCAACCCCTATTATACTGTTCACATCACAATGTTATATAATTCTGCCTCTAATGATTTGTTTCAGAGTGTCTCCTTCACACAGTTTTTCTCAGAACATAGGCAACTCTGCAACCAAGTAGACCTTCTGAACCGTAAAAACCATAATTTTGCTTACCAGTATACCTATTTTATTCCTTAGTTCTGTAAGAACTCCTAGGTAAACTTCATCCAGTCCTGGCAAACATTCACCAATTTCTACAATATTCTTATCATATCTTTTTAATGCTTCTCTCTGTGACAATGCCCCATCATCAGACAAATATCAGCATATCCTTTCATTTGTTGTGAGAACTACAGCAAAATACTCATTTAGCTGCTGCCTTTTGATGTTCTCCCTTGATAGAAAATGCATACTTGTTCTGGATTATATTTGTTTTTCCTTAGAGGATAAAATAAGGAAATAACAAACACAATGTCCAGAGAAAGAGTCCTCCTCCCTATTCGCATACTATGAGAAAAATGCCAGGGAGGTGGGGAACTACATCCCTGGCTATGGATACACAACAAATGTCAGTGGTTCAGATTATCAATTAGTGTCATTTATAATCAAGCAGTCCCTATTGATTACCACTGAGAATCAGAGCCATATGCTCTGATAAGTACCTCTGCAAGGTACTGCCAAACAATATGGAAGAGAAGCAGATGCTTACATGGAGTTATTAATATCTAGAGAGCTTACGTAATTTCTGGCATTTCCTGTTTCCAAGTGGACTATAAACAATGTTAAACATTTACATCTTCAAAGTTTTAATTGCTCTCCACAGGAATTCCAAGAAGATATGTGCTGTACCCCTTATTATCCATGTTTATGAGGAGCAGGAGACAGGAATGGTGAGTTGTACAAATACTAATGAGGAGTTCCTGGCAACTACCTGTAAAAGAGGCCAGTAGCTCTTCTTTCAACTTAGGTTTTCTCCCAGCTACATCATCTATTTCACTTGAACTAAAAAACTAATGAAGGATACAATATTTTTGAGGGTGCAAATACTCATTCATATGTGGGCTAAAAAGATAACATCCACTTAAAATTTATCTGGAATTGCATTACAACCAAATACTGTCAAGATGCCCTTCCCTGCCCTTGTATTCTTGCTCAATATCTCTGACAGCACACCTGCTGTGTAAGCACAATGACAACTTCATAAGGAGGCTGCCTGCAGACTGCGTGTTGGTGCACCTGTCCTGCCTGAAGTTATTTTATATACCCACAGATGCCAACAGTTCACAAGAATTTTCCCTCTTGGAAGTAGGAGCAGAGTTCTGACCAAAGAAACTGCACACAGGTGTGCAAAGTGGCGGGGACAGGACAGGTGGTTTTTAACATCACTCAAGTCCAGAGCACCCTGCTGCATTTACAAGGTAAAGATGTGGAGCCTGGAAAGAAAGTGAAATTTTGAGTTGAAGCTGGAAGTGCGCCCAAATGCCAAGTATTTCACTTTGGATTGGAAAACCCTTTTGTCCATATATGTCTATCTATGTATCCTGGTGGTGTCCTATGGGAAACAAAGCTTTAACAGTCTGCTGCTGCAGAATGTGTTTTCTTTAAAAACTTCTGAACCCATAGCCCATTTATAGTCGAGTTTGACAGAGAATGAAATAATGAAGATACAGATTTGCTTCACACTTTAGGAAGACAAGAAAATGGCTGGAAGAGTGACTCTCAGTTATCAGCATTCTCTCTAATGAAAAGGCTGCACAGACCACCTCCAAAAAATGCACATGAGACAGAGATTGTGCTGCTTGCCTGTCCACGGGAAAGCTCAAGTCAGAGCCATACTTGATTAACCAGAAACATGACTCTTTACTGTGTTTATTGGTGTCTAGTAAGGAGTGATATAACAAAAAGATCAAGCAACTACAAGGTTTAAATCCCAAGCAATTAGGATTTATGAGTTGTGCTACTTCTGGAACAAATTCTTTTGATTTGAGAAATAGGATCTAAAGGGGTTACCATCACATTTTACATCTATTTGGAAAACCAGCTTAATTCAACACAAACAAGCAGAAGCAGATAACTCATCCTTGGTCAACTTTTAGTCACAAGAATTAAAATAATTAGTTTCTGGAATGCCTGGCTTTCAGCAGTTTTGAATATTTTGTTTCCTAAGTACATTTATGAGCATTTTTTACACTGTTCAAGGCTTTGATGAACATAACAAAGTATCCAGCATATCCAGCATGTGCCCCTTGCATGGAGTCTTGGAAAGGAAAGGTCTAAAATAAAATGCTATCTGAAAAACATAACATGACTTCTGAGTCTCTGATGAACTTTTAAAAAAGTAGTTAAGAAGACAATAATGTTCAACCTTGCTAGTTCCATTTCCATTTCCTTCCCCATCTAGCAGAATTTCTCATGGTACAATTGATCTTTGGGCTCCTGCCAGAACTGTGCAGGATGTCAATAATTTCCACAAGTTTTCAAAAAGATCTAGATCATGATCTGGAATATGTTGTTTCCATCCAGGTAATCAACATGCACTCTTTCTATGGATTCTCTGATTTTTTAGCACTTACCTTACAAATGTGAAGCCAACAATATCTTTCAATTTTCACATTATTATTAAAATAGTTTCATGCATATAAGGTGCACCCTTTTGACTAAAATTTTGGTCCAAACCCAGAAGTGCGCCTTATACCCCGGAGCACCTTATATATGTTCAAAGATCAGAAATTTGCCAACCCGGAAGTACGAGCCGGCAGCCTGCAGCAGCCCGGGGCAGCCTGGGGCAGCCCGCAAGAGCCAGCAGTCTGGGGCAGCCTGGGCAGACCGGGGCAGCTCGCGAGAGCCGGCAGCCCGTGGCCGCCATGGCTAGGTGGGAGTGCCGGGGCCTGTGGCACAGGGAGGGCACCTGGGGCTGCATTTAAAGGCTACACCGATCCATGAAAACTGTTGGCAAATTGAGCAGCTGCCAGTAAACCCCACGATCGCGTGATTCTGTTACTAATTCGTTACTTTGTTGTGCGCGGATGCGCGCTGCAAAAAAAAGTGCACCTTTTACTTCGGTGTGCTTTATATATGGACAAAGTTCCGAAATTTGCCGACACCTGGAAGTGCACCTTATACTCCTGTGCACCTTATACTCGTGAAATTACTGTACTTGAATTTAATTTTCATTTTAGTAAGTGTACTCAGGAGATGTATGTTCTGGTTTTGATTTGCTTTTCCCTATTTGAATCCCAAAATGAAGAGAAAGAGCATCTCTGAAATCTCACATGTTTAGTGAGTTAGATTTTTAAAATAAATGTCTTCCTAGGGCAGTATTGTAAATCTATAAAGGTAGGTTAAAAAAAAAATCAAGAAAAATTTTTAAAAACCTTCTGTGTCTCAAAAGAAATCCAATTCCTATAGATTACCATGTCAGAATTGTTCATCCTTTACACTGGCTTTCCACTGATATTGTATTCCCTATGTCCATGCAGATCATCAGAGGTATACAGGAAATAGGAACACTGTTTGCCTGCATCTCTAGAATGGTCTGAAGATATGATACAATTCAGAAAAGGTGAAAGAACCACCAGTTCAATCCTTTTGGAGGATATGCTCACTGTGAGTCAAATAGTTCCCCCTAACTAGCCCAGAGTGCTGAGGATAAAAAGAAATAGCCAGTTTTCTGATTATCTGGGACAATTAAAGAGAAAAAGTAGTTGGGATTTGTGATTTAACAAACTTTTTTTTTCTATTTCTGTCTATTTCATCTATTTCTCTGATGTTTGTGCCATCTTACATCTCTACAGCATGATATGAGGTTAAAAAAATGTGCAGGGTAATGCAACCCTTAATTAAACTTTGCATAGTTTAAGTCTCCAATTTCCTAACCAAATCCAGCTAATACTAAACCACCAGCTACTCATGTGCTTATTTCTACTGAGATGGACCTCTAAAGATAGCTGGTTCATTTGTGGTCTAAGTCACTACACATAGAGGCTGCAGAGTAGTCTAGATGGCAAGCAGAATAGTACCATCCGCCTATATGTACATACTGCTTTTTCAAAAAAAGCAGACTGACTTAGTATTTCTGCATCCATAGTGAGGAAAGGGAGAAAGGTGCAGATTTTATTGTTTTGCAGATGCTGACTCTGCTAAGTTGAAAATGTCTAGAGACAGGTCAGACTGTTACACTGGCGGTCTGGAGCACCACTGAGGGTTATGGAACAGGTATACAAGGCACTTTCAGACCTTCAGAATTACTAGCTCTGAAACTGGAAACTAAAACATCAACAAACAAATGTGCCTGCCTCTTGTTAAACCCGAAGAAAGTGAATAGAAATAATATTGAGCAAATTCCTGGCTCCCTTGAGTGTAGATGCAGTGCCTTTTCTGTAAGAGAATTGTGCTATCTGCCTGAATTTATACGGCTTTTGCATCTTGAAACTTAAGTGCCAAGCAAATGGATCTTTGCTATCTCCTACCTTTGCCAGTTTGTGGGTGAGCTTTCCCCAAGCCAGTAACATGTGAGACAGGATACAATCACAGGAAGCTGGAGAAAAGGGAAGCTTTGTCAGAAAGCTAACTTCTGTATTTTTGCATTCAGACTGAGCGGGGATTGAGGACTTTATTCTGTGCAAAGGTGGTGACACTGACAAACTGAAAATACCTCATGATAACTGGAGCCAAACTGCTGCCGTGGACAATCGTGAGCACAACCCCCTTTGCAACCTCTTTTGGTTTTTAAATTTCCATTGGAGATATGAGTTGTAGAAATATAACTTGTCCTATGCACATCTAAGTATAAAAAAATCTGTAAACAGGAAAAACTCTACAATCCTAAACAACTTCGTACAGGAACTCAATAAACCATGTTCTCTATTCTCTGAAAAAATAAAAACCTTTGAGCTATAAACTGCCATCTAAGAGCTATCAAACTTCATTTGTTATCAGTGATGGCTTGCACTACAGAAAAAACTAGTGAAGAAATTTGTAAGGAGACCATACAATTTACCGAAGGCTTTATGCATACTGTAATGCAGAAGTTCAGATGCATAATTCATACTGGTTTCCTTATTTGACCCTTTCATTTGACTGCCTTTGGTAAAATACTGTAGTCAGTATTTTGGAGTGACCAGATTCTTCCTTGAGTTCTTTTCTGGGATTTGTATGCTATGTTCATGGAATAGCTTAATGCTGGAGAGAATTTTTATTCCCAGCCAGTGCTGGTGTTAACCTGTTGACATGAATTTGATTTGGTACTTGCGTTACTTTAACCTTAAATAAGTTTTACCAAAAGAAGAATAGCTTTGAGAAAAGGGTTTTCTTGACTTTTTGGCTAGTCATTTGCATTAAATTGATCCCACGTTTCTCTTTTTAGCAGAAACCATGTGAGTTAAGACACTTGTAGAAGATTAGCGATCCCATGTAAAAGCCTCACCAACAATCTCGATTAGACCTGTGATCTTGCCATTTTAAAAATGTCTATTGTGACCTTATTGCCTATAATTAAGGGTAAATACAACACCAAATAAATGATTTAGTGCCTAAAAATAACAACTAGCTGTGTCATGAGATAAAATGTTCTTCAGCTCCTTGTGGTTACACCATCAGCAAACAGGATGAAAAAGGAATATTCTCCCTTGGCAAACGCAAAGCTTCAAAGGCAGTAAGAGCCTGTCAATCTCCTAAGCTCAAGTGGTGTCAAAATTTGAACTGCCAGGAACCCCTAAATACTTCCACAAGAAATGGTTTTCCACAGTAGGCATAGTATAATTGAAAACGCAGAATACTTCACATTAAAAAACCAACTCATGACAGTATTATTTAGGATAAAGCATTCTGATTTCCATACTTGACTTCACACTCTTTTACTTATGTTAGTGATTATATGCCACTACACACTGGAAGCATAAAAGGATGACTATCTGTTGAAATCGATGACCTCTTGCAGTGACATCTCTTAATCACAGAGTAACAGAATAATCTGGGTTGGATGGGACCACTGGAGATCTTGAGTCAAATGTCCTGTTCAGAGCATGGTGAGCCAGAATAAATGAGTAGGAAAAGTGGCCAAAATCCCTCTACAGTTAAACTGCCTTTTAAGTCAATAGCAGTACAAACATGATGCTGGAGTAATAAGTACTTAGGCAGAGGGCTTTCTTTACCTGTTACAAGAGTATGGAGCAGGAGTTGTACCAGACTTTTCACAGTGGGTTACATATGGAAAGCACTAGGAAGTGGAAATGGCAGAATAAGGAAGTAGTCTCCTTTGCTTGCTGGAAAGCAACAGAGCTTGCTAGGTTGCATGGTGTGACCTATGGAAGGACACATGTGCTAGCCTGGTAAAAGAGGAAGTGGTAAAATCTGCTGAGGTTTGGTTACTGAAGTGCTAAATTACAGAAAAGTGGCAAAGGTTTGTGCCTTTCCTGCCTCAAACTAAGTCAGTAAGAAGCATTCACTGAAGACAGCCAAACTGCCAGGAGTTAGCTAAAACCTCATCTGTGAGATATTTTTCATCCAACTGACAATTTAAACTCAAGACAGCATATAAATTCTCATTTTCCCCTGGCCTCTTCTCAAAGAAAGGTTTAAAAAAAATAGCAATAGGATAGGGCAGTTTGGAGAATGAAAACAAGGGCTGAGGAAGATATGTTTGAAACAATAAACATGTATAATAACGATAAAGACATGTGGGTGAGTCGTGTTCATGCTTTTGTGGATGCCATAGTTTCATCACTATCTGCTCTGCTACCATCGGTCGTGCTCCACCCCCACAAAAATTAGTAATGAAAACATACAGGACGAAAGAAGCTATTCAAGTACACACTAACTGAATATCTGAGCCAAAAGTCAAATATTTGTCATCAACTTTGGTAAACTGTTACTTCCCACCAGTTTCGATTCAGTGTTGTTTATTCCCAGGAACACCCATCGTGTATTGTTTGTATTAGGATAGGGTCAAGAAGAGGAGAGAAACCATGTCAGAATGTCAATTTCTGTGATTACTCTAGCCATAAATAGCAACAAAATTTCAGAGTAGGAAGCAACAGAAATTTTGCATACAACTTTGCAAATTTGGTTTGGTTAGAATCAGAAACCTTAAATTTATTCCAAACAATTCTTCCAGCAATTTAGGTCTGTGACTCCAAATGCTATGTGACCTAAATGAAAAAATGTTTTGAGCAAGATATCTGCCTTCTTCTATGAAACCATAGAAATGGTGCCTGTGACTTTATGGAACCATCCTTGGCCCCTATGTTGACAGCCCATGTTTTATAACAACAGGAGGATGGCAGTTTCACATGACAGGATGAACAGCCAGATAATCCTGTAAGGCAGAGCGCCTTCCATCTCACTTGGAAGGCATTCCCTAAATGCAGATAACAGCTATTTATCCTACAATGTGCTTCTGTTCATTTGGCAGCCAAAGCTGTGTGAGAATTGAGTAATCCATGCTTTCTGCAGGCCTTTGGTGAACTTTGGTAACCCTTCTGCCTGCCACTGCTCACTTGTCATGGACTATACAGGCAGGTTCAAAAATTCTCTTGCGGGCTGGCACTGCCTAGAGCTACAATTTTGCAAACAGTTGTTTGCAAAACAGGTGTCTTCCATTGCACTAGAATAACCCCATGACTAGGACAAAAACACCCATTGATAAATGCCCTCTCACTGTAAATACCCTCTCAGAGAAGCCACATACACAACAATAGCATATGTTCTGCATTTAATTGTGATTTTGCAAACATTGCATTGGTTGTAAACACATAAGCTAAGCAATAACTGTAGATGCATGCACAGGCAATGTAAGAGTCTTTGTTAAAGAAAGAACATCTATTGAAAATTGTACCTACTAACCTAGTGCTTACTTGCAGCTAATTACTGTAACTTCCAAGGGGTGTTAGGACATGTCAAATAAATGACTTCCATTTGTGTTTTTAAATTCTTTTAATTATTCAAATAAAATTTACATTAAATAGTATCTACATCTCTTTTTGGTCAAATATGCAAACTGTCCACAATAAGAGGCAACAGGCATCAACAGTGTAAGTCAGATTCAGCTCCAATGCCTTTAGCCGTTAGGCAACATAACATTAATAAAATTAAACAAGAAATGGTTCAGCAAGATCTATTATTGAGGTCAGAGCAGCCAACACACCAAGGAGCTGAAAGGCCTGTACTAATGTGCTCTTGTTAACAGAAATTAATAAAATATGTATTTATCTATGTATCTGTTTACTTAACTGTGTTTTTGAACACAGAAATGACATCAAAATGTTAAAAACAGCACAAAAATAATCCCAATGAGGGTCGTGGGACCATGGGATAACTTGGATTAGAAGGGACCACAGGAGATCTCTACTCCAACCTCCTTCTTATACAGAGTCTCCATAGGATCAGACCAGGGTGCTCAGCATGTTGTCCAGTTCTGAAATTCTCAAGGATGGGGATGACACCTTGCTCCACTGGCTGGCTCTGCTCATAGTGGTACAATTTCTCATGACACCAATCTGGACCTCTTCCCATCATCCTGCCATGTGTTTCTGCCATCTCATTCAAGTTGCAAACATCAGTTGCTAGGACTCAGGTATTAAACCCTTATCAATTTGTAGTCTCTCTATTTTTCCATTGAAAGTACAGAGCTTTCCATTGAAAACTCTATGGTAAATTTAAAATTTATGAACAGGTAGTGATCTACTGTAGTTCCCTGACAAATTGTTGAGGACCACCACCTGGAAAACACTGTCAAAATATATTCCCAGTTAAAGGCTTGTCAAGTTTCAGCATAGAAGACTGGGAAGCAGAATGGTAGAGCACCAGTCTAATTGGAAAGATGATCCTTAGGAGCAGATGGCTAGCAGGGAAGAAATCTTAATACTGCCAATGAAGTAAATTTCTTAAGGTGGAGAGAGAAAAGTACAATAGAGACAACAAAATCTCTGTTCACTAATGAGAAAGAGCTGGCACCCAAACTGTTGTAAATCAGTTGAGCAGTTCTTTCAGTGGAGATATATGTCTATTACATCACCTCAGGATTAGGCTTAAAGTATCCTATCCCCTAAGGAGCTATTCCTTGTCTCATTCTATGTATCATCTTCCATGGCTACACATTATACATCAGCCAGGAGTTGCTCGTTATTTCTATACAGTGCTGCACTGCACAGTAATTCATTGCTCACTGACATGTCAGAAATTTTTTTAAGGATGTGCTTCTGCTACTCCAAAATAAGGTGAACTCTGAATATTAAGTTTTATTTACATTAGGCATTCATTTAGATAATGTGGCACATCCAACATCCTCACAGCATAGCTCAAACTCCTTTTGACGCATTCCTTCTGTTTCAACAAATAATCTTTAATAATTTTTCCTTCTTTGGCACAAGTCAAAGGTGAAGAAGTCATTACAAGGACGAACAGTTCTGTCAAGAAGTCTGTAGCATGCTAGAAGGCGCACAGGCAGTCTGCTTGTGACACTTCAGTGAGATTGAATGAGCGCTACATTAAACAGCTCTTATTTTTCTGAAGAATGGAAGGAAGAAGTGGAAGAATCACATTCAGATTTAAAATAAGAGCTCTCCTAGGGATGTGGCAGTGAATAATTTTGTTCTAATTCTAGTTGAATTTGCAATCTGATGCAATTTTATTATCAGTTAAGGAGTCAGAAGTCATTGCATGATATCATTCTAGATCATTAATTACAATCCCTGTCTAGGCAGGTATTCAAGTACACATTAAACTCTCACTTCAGCAGGATCACTCACATGCTTCCAAGTTAAAACATATGCTTGATTGAGCATCTAGCTTAATCATGGCAAAGCAATTCCTAAATCAAACCAAGTGAAGATTCTCACAGATAGAAGGAATTCATTCTGGCCCCTCAAACTAGGTGCCAGGGCAGGTAAGGCACAAGGGCTAAACAGAAGCATGACACAAGATGACTCACACGGTATTGATCTTTAAGGAGGCTGTTAGGTAGATTATTTACTGATGTAACTTTGACAGAGCTCCTGCCTGGCAAAGCTGACAAAACAATGCTGATAGGCAAGTACTCAGATTTACTGGCAGAACAATAGGATGGCAAAGTGGGGAGTGCACTGGGATGCCCCAGCTTTTATCTCTGCCACTTCATGCTAATGAGGTACAATTGAAAGCCAGTCTTCCACACAATAATACCTATTCCCACATTCTCGGCATAGCAAATGAAATAAGGAGGACTACCTTTACTGTTGTGCTACTGCTCCTACTGTAGCTTTTCCTCATTTATTAGTCCAACATCCAATCCATCTGCTGGGCAGCAAATGAGACTCAGGATTCTTAGTAATGTCTCAGCTCATACACACACAGTCAAGGTATGCAATTTAATTCTGTATTATTTGGTTAAATCAAACTGAATTTTCTTTCCATTGGGTCTAATGGATTATATTCATTTCAGGTTTTCAGTTCCTCGTCTTGGGATGCTTTAGTCTACACACTAAAAAGAATGCACCTTTGTTTATAAATATGAACTCTAGAAAGAAATTCCATTGCATCAAGTTGTTTCTGCTCAAGCTTCCCAAAATAGTTCTCTTTCAAGCAGAATTCAGGTTCAGAAAAACTTCAGCCCTGTAAAAAAAGAAAGCAGTCCTTTTTTTATTAGCTTTACTTCTAACACACTTTAGATTCTAGCTATAACATACATAATATTATAATATTACAAGAATTACAGTTCTGGCTTAATCTGAAGTATTCCAGTTCCATTGTGATTAGATTTGGGATGTGAAACATTGGGGTTTTTTTTTTTAGGAAATGAGTATTAAAAGAAAATTAAAATGTTTAGAGAAAATATTTAGAGAAAAATATTAGAATGTTGCTCTAAGTGACCAACCTGTGTCATCTCTTATAAACTCTGCCTCTCCAAAACTAGAAAATATAAAACAGTTATAGGGTCTCGAGATATACATGAAACTAATCTGGTGAGAAATAGAAGAAATTTATCTGTTTATATAAAGAATACAAAGTCAAAAGCCAAGCTGATGCTAAGCCTAATGAAGTCATGACAGAGATTTAGAAAATATACTTTAGCCACCCTGATCCTATCTCAGTTGTCATAAACAGTAGTCACTACTGATTGTAAGGAATACAAAGGAAGAGAAAACCCCCACATTTTTGGTATAGCTGGTGCTTGGTGCTGACACACATGAAACATTTATGACAACAAGGGCTTAACAAAATCTCTCAAGAGACCATACTTCAACAAACCAACACAGAGTTGCACATCTTTCAAATTAAAAACTATAACTGACAGAGGTTAGGCTTCAAAGTAGCAGGTTAAGCTCCTGTTAATTCTTCTGTGTGTGGACCTCTGCATGCATTATCATTACTGACCATCAAAAAGAGGAATGCCAGGAGAGGTATAGAAGACGCCATGACACCATTTTAACCTTTCTTTTTCTTAATCCACTTGCTATTATGTGGCAAATAGAAATCTAAATTGTAGGAAATGGTTGCTTTTATGAAAGCATAAACACACATGGTTATACAAAAATAAGAAAAAGAAATGTCTCTTATTGCCAACAAAGGGGAAAACAAATAGACCGGTTTTCTCCACTTCCTCCCTGCCACCCCACCCCGATGCAGGAATTTTCACAGAATGAACAGATTCCCCTTGGAAGATTCAGGTCAGGCAGAAGCAGTTCACAGGTATAGGAGGAAACACACAGCCACAGAGTTCAGCCTTCTATCTATATGAACTGTAACTTACAAGTACTAAGGCTTGTATAGATTTAGCACACCTCTAAATTGCACCATGAAGAGGCCTGATATGGCAAAGAGCATCTACACAGAAGGAACTTTGTTCCTGCAAATGTAGCTGTGGGGGCCTGATAACTAAAAACTGCAGCCAGGCAACCTTGACGTATCTCTTGTCCTCTGGCCTGCATTTGGCCTGTGAGATTACTATGTGCTTGACCAACTTTCAGGCATAGCAAAGCTTCCATACAATTTATTATCTGAAAAAATAACAATGTTTCAGGCCTCAGAAGATGCTTATTTTGCTTATTTTGCTCCTCCTGTTGCCAGCTTTTTTTACCAAGACTTACCAAAATTCAAGTTTTTCATCTTGTTTTCCTAGAATGTGGCATCCAAAGAAGCAGAGAATTTAAAGCTTCAGATATTACTGGTGGGATAAAATAGAGTGGTGTCAATTTACTTTCCTAAGTCCTACTTTACTTCTCTTCACTGGTTTTGTCTTTATGTTAGCTGTACCCCATCTGATCTGCTTCAGAGATCCCTTGCCCCACTCGCCTGTGAATCAATTAGGTGAATGGAACTTGCAGGCTGACCCAGTACAGTTCTCTTCCCTTTTGGCAATCACTTCTGGAATCACAAATCTCTCTCTCTAAACTTGATAAATTACAACCCCTCCCCAAAAAAACCCAAACAAAACAAAACAAAAAAAACCCACCAAAAAACCCACAACTAAAACCACATGATCCTCCAGCATGGTAGTCTACCTACTTATGTAATTATATGACATTGCCATGGCTGCAGATTTGACATCTGCAAAAAATACTTTCTCTGAAAGTAGATGAAAACATATTTAAAACTTTCTGCAGGGAGGCATTTTCTGCACAGTTGTTAATTCATGGCTTGTGGCATTATTAAAATATTTTTTAAATTGGGTTTTAGGAGTACTAAGAAAATTTGTAGTAGTACCTGTGACCTAAAGCCACAATCTGGTTTTGTCTTATTTTGCACAATTAAACAAAAGCTAAAAGCTCCCAGACCTAACTCAGAGCTGGTATTCTTCCTCCAGCCAGAAAGGACTGTTTGTTCCAAAATAGAACCAAGGAAAAAAGGCCATCAGCATTTCAAATCATCTCTTTGTCACTGCTCTACAGATTTCCTTCTCTCTACCTGAGCCACATGAACTATGTGCATTTTTCTCCCACCCCGAACTCTCACCATACAACTTTGTGTGTTGGGCTCTTGAGCAGAACTTACTAGACACCAGTTCAACTAAGGAGCTTGCCTCTAGATGAGCACAAGAGAGCTCACTGAAGAGCTGGGAGCTGGAGTAGTACATGGGAGACTTTCTTTGCTTGGCTACAAGTCACAGCAGCAAGTTTCAAACATGTCCTGCCAAGGGAGGAGGGAAAGAGGAGTGTGAATAGGGTTAATGCCAAGTACCATCAAACAAAGCCTGCAGAAGAGCTGCGCAGCTGCTAGGACTCAAGTTAAGGACTTAGTTGAATGAACATCCACGAAATCTGAGCTTGAATGCAATCTAAAGCTCAGACCACAAGTAGAATTGCATTGGACCTGAAACACGTTAATATCACTGGGAGAAGAGTGTTATCATTTCAGGACTTGCTGTCATGTATGGATAACTAGACCCTCTAAGAGTATCCACGTATTCCAGCTTGAAATTGTTATAGATAATAACCAAATCAAGTCGAATTAAATAGCAAAACAGCAATTTTTATTTTTGCGACCGAAAATACGGTCCTGGGAAGCCACAAGCGAAAACACGACAGTGCCGAGCCCGGGGTCGGCACTGGGTGGACACACACGCTGATCTGATCTCTACTGCATCAGATCCCCCTGTGTTCACAACCTGCCATCGCAGAGAGTCCAGCTTTATACAGTTTTTCCTGGCCTGAGGCGAGAATTTCCTTTGTTTCTGCTGCAGATTCTCATATTTAGATTAAATCTTTTTTCTGGTGCTGCCCTGGACAAAGGTCTTTCCTGCGTGTTGATGAAGGCTGTGTCTGCTCTGCATTGATGTGTAATTTTCCTTGGGAGTGCTTACGGGAACCAGCGGAGGTGATCAGCTGTCTGATATGTGGTACTTGACAGGTCCTTTTCCCGTCCGTTGTGGAGATCGTCCGTTGTGGAGATCGCCGGGCTAGGTCTGTTGATATGCTAATTACGGCCGTTGTCTATGGCCCCGGGTGCTTGGTGTTTTAAGAGGTTCTTTTTACTTTATTTTATTTCATACAATCCTTTTATATAAACACGAATTATAACATATATCACAAAATGGAAACATGTCTTTTCAAGAGTCTCAGAACTACATGCCCCAGGATCCAGCAGCACACCTGCACACCTTCAGAAAACCAGTTTCCATTTTCAACGAGCAAGCAATGCCTCTTGCCTGAGACCACAGCAACAACCCACAGAGCAACAGCTAGAAATCTGCACTAGTACCTTGCTGATTTACCTGCAGGGTGAAGAGGAAAAATTCAAACATTTCTGCCTTTGAGAATTAAAATTTCTCTCTTATTATGTGTGAAGACCATGAGCACATGGGGAGGCTGCAGCTCCCAGCAAAGGAGCTGCTCAGCAAGCTTCCAGATAACAGCTGGAGCTGCAAAGAGAGGAGCTGCAACTCAGCAAAAGACCAGACTGCCTTCAGCCACTTTTGGAGGATATGACATCTTGCTATATCTACAAATACAGGAGGAAAACCTTCAACTGCTGTAAAGCTGTACAAAGGATTGTTGCAAGTTTCTATAAAAGGGCCAGTAATCTCAGTTTTGACAGACACACAGAAAGGTCTTACAGCAGTGAAGATCACCTTGTCCTCTATTTGCATGAGTCTAACCACAGTGGTACTTGGATCCACATGTACCCCCTGTGCTGCTAGGGCAACCACTAGTAAGAGTAGTAACGAAGAGTTCTCAGAAAATTAGCTTTACCATTCCATTTGCACTATAAGACCTACCCCATGTCTTACAGAGCAAGGAGTACTGGCAAAGCTATTAATACTTCAGCCACAAGAAGCTGTCTTGGGACAGTTATTTAGTTTTTACTTGCTATTAGATTTCTTCTGCTTTACATGTGAAGATGGCTGTAGCTTAGATGGCTTCAGACAAGATTTATGCTCTCTGGAAACTGGAGATAATTTAGAAAATGAAGAAAGATAAACCAGACTCTCTTTCACATGTTATAATTTAGCATATGTTCACAATCTCTTGAAATATATGTATGTATATGTGATTTTCATACCTTCTTTTTCCATAACTATTACCCAGTCCAGATCTCCGATCTATGTAAGATGTTTATGCCAGCACAAGAAAGGATTAGTCAGGAAACAGAGAGAGGAGAGAAAATACCAGAATTGGTAGATCCACTGAGAAGGAGAAAGAATCATACAACACAGAAGTCAAGATATACTGGGTTTTTTGCTGGCACCAATCTAGTATGATTTGTGATATTCTAAGCTTAAGTCTCAGCGCACAGGATTTTACAATATTTAAAAGCACACAAAATGCAGAAATGCAGTGCCATGCACAGCAACTTCTGATATTTTAGGACTTTTTCCTTCCCAAATAGTGGGAGCAAATTATCTTCTGTAAAAATATTTGAAAAAAATTCCTTCTGGAATTATACATGTCTGACTAGGTTGAAGTGATCTGTTTTACCTCTCTTGTCTGACATTACATGTTGCAGCACAGCATGACATAACACATCAAAGAGTATTTACAGTCATAGAACCATAGACCCATAAAATGGTTTGTGTTGAAAGGGACCTTAAAGATCACTCTGTTCCAACCCCCCTGCCATGGGTAGGGACATCTTGCATTAGACTAGGTTGCTCTGAGCCCTATCCAACCTGGCCCTGAACACTTCCAGGGATGAGCCATCCACAGCATCTCTGGGCACCTGTCCCAGTGCTTCACCACCCTCACAGTAGGGAATTACATCCTCATATCCAATTCAAACTGCCCATCTTGCACTTTAAATCCATTCCCCCTTGTCTTATCATAACATGCCCTTGTAAAAAGTCCCTCTCAAGCTGTGTTGTAGACCACTTTAGGTATGAAAGGCTGCTCTAATGTCTCCCTGGAGCCTTCTCCAGGCTGAACTGCCCCAATTCCCTCAGCCCGCCTTTATAGGAGATGTGCTTCAGCCCTCTAACCATCTTAGTGACCTTCTCTGTCATACTGCTGGTCCCTGAGCTGGATGCAGTAGTCAAGCAGAGTATAAGAGGAGAATCACTCCCTTAACCTTCTGGCCATGCTGTTCTGGATGCAGCCCAGGATTCTGTTGTGGACTGCAAGCACCATTGCCAGCTCAAGCTGACCTTCTTGTGCAATAATACTTGCAAATCCTTCCCTCCAGCGCTGCTGTAAATCCATTCTCTGCCAGTCTGTATTTGGGCTTGGGATTGCCCTGACCCAGACTGCAGGACCTTGCGCTTGGCCTTGTTGTACTTCATGAGGTAGAAACAGGCCCAACTCTCAAGCCAGTCCAGGTCCCTCAGGACCTTCCTTTCAGCTTGGCTGCCCTACACAGCTTGCTGTCACTAGTCAGCCTGCTGAAGGTGCCCTTAATACCATTGTCCATGCTAGCAACAAAGATATTCTAGAGTATCAGCCCCAATGTTGACTCCTGAGGGACAGCACTCATCACTGGTGTCTACTTGTTCATTGAACTGTTACCTCAGCTCTTTGAGTGTGACTATTCAGCCAATTCCTTATCCATTGAGTGGTTCATCTGTCAAATCTGTGTCTCTTCAGTTTAAAGAGTAGGGGTCATGTAAGACAGTGTCAAATACTCTGCACAGTTTCAGGTAGAATGTCCACCACCCCTGTAATGCCATCACAGAAGAGTATCAAATTTCTCAGGCACAATTTGACTTTAATGAAGCCATGTTGGTTGTTACAAATCACGTCTCCATTTTCCATGTGCCTCAGCATAGTTTCCAGCAGGAAACTAATAGCTCCATAATTCTGCGAGGCACAGAGGTGAGATTGACCACCCTGTAGTTCCCCCAGTGTTTCTTTTTTCCCCTTTTTAAAAATGGGGGTCATGTTTCCCCTTTTCCAGTCAGTGGAACCTTCACCAGGTTGCCACAACTTCTCAAGTGAGATCTTCATCCACTCATTCCCTTGGTTCTCACAGTTGTGACTTATCAGGTACTTGGACTTGTGCACTTTTCCTGACATGGTCTCAGACCTGACTTTGCTCCTACAGCAGATGGTTCTTCATTTTCACAGTCACTGCCTTTGCCTTCTGTGACTTGGGTGGTCTGGCTGGAGCACTTGCCAGTGAAGAACAAGGCAAAAAAAGTTGTTGAGTATTTCAGTCTTTTTCAGATCCCAGGTAACCAGGTCTCCTGTTTCCTTCCAGAGAAGGCCACATTTTTCATAATTTTCCTTTTATCACCAACATACCTATAGAAGATTTTGTTCTAGTCCTCTGAGATCCCTTGCCAGATTTGGTTCTGTCATGACTTCAGATCTCCTAATCTCATGTTTGGCTGCTTGGACAGCAAATCCTCACAGACTCCCTGTCTTCATTTCCATCCTCTGTAAGCCGAAAAATTAAATAAAAGGTTCTTCCAACACCTAACTCCCCAAACATTTCATGTCTTTCTCCCAGTAGCATTGGTTAAATGTTTCTGGCTTTGCTGAATTGAAACAAAATTGCCATGAAAAATTCCACTAAGAAATTTTTATTCTGCTTTGCCTTCTACTTTTGCTAGCAATCCTCAAATGTGTAAAGAGATGACAAGTAGGCTTGATATGGTCTGAAACTGGAATAGAAGGTGTGAAGGACAATACAAGGTACAAGTAGAAGGGCTAGTGAGCCAGGCGTTCAATGAGCTAATGTACTTGGAAGGGACCAGGATGCAGCTGCTAGAGCTTCTATCAGTGTGCTGGAAGCTGAAATGGCACAGTGCTAGGAAATGCAAATTAGAAACATACTATAATATAGTAGGTTTTTACCCTCTGTAAGTCTGATTTAATAAACATCCAATGGTTTTATTATATCTGGTTAGGTAGATCTTATGCTGTTAAGATAGGTGTAGAAAGTTATGTTGCTCTGATTCTTTCTGACTCATTTTTTTAGCTAGTATTAATACGTGCTAGCTTTTGATATCCAAGGGCAAATTTGGGCCTAATTGTCTCAGAAGTGTTGTAAATATTGTGGACTGGACCCACAGAAAGAAGTGAGTTCATTTTGTCACAGATGAATCATGCAGTATTACAGAAGACAAACTGCTTAAGCAGCAGGCTTGACCTGGGATATCTTCTGTATAGCTTTCATTATCATCCTGTTTTCCAAAACAAATGAGCAGTCCAGCCTGCAGAATTAATGTTCAGCTTTAATTGCATAGTGTTAGAGCTTTTGCCTTATTATACACAAACATCCTCATATATTCAAGCCGTGAATAAATTCAAGGTTTTTTCATCTGTTGTTAATTCAAACTTAGTTACTGTAGTCACTTTCATTCTCTTTCTCTTTTATCACCTGTCACTTCCACTCCCACTCTGTCAGTCTTTGCTCTATCTCCTAACTGCAGGGAAAAATGCCAACCTTCTCCATACTAGGGAAGAACATGTTTTGAATGACCTACATATTTCCAACTTATCTTGCAATATCTGTTTCTAAGGTGACTGTTATAAATACATACACAAATCAAGCAACCTCATTTTTTTTTAACCTCATCTTTTTCACTTTACTTTTCTGTTTTCTGGACATGATGAAATTTAATGTCTATGCCTCCAAGAGCCCCACAATTATGTCAGGTCACAGCACAGGATTAATAGAGATGATCACTACCTCTGCTGTTTTACTTACTGCAGTCCTTGTGTATCAGAAGCTGAGCCTGAGAGAATGGGAGCAGTGCTCTTTGGTTTTCAGGATCTGACTCGAATTTGGGTGTTCCCACACATTGGAAGGTTTCAGTCCCAAACTTTGACACTAGTTTCCCTTGTTTTTATGGGAAATCACTAAATCTGTCTATGTCATTGTGATTGGAAGTATCAATTCTTGCCTGTCTATTGCAGGATCTTTGAGATGGCAATCAGTTTTTATTACTAGTCTCTACAATGCCAAACACAACAGAACACTTATCTTGATCTACAAGAATTACTGTATTACAAACACTGTGAATAATTGGGAATGGCCAGTAATACTGTTTTATGTCATGGCTCATCTCAAGTAGTTTCTGTTTTCTTGTCACAATGAAGGATCAGGTTGGGGTTAGATGTCTGAAGCTGTAAGCACAGAGAGAAAATAACTTCACCTGAATTCCCAGTGAGGCTTTTAATTTCTGAAAACATTAAGGAGAAACAAAAGACCTGCAATATACTAGAGGATGGGTTTATGATTCTTCCTATTGTTATATATGTTATAAAGTAATTTGTGTTGATTTGTGATTTATGCAAAATAAATCATAAAGAAACTTTAGAACGCTAGCCACAATGAGAAGGAAAGATTGCCTCACAAGAATGCCAACGCTGCAACTGTTGACAAAACCGAGATTAGCAAATTAATAGAACTGGCTCCAGCGGAGATGACTCTTTACAGAGACAGTCCAGGAAACACCCAAGGGATGAACACTTGATAAGTATCGCCAATCAAGATAACCAGAGTTGTCAGGAAGAACTACATCTCAATACCTGGTTCCGTAAGCCAAAAATCCGCATTCATCGAAATTCATTACTTCCCAGAAATGGTTTTGTCCAACCCAAAGCAGAAGATGACCAGAGTCATCGGGGAAAACTACCTGGTTCCTGTAAGAATTCATCGAAGACCATCACTTCCCAGAAAAGGTTTTGTGCAGCCCAAAGGCAGAGAAAGGAGGCTACATGAATATGCGAAACCACGAAAAGAAAGGATGACCTCTACCCCAGGCTAGAGAAACTGTATAAAACCAGGACTGACGAAGATGGCATTCGTGAACACTGGAGGATCCGAAGCGATAGAGTTCGGATCAGTGTGTGTTTGCTCGGCGCCGACCCCGGGCTCGACGTTGTGCTTTTTGATTGTGGCTTTCGAGGACCATATTTTGGTCACAAAATAAAAATTGTTTCTTTAATCATTCTTAATTCGACTTCATTCTTTTATTATCTATAACACTATGCTCTGCTGTGTAGGTACGCAGAAGATATATCTACACAATGGAAATGAAACCAGGTAAGACTGGGGCTGTTGATTTACCAGGTTAGTAGCTCTACTGAGGCCAGCTATGTAAAAAAATCTAAGATACCAGCCAGCTACACTTACCGGGTAAGCGTGTGAGACTTAAAAAGTCATGTCATCTGGACACTGGCTATGTATAAACTGTTGAGAGAGAGAGGAAATTCCTAATTTAATGCCTCAGAGAAGCCATCACGTCATTAACCAGCAGCTATTTACATCTTTTAGCAGCTGCCTTTCATTCAGAAGCAATTAAACCACTCAATAAATTCTCACCAACAGTAGCTGCTAGAAATAGAGTCCTTTTAAAACTAAAAGGAAAAAAAAATAAGCTACCAAACAAGCAATCCAAAAGACAAAAGTAGATATTTAATATGTTACAGTAGCAGATTATGAAAATGTTGGTCACATTCATAAGGTGACAGCAACCTCCTCCCAGCAATTCTGGATCCTGCGCAGCTAAATCTACCATCCAGATCTCTGAAAGTCCAGCAAACTTGTAGAGCAGATGGCTCATCTTGAGGAACTCTAAGGCAGACTGCATAAGGAAGCACTTGGAATGATTCACCATCTTCCTTCTAGGCCTCTATTATACAAGCACCATGCAGTTTTCCTCTTCCAGTGAAGCAGTGGTCTAAAATTGAGTTCAGTTTGTTATAAATAATAACCGAATCAAGCCAAATTAAATAGTATAACAGCAATTTTTATTTTGGGGACCGAAAATACGGTCCTGGGAAGCCACAAACGAAACAGGACAGCACCGAGCCCAGGATCGGTGCCGGGTGAGCACACACGCTGATCTGACCTCTATCGCATCAGATCCCCCTGTGTTCACAAAGGCCATCTTGGAGAGTCCATTTTTATACAGTTTTTGTGGCCTGAGGCGAGAGTGCCTTTTGTTCCTGCTGCGGATTTTCATATTTGGATTATATCCTTTTCTTGGTGCTGCCCTGGACAAAGGTCCTTCCTGCACATCGATGAATCCTGGTGAAGGCTGTGTCTGCTCCGTATTGAGGTGAAATTTTCCTTGGGATGGTTGATTTTTGCTTATGGGAACCGAGGCTTTGGGAGGCTTTGGAATGTAACTTTTCCCGGTGGGGAACTGGCCTTGATATGCGATGGCCCCCAGGAACCTCCCAGCTATCTTTAGGTGTGGTACTTGACATGTTTTTATCGATGATCTTCTCCTGCTGAGTGGTTTCAGGATTGCCGAGCTAGGTTTGTTGATATGCTAATTAAGGCCTTTTTCTGTGGCTCCGGTGCTCGAGTCTGATGAAAACACTCTTTTCCTGGCAGTGGCTAAAAAGTTCCCTTATTTTATCTCTTTATTTTATACAACCTACTTATACCAAATAAACACGAATTATAACAACATTGTGATATATGTTATAATTCGTGTTTATATAAAAGGATTGTATGAAATAAAAATAAAGTAAAAAGAACCTTAAAACACCAAGCACCCGGGGCCATAGACAACGGCCGCAATTAGCATATCAACAAGACCTAGCCCGGCGAGCTCCACAACGGACGGGAGAAGGACCTGTTAAGTACCACACATCAGACAGCTGATCACCTCCGCTGGTTCCCATAAGCACTCCCAAGGAAAATTACACCTCAATGCAGAGCAGACACAGCCTTCATCAACATGCAGGAAAGACCTTTGTCCAGGGCAGCACCAGAAAAAAGATTTAATCTAAATATGAGAATCTGCAGCAGAAACAAAGGAAATTCTCGCCTCAGGCCAGGAAAAACTGTATAAAGCTGGACTCTTTGAGATGGCAGGTTGTGAACACAAGGGGATCTGATGCGGTAGAGATCAGATCAGCGTGTGTGTCCACCCAGTGCCGACCCCGGGCTCGGCGCTGTCGTGTTTTCGCTTGTGGCTTCCCAGGACCGTATTTTCGGTCGCAAAAATAAAAATTGCTTTTTGCTATTTAATTCGACTTGATTTGGTTATTATCTATAACAATTTGGTGACCCCGACGTGATCCTGATTTGGGGTTAGGGGGGGACCTGCTTTCTGTCCAGGAGGCGCCTCGCTGATTTCAGCGACCTGGCGGGAGCGGGGAACTCCCCAGCACCATTCAGGAACCCGAACTAAAACCAGAAGCCACAAACGAAAAGGGGGGAAACGGGCCCAGAGCTCTCGGATAACCGCGGCAACTTTTCACTCATAAAACTCGACGTGCACGAAGAATCCACGCAGGAAAAGGAACCGTAAGTATTGCGTGGTTGAGTGAGGTGTGACTGAGCGCGTGGGTGAGACGTGATTTATCACGAAGCGAGTGCGGACCCCGAAATCGCAGTTCCACCATCCCGCGAGGGATGTGGTCGGTTGAGGGGGAAGCGAACGTTACGTGTAAAAACTCTAGCCTAAAACTAAGGGTGTTTTGGGGGTCGGTCACGGGGGGATCGGGAGGGAGGTACGTTTCCTAGGATTTGGAAAACTGGTAAACCTCTCGATCGGGGGCTAGCTCAAGCCCAGAAAAAGAGAGCTCATCTCCTTTTGAAAAGATCCACGGAACGGTTCTCTGTGTGAGGTGAGTAGATTGGAAAAATTGAAATAAATAAAGTTTAAACTGCAGTTCAATACTCCTCAGATTCGGAAGGTCCCAGCGTGAAACACGGTAAGAAGATATACTAAGGTAGCTTGAAATTTTTTTTGTAAAAGAAATGGGACAGAAAAAGAGCAAACCCCGGAGAAAAACCCCGGAGAAACTGAAAAAGAAAAAAAGGTAAGTTGCCCGAAATAACAAAGGACAGCCCACTGGGTTGGATGATAGAACACTGGGAGGGGAGTCCCCATAAGAAAAAGCAAGTCTAAAAAAATTAATCTATTATTGCATAAAGATTTAGGGAACGGAGGGAGCAGCTGCGAGTCCCCTGTGTCTTCCACTCCCAGAGCGAGTGCGGGCGGGCAGTGAAGGCGATCGGGAGCGTGTATCGACAGCGGCGGGGGGGGCGAGTGGTGTCTGTGTGTTAAGCAGCCAGACCGAGCGCGGAGGTGCGGGTCCGGGAGCGTAGCCTGTGGGGGCTGAAAGGCCCCGGGGACTCAGCGTTGAAGCAGGAGCGGCCTGGCCGCTGGTCCCTGCGAGGCTGCGGGATGCCCTGGCCCTGTGCTGCTGCCCGTGCTGCTGCCGGGGCCGTGCGCTGGGAGCACTGGTGGGAGAGGAGCGGTGTTTAAACTGCAACAGGACAGAGACTGACTAGCCCTCAGATACAGTGTCTGATAGAGAGAGAACAAGGGTAGAGAAATATCTGGGAAATGCAAATTGTAAGCTTCTGTTTTCTTGTGAATTCTGCTAGAAAATGAGAGTAATACAGAAAAAGTCGTGAAAGTTTGCTGAATGTATGAAATGAGTTTGAAAAGCATGAGTTTCTGATTGTGTTTGTAATTTACCGGGAAAGTATTTAACGGAACATTGAAGAGTGTGGTGAGGAGGTGGAAGAAAGGGGGAAGAGAAAGATTCCTTTGTTCCATGTTAGAATTTTGAGTGCTTGGGAGAGCGGTTGAGGCAATCTGGGGAGATGATGTGGAGTTCGCGCTTCTCATGTGCACTGTTCTCTGTGAATCAATCCTGCTCCCCGGCACGCGTAAAGAGAAATGCCTGAAAGAAAAGAGAGAGACCTGGCCCTTCCCAGGAATGTGTGCTGGTGCTTTATACTCAGGGAGAGCGCTGAAGTGATTTAAGGTTGTGAGCAGAGCAGCTGGAAAGGGTGTTACTGTTTTATTTTGCTCCTCTCAGAAAAACTCAGCCCCTTTTGAGGAGAGGGGCGTCCTCAAGGATGGTGCTCGGAAATGTCCTGGTATTTAAAATGAAAACCGATGGTGTTGCTCCACTGTGGCCAAGTGTGGGGATGAAACCTCATTCCCAGGTGCTCTGTGAGTGCAGAGTCCCAGCTCCAGCAGCTCTTCCCAGCCCTCTGGAGCTGTGTGTGCAATGCTGGTAGTGACACTAGTGTCCCTGTAGTCCCCAGGACTGTCAGAGCCAGTGGGACACTTGGATTTCTAATATTGTCTAGTTGAATTAACTTTGTTCATTAACAAAAGCTGAATTAAGATGTTCTTAGGAGTGTTTCACATGTGTAGCTATTCCTAAACCAATGAAGTTGCAGTTGTTTTTGATATGTGTGAAAAGGATGTAGAAAAGAGCATTCTGCTCTGTGTCTACTT
This sequence comes from Catharus ustulatus, assembly GCF_009819885.2. Classification (NCBI taxonomy): domain Eukaryota; kingdom Metazoa; phylum Chordata; class Aves; order Passeriformes; family Turdidae; genus Catharus; species Catharus ustulatus. The sequence continues at coordinate 45,583,628 of NC_046262.2, read as the reverse complement.
CCTCCCACCATCCTGAAGGAATTTCATCTTAAATCCAGAACTGTCTGGATGTGATGTGTGGCAGATGCAAAGCAAGTTGTAGAGCTAAAGTTTTTACAGGAGCTGTTGGTGTGTGAATTTTCCCTTCTCAAAAGCCTGTGCTTTGGTTTTTCCTTTTCTTCAACCTGTTTAAGTTAAGAAGAGATGTATGTTTTAGTAAAGTAAGATGGCCCAGGAAAAGATCTGGTGGGGCAAAGGTCAGAAATAAGATGTTTGAACCTGGGAGAGAATGTAGTGTCTATGTAAAAGTAGAAAAGTTTTATCAAGGTATGAAGTTTTTATCTCTCTTCTCTGGGAAGGTTTTTTCTTGTCCTTTTAACCACAGACACAGCAGTCCGGACAGCAGAAAAAAGCTGGACACACGCCTCCAGAATGAAGAGGATAGAGACAACTAAGGAAACACCCAAGTGGAAAGTGGCTTCCTCCCCTGGAGACCTCAAGATGAAATTGCGCCGAACAAGCCGATAAGCAACCTAAATCAAACACTGTGTATAGCTTCCGGGTGCAGGTGTTTTCCTTTTGTTCATTTCAGGTGCCAGATCTGTCGTGGGGTTTGGGTTACACATTGTGTATGGGGAGGTCCAACCTGGAGGGCTCTGTACTAAGTGTTTTGAAAAGAGCTGTCTCTGACTGACCGAATTCTAGTACTTGCCACTGAATTGAATATTGTTGAACTAGATTCTGTAGAGCGATTTCTCTTATACCAACACGGGATTAGTGGGAAACTAAATTGCAGAGCTGAAATTTTAAGAGTGCCAGAGAACAAATAAAATACCTCGTTGGACAGACACGATAAAATTATTGAAGTGGGATGTCTTTAAGAGGCAGCATGCAGCTCGGACTTTGCTTTGGTCCCCTGAAGAATACCTCTGCTGCCAAGAAGATGGTTTCCCTCGCCGCTAGCAGACTAGTGGGCATAGGCAGAGGCAGAGAAGTACACCTGTGGGGAATCCTGGTGAGCCTGAGCCTAGTCATGTTCCCACCGATTTAACGCATACCCAAGGAATTCTGCGAACTCTGCGGCACAAAACCGAACTCTGCGGCACAAAACCGTAGCAATGAGTGTGGGGGATGCCCACTAATTAGCACCTCGACTCGCTCTGTCCTGGCCAACTGCACCCATAAAGGAAAGGAGGAGTACTGTACCTTTAACGGCACTCAGTATGTGAAGTGTAAATGGAGGAAAAAAAAAAAGATATGCTATGATCTCAAGGCAAGACATGGGAAAGGGCAGTCAGGGACATTCGCTCACAATATCCAGAAGAGAAATGCCAATCAAACACCTCTTCCCACTTGTAGACAATGTAATCCCTTGGTAAGGGTAGGGGGAAAACAGAAGTCTGTATTTGTGGCTTATTTTCGGGTGAATGAGTTATGCTATGACAATACCCGATTAGGTATGTGTGTCATGGAAGGGAAAACATATTGGGTGGGCAAAAATCTTAAGTTTGAGAATAGATTGATCTCGGATGGTAAACCAATCATCATCAACCTACTTGAAAAAAGATGATGAACGGGTTTGTGCCCAATTCAATAACACTTTTTGTTTCTCCAGAAACAAGGAAAACATAGAGCCTAAAAGCAAAATAGATCAAATAACCTTAGAACAAAATGTTGTATTGAAATTGATTATGGAGAAACTATAAGACATCTTGCTACAAAAATAAAAAGGGTGACACATGTCCCTGCCCAGAAGTGGAATTTCATTCTCCAGGCATCTTAGTAAGAACAATTATTCTTGGGAGCATGGTAGAAAAAATTGTGTCCTTTATCCTGTGATCAGTAGCTAGAGTCATCTTCCTACCATGCTTGATACCTTGTTTCATCAGATTAATACACTCAGTGGTGCAGAGCATGCAAATAGCTACTATGCCCATGGACCCAGAAATTGCATCTGGGAGAGCGAATGGCAAGGCATCCAAATTGCTGAAATTGGAAGAACGGGAGGTAGATACTAGTGCAGTAGAGGCACTTGCAAAATTTGAAAAGCAAATAGGGAAAAATAAATGCTCTTACGTAAATTATCGAGAAGAGTCAATAGAGAAATGGGATAGCAGTGATGAGTCTGAAGAAAACTGAGAGGGGAACATGAATTAATTTGGTTATATAGAAGGGGAGGGATTGTGATATATGTTATAATTCGTGTTTATATAAAAGGATTGTATGAAATAAAATAAAGTAAAAAGAACCTTAAAACACCAAGCACCCGGGGCCATAGACAACGGCCGTAATTAGCATATCAACAAGACCTAGCCCGGCGAGCTCCACAACGGACGGGAGAAGGACCTGTTAAGTACCACACATCAGACAGCTGATCACCTCCGCTGGTTCCCATAAGCACTCCCAAGGAAAATTACACCTCAATGCAGAGCAGAAACAGCCTTCATCAACATGCAGGAAAGACCTTTGTCCAGGGCAGCACCAGAAAAAAGATTTAATCTAAATATGAGAATCTGCAGCAGAAACAAAGGAAATTCTCGCCTCAGGCCAGGAAAAACTGTATAAAGCTGGACTCTCTGTGATGGCAGGTGGTGAACACAGGGGGATCTGATGCGGTAGAGATCAGATCAGCGTGTGTGTCCACCCAGTGCCGACCCCGGGCTCGGCGCTGTCGTGTTTTCGCTTGTGGCTTCCCAGGACCGTATTTTCGGTCGCAAAAATAAAAATTGCTGTTTTGCTATTTAATTCGACTTGATTCGGTTATTATCTATAACAACATATATCACAAGTTTATCTATCAAATATCAAGAAACAAATGATTTTCCAAAGTCACACAATAAAGCTGATAGTAAACTAACTGAATCCTTCCTGTTCCTAACTATAGTGGGGTGCTCCTTTGAGATGCTCTTCCCTTTAGTTGAAAGGCTGACAGTTTTACAGGTTTTCTTGTTTCCTTACTCAAATGGCTGCTTCCTGATTATTAGCAAGAAGCCACACCCATCCTGTCAGACCCAGACTGAGCTAGACTGACCTGGCATCTTTGACTGCCATGTCTAAATACTGTCAACTGTTATGCCTCAGTACAGAACAGATGCCCCTTAAAACAGTCACAGCTGGTTTTATACACAACAGACTGTCTATTCATGCAACACAGATGGCTAAGAAAAAACAACTCAGGGCTTTGCTCTTTTCCCTGGCTTCATGTCAAAATAAAATCAGAGGTTTGATTTTCATATTATTAGAGACATGACCTGTGTCCTTCCTCTGTGACAGAGGAAGGCTTCTGCAACACACAGGACAGTGTCACAGTCGGAACAAATAGGTAGAGAAGCTGAAGAATGCTCCAGGGGTCTGTCTCATCTACCTGGAACATTATCCCAGAGGAGAGCAAGGTGTCCACATAGCATAACACTGCTCTAAGCACATGCAGAGATACAGAAAAAAATCTGCTTCTGGGGACCGTCGTGTCCTCTGATATAAGGAGAAGGAAATCTTTTTATCATCACATATTGCAAAATTATGAAACACTCAAACGCCCTGATTAACAGTACCTAAGAAGATAAGGATTTAAAAAAAAAGAAGCAAACTGTATAGATATTGAAAAAAAGAAGAAGAGTATAGACTAGGCCTAGAAATCTAGGATTTATGGTTCTAGAGTATTTTTCCACTAACCCATAACTCATCTGGAATGCACTTAGCTGTCTGTGTTGCAATCTTCTATATTCTGAGGCTTCTATTTAGAAAAAACAGTTTAAACAAGAATGAAATCTGGTTTCTTGTACATGGATAATCTAAAGAAGATACTTTATGTGCCTCAAGCAAAGCACATATGCCCATATGCATAAATGCCTTACTGAATAGGGATTAAAGTAATCCAGACGTTTTCTACAGCTGAAAGATTTGCCATTGATGTGCATGCACTGTGTTCCTGAAACACCAAGGAACATGTGAATTTTACTTCCAGCTTTACAAAAAGACAGAAACTACAATTAAGTAGAAAATGGATATATCATAGAATCATGGAACGACTTAGATTGGAGTGGACCATAAAAATTGTCTAGTTCCAACCACTCTCTCATGGACAGGGACACCTTCCACCAGGTTGGTCCTTTAACATCCACAGCTTCTCTGGACAACCTCTTCCAGTGCTTCACCACCCTCACAGCAAAGAATTTCTTCCCAATATCTAATTTAAACCAGCTCTTCCGCTTTAAGTACCTTCTTCCTTGTCCTGTCACTACATGTCCTTTTTTAGTAGTTTTACATCTTTCTTGTAGGCTCCTTCTCTTTCCAGTTGGTTTCCCTCCTCCTCTGCTGCAGCAGCCCTTCCCCTGCTGAAAGGCTTCAACTAGGTCGCCCCAAAGCCTTCTCTTTTCCAGGCTGAATAATCCCAATTACATCAGTCTATCCCTATAGGAGAGGTACTCCATCCCTATAATAATTTCTGTGTCCCTCCTCTGGACTCCCTCTAGCCATTCCATGTCCTTCCTGTGCTGGAACCCCAGAGCTGGATGCAGGGTTCCAGCTGGGTCTCACCAGAGCAGAGCAGAGTAGAGGGGCAGAATCCCCTCCCTCCCCTGCTGCCCACGCTGCTTTGGATGCAGCCCAGGACACGTTTGGCTTTCTGGGCTGGGAGTGCCCATGGCTGGGTCATGCCCAGCCTCTCATCCACCAGTACCCCAAAATGCTTCTAAGGAGGGCTGCTCTCAATCATCTACCAGCCTGTGTTAATACCTGGAGTAAATTTATTATAGCAGTTTGATGGCTAGAAAACAAAACCAATTACGTATATGCTAAATCTTTAGAATTCTCATTTGAAATAATGTAATTTTTGCTGTGAGACAATTACAGACAAAAGTGTGTTCTTCGCTGAATTTTCTCTTATTAATGTATGAGGCCTACTGACATCCTATAAAGACTGAAAATTCAAGCAGGACATGAAAAATGATCCTTATTTAAAAAACTGGTGTGCAACTTATGTCTGGGTCTTAAAGATTTCCCCAGAGATGTATATGAACTGGGCTAAAACTATATGAATGCTAATTTGAATAGAACAGGAAAGGAAGACTGAACCATGTTCCCAGTTCCTGTTGCAAATAGCAAGCAGCTCTCAGAATATTGCTCATTTTTATATTAACTCTATTCCGATAAAAATGACTTCAAGTTAGTTGTGCTGTCATTTCATTTAAATGGGTAAAGCAACATGAATTATCGGAAATTAACTACCTCATGTTATGTTTAAAAAAATGCATCCACATACTAGAGTTGAGTAACCTTGACATTCACTCTCTAACTTTCCTTTCCTAAACCTCCGCATAAGGCAGGTTTATGAGCTGCAGATTGAGAGTTTGCCAGTACTTAAAAAAGAATATGCTCTCTTCTTCCACTCAGGTGAATTTGGGGTTTTGTTTATTCTTAGCACCCTCTCTGTTCTACACATCTTCACAAGTGTCCTCAGTTTACTCTAAATGAATTTTAATTTTCCACAGATCATTATCATCTTCTGTCCACAGTTGTAGCAAGCCAAGTCTTAATTCAAACCCAAAGCAACACTGCAGGTGATTGATGAGTAGAAAGAGTTCTGCAAAGTGTACATAGAGAGAATACCATTCTAACTGCAAACTTCTTTCTAGAGCTACAAGCACCCACCTGGAAAAGCCATAAATAGCACGTCCCATTGGCTTTTATTCAGTCAAGACCAGAAGTTCCTTGAGAAGTGGGTAACAAAATCTTCAATCTAGTAGTCTAGAAGTTATCTGCTTATTTTTGATCCTGTAGTTGAACACATGCAACAATCTCACTCTTTAGGATGTGAGCACAGGTTCTGGAAATTGACAATTTTCTTGGAAGGTGGGTGTCTTGAAGCTTTAAAACCACTTGTATGACCTTCATGCTTTGAGTGATCATGTCCATCATTTCCTTGTCTGTTTCTGAGATGCTGGTGTAAGTTTCTTCATTCTCAAGCCACACTCACAGTGTCAGAGCAGAAGGTCACACAACTCAGACACACTAGGAAGTAATCTCCCTCTCTAATGGACAGCAAAGATCACTCATTCTGCACACATGCCATTCTTACTGGTACTGCTTTACTCTTTCATGAAAAAAGTGTGGAATGTAAACCAGGCAAAGACAGCAAAATCAAAATTATAAATCAAAAACTAGTGGTATTAAGCCCAAAACTGCTTACTTTTTTGCCATGGAACTTGTCTAAATTTGCCTCATATAATCAAGGTCAGTGTCCAGATAAACAGGAGAACTACTAGGAAAGGAATCGGCACCAGCACAATGAGAAGAAAAGAAAAATTTTATCTGTGAATGGTAGCCCAACTTTCAAGTAACACAATATTGTTGTTTTCTGTACACAGATGAAGTATGAGACACTATTCTGTGAAATTCTCTGATCTAATGAAATTGTCAGTGTCACTGTACCAGTATGTTGGAAACAAGGAGAAGAGTAAATGAGATCTTCAGCTACAAGTATCTTTGCTTTGGGTCTTTACCTGCTCCTGTTAAGGCAAGGACTTCTGGAACTATGATGTTGTGCTGTACCAGCCAACATTACGCATAACTGAACCTTGTCAGATAAATCTTGTCCAGTGCAAGAAGACTCCTGAACAGATGAACTGCTGGCTTTCAATGGCATTCTTCACTGTAGTCTAAGAAGAATTTATTTTATGGAGAATTCTCATAATTAGGAATTGCTCTTTCTTAAAACTGACAGTAGGTTTAGGATGCTTTGTTTTACAAATAAGGTCCGAAAATATTTTCTGTTGCTATCTCCTTGAGTTAACGTATAATGTTTTGAAGAAAAAGCTCTTTGTGAAATGCATAGAGACTCTTAACATGGTACTATTACGAAACATTATGGTCCTATGAGAAACAGACAAGAATAGGACAAGACTGCCAATTGACTCTCCAGCTTGAGAGTTGAGACTAAATTTGTTCTGTTATATCTCAGACTAGTGACTTAAACAAAAGCAGTGAGATGTAATGACCCAATGCCTTTCTATTCTTCAAATTCCCATTGCTCATTCTCTGCTAGACCAACCTGTATGTCTGTTATAGCAAGAGATGGCAGTTATTGCATCTGTTATTATCTTACTGTCTTAATTTGGCAGTCTAGTTCTGAACACAGAGTTGATTTCTACTTGGTGTGTTTCTTAAAAGGCAAATTCCTCCAAAATTTCAGAGTACTTAATGTAATACATTCTTTGCTCCAGCTGAATGTTTAATGAAATCCCAAGATTTTGAATATGAAGAAGTTCCCATTCATTTCTAATAAGGCGGGACAAGAGAAAAACATTAATACATATTATGCACCAAGTTATGTTTGACTGATTACTGACAAATCAGCTTGGCAGAAACCCATAAACACGCACATGGGAGGGAGGATGCACAATTCAGGTGAGCTCTCGCCCTGCCCTGACTGGGATTGGCAAAAAATACTGGACAAACTGTAAGGCATTCAGTGGCAGACACATATGTGCATAATGTGCCACTGCCACTAAAAAGATACGTTGCTTAGTTAATCTGCACAGGAACCTTCTGAGAATGACCTGCTTTGACTGCTTTCCAGTCTATAGCTGGAAAGCCAAACGTTTTTTCCCATTAAGCAGTGCAGAAAAAGCGTGATTCAGAGCAGCCAACAATTCAGTGAATGGATTCCACCTCTACATACTGCAAAAGAAAACCTATTTCCTGCAAGAGCATGTAGTAGAGACTTAGTAGGCAGGTGGTCAAAATCAGCACTGGCAGAAGCTTGGAAGTGCTCATCAGAGTTGGTTATGAAGTAGAGTTTTATGTACACAGCCAAATTAATGTGTAACTGTCATTTTCAGATTTTTGAAGAGGTTAAAGTGTAGTCCTATTACATGAAAATTCATGTGTTTGGGCATCACAAGGTATAATCAGATTAATTCTTATTCAGGTTTAATTTCTTTATTCAGGTTTTTTTTTTCTTTATCCATTCCTTTCTTCATAGATATTCCTACTGATTTCATAATGACATACTTGGTATTGTCAAAGACTGTGGTAGAAACAGGTAGAAACAAATGTGAATAGATGGAAAATAGAAACATGGACACAGCCATCCCAGGGATGGACATGTCCTCTTGTGCCATTTAGATGAAATGTTGCTGTCCTACTATATTCAGCCAGTAACTATGTCCATCAAGTAATTGGTCAGACAAGCATAGGTGGCTTTGGGAAAACAACTGGAGGTGGATGATTTTAAAATTGAAAAGCCTAGATGGATGCTTTAATCCACTCTAAACCACTAAGGCACTAGGTAGCTGCATTCTGTTCCTAGATACCCATTATCTAATGCAAAACCAATTATCTAATGCAAAACTTATATAACCCATATATCTGGTTTCTTCAGTTTCATGAAGGCACTGGGCAGAACACAGGATGCCTTCAGCTATGTTATGCACATTAATCAATGAAAAGATTTATGAACAACTTGCAACAAGTGGAAGTTGTTCCATTTGAAAGCAAATGGAAGCAAGCAAAATACACTTTCAAAAAACTTGAATAATATTCAGGCGGTAAGGGCTGGTGAAATGTAAAAGAAAGGTCATATTTCAAAGGCAAATAAATCTCTCAAGGAAAAGTTTGCTGAATTCTTCCATTTATACAGACATACTCCTGAATTATTTTAGGATAACAGATGCTACCTATAAAAAATTGGTGGAATTATTCTCAACAGATAACACAGAGTGATGAAGAAGTACATTGTTAATTGACAACAAACTCTCCTTGTCTTTACTCTTGAAGTGGGGACAGTCACTGGAATCAAGCTATCTCCACCGATGTCAAGAGATATTTGTGTAAAGAACTTGCACATATCCTGTTTCACAATATCTGCAACATTTTTCTCTTCCAGAAATGGTCAGAGGTATTGAGGACAGACTGAAAGAAAGAAAGGAATCCCAAGACACCTTGTCTTTTCATTATTTCCTTCTGCAGGAGATGCTGTTGGCAGGGTATGCTCTCGTTGGAGTGGCACTGCTTCTATGCAGAGCTGAAATGCATGCTTGTGGTGCTCCCTTTAGACTATGGCCGCAGGTCACAGAGGTCACTGGGACAGAGGCTTGGGGGAATTCTCTCCTGCCTCTTTTCACTTGTCCACCAATAGTGTGTTTAGCTGATACAGCTCCTCTGCCAGAGAGCACTTGCTCATAGTGCCTGGCTCTGAAGTAGGGCTGGAAGGCTTCCTAAAGAGGGAAAGGATTCCCCATCTTCTTGATGAAATGCTGGCTGCAGCTGAAGAGTCTTGCAGGTTCTCAGAAGCTTACCTGCAACCTGTGAAGCATTAAGGCACTTATGCTTAGTGCTGAACCACTAAGGAATTTATCTAGCACAACACTGCTATTCATTTTCTTGTTTGGGGGATTTGTTTTGTGGATCAGAATGCAGGGATAATTTGTATAGAATGATACAACTGAAATTGCCTAAGGTGACCCAATTGTAATAAATTCAGTTGTGCTTTCCCTCAGTTTATTAGATGCAATTATTTCTGGCAAGATGTGTCAGAGATTATACCATCAGCGGAAGCTGAGGACTGGCTATATGAGTCTTTTTTCAGCCAACATTTTGGCATTTCATGTAGTGCTGTTCAGACTGAAGATGATCTGTTACCAGATTTTTTTATCTCCCAATAAATCTGATTCTTACCACAAACAATACACAAAGAAGACAACACTGCATAGTGGCTGTGAAGAAGATTGGGATTTGAGAAATGTGTGTTTTCTCTCTCCATTATTTATTCCTCGATTTTGACTGCTAACTCTACATCAAAGAAAATGTTTTACATAATGCTTGGCACTGAGGGTGTAAGACAAGGTCTCCAGAGGCAGTTAAAGCAGTAAGATATATATGTCAGCAGTTCTGACATTGAGATTTTTTTGCATACATTAATCTTTTGTCTCCACTGATTAAAGTTGAAAACTAAGATTGAACTCTGTAGGTCAAGTGTGACTTTGTTATTATTACACTGATTTCAGAGTCATCAATCAGTTTGCCTCATTCAAAAGGTGACTGTGTAAAGTTCGGAAAGATTTTCACATTTAACTGTTTTCCTTCCAATTACATGCGTGTTATTTCAGTTAATGGTGAATGTTTTCTCTTTCTCGAAACAATCTTCATTGAGAGCTTTATTCAATATTTTTGTCTGTTTGATTCAGATGAAGAAGCACTGTTTTTCAGCATTATTATTAACATACATGTTGCTGTTATCATCATCATCATCACCATCATCATCATCATCATCATCATCAAATAGTCCAGCTTTTTTTCCTCTGTTTTCATAGCTACATGCATCCAAACTCATCTCTACAGTGGAGACAAACATCTTAACAGCTCTCCTGCCTGTCACTGAAATACTACTTGCACGATATTCACCTGAAATTAAATCTGTGTAATTCCAGAAAGATTTGCCCAGTAACAGACAAAGTCTTTGGCTGGATAAATGTATTTCAGATAAAATCAACAGCCTTTTTAAACAGAGGCTTGATAAACCGTTTTCATTTTTTCTAATGAGAAAACTAATAAATTAAGAAGCCAACAAAATACCGAGGAGAAGCCATTTCACAGTAGGCAACAGAGAGCTCTGTCGAGTGAGAACAAAATAGCAATGTTTCTGTTAATTGTCAGGATAGCTGTTCTGTGACCAACTGTAATTTCTTGGAAGATGGTATTTTTAGAGCTAGTCTATGGTAGCTAGCTGTCAGCATGTAATAGCAATGTAAAGTGATCTATTGCCCACAACAGTGAAACTGATGAGGATTTAGTGGGAATATTGTATGCATTGAGTGCCTTGATCTTTTGCAAAGCACTCTGCAAGTCCTGGATGAACAAGATCCCGAAAGTGTCAACAGTGTTTTATTTATTTTTATTTGTGTAAATATGAGGAAGAATGAAGCAGAATGTTGGGTCCCAGATGACACTGCCACTCAGGACCTTAACAGACCAGTATGTGAGCTACACCCTTGTTGGCAGGCCTTTGTAATCTTGAAGTCACTGCTCTTTCTGCTTCGAAGCAGCAGGAAACTTCAAATAACATCAAAGCTATAGGGATCCAGTGCCAGGCATCATAATATTTACTTTCCCCATCTAGAATGAGTTCATTCATTAGTGTCATGAAAATAATGGTAGACTCATTCTAACACTGTTATAGATGCCTGAGTCAAAGGTCTTGATGAAGAGGAGAGTGCAACAAAGACCTGAATGTGACAGCCTACTTTTAATTTTATCATCTCTGGGTGTTATGGCTTATTGTTCTCTTCCTTTGTTCACTTTGCTGGCATTTAGACCAAGACTGAACAATCACTTAATAGTAACTGAAGCATGTCCTGTTCACTACAGAGTTTCAAAAACAACAAGAGAGGAAGGCTAGTAAAGCATTCATAACCTTGGACTCAAAAGTCTGACATGAATTTGGCAGTGGAGAGCTGAAGGAGGAAATTAACAAGAAAATATATAGAGAAAGAACTGCACTGCAAAAAAAGAGCTGTAAACTATTCACAGGGAGATAAGAGAGACATTTTCCTTGTCTTGGGATTGTAGTATAAAACTAAAGTCAGGCTTGCCTTTGGGTGTATAATTCTGGCTTTTCATCTGCAACAGGGAGGCATTGAATTAATTGCTTAGGCCCCTTATTATACTTAAGTCAAGGGATGGAATATGAGCAGCAAGATAGGTTTGACTGGCCAATATCAGATAAGCACAGTAGAGAAAATGTGAACTGCTTCAGAACTGTTGATTAGCTCTGTAAACTCAGACAGCAGAAAGAGGAGAACCGCAAAAAGAAGAAAAGTGATTTTCCCTTGAGTTACGACTGACTGCTTTGCTCTATACTGCTTGAATATTATTCAAGCTTTTTGGAAGTGTATTTTGTTTGCTTCCATTTGCTTTCAAATGGAACAACTTCCACTCCAAATTATGCTTCGTGGTTACTAAAGGAAATGGGTTACAAATTTTAAAGCAAAGAGCTTACTCTTTCTCTATTATATTCTAAGGAACTTCTTTTACAACATTTGTCGTATAATGGGAAGCCTTCACAAATACTCAGTGTCTCAATTTTCAAATACTGAAAAATTAATTTGCTTCAAATATAACAGTTTAAGAAAGTTGGTTCTACTTATCCGCTTTGTAAGTTTATGTTTTTAGGTGTTTTCTTTTTCTCCAATTAATGTCAGTACTTTTACTTTCAAAACACAAGTATTCACCCCAGAAAGTCCCTTCTCAGCACCTACAGGGACCACACACCAGTTTGAAGGAGTGCATGTGGGGAGGTGTGTGTGTGTGTGTGTGTGTGTGTGTGTGTGTATATGTGTGTCTTTCCTTGAAACACAAATAGTCATAACTTTATCTTTTTCTCCTCTCTGGTGGGATGAAACAAAAACTGTAAGCTGACTCTGTCTAGCAACATAAATAACAGACCATGGAGAAAACATGGAAAAGATATGTAGGAGAAAAGTCCCAACGGCCATATCAAGTTGTCTTAATAGAATCAGGGGGAGTATTTAAAGATGTTAGTACATTCTTTCTTGTTCCTAAACTTCTCCCTAAACACTGCACCAGACTAGGGTCTGACCAAATATGTCGCTTCTTCTGTTCTTACAGACTAGGGCAGGGAGGAGACAAATACTGTAGTCCATCTTTGAAAAAAGGCAGATCTGTCACTGGTTTAAAACACTCAGTTCTCGACCCACTTGCATACTTTCGTGTATTCATATAGGGATATGGGTGCTGCTTTCTCCTGCTTTAATGCCTTGCATGCGTGTCCTCTTTCTTTAGCACTCTGTAATCTGTTTACATGCTTTAGCCTGTAGCTCAGCAATACCACCACTGCAGATAAGAAGAGTGCTTGGACAGGAGAAGATTCTCTTCATTATGAATCTCATGTGAGCTTACCCATCAAGCACTGTTCACTTAACTAAACACATGCAAAGGTTTGCAAAATACAGGAAAGAGAGGAAAGGCAATGCCATTTTGCTGACTGGACAAAGGACAGAGCCATCAGTCCTATCTGTGAGAGCTACAGTAAGATGCATTGCTACTAAGTATTTGCAGTGCAAATATACATACTGCACACATACTGAACTGCTTTGCAAGTCCTGTCATTGTTTTTAGATACAATAATGGCAACTAGTAGGAAGCAGTAATTCTGACAAAGGGTTCAGTGGCACTGCAATAGAGAACTTCCAAAGACAAATTCCCTCCTCAGAGAAGAGAGGTCTGAGTAATATTTTTCACTGATACTCAAAATGTCCCAAAAGGTATCAACACTACTCATGTATGGTGGGATTATCTATTCTATAGGATGTTCCAACTAAAAAACCATCACTGGGCTCAGAAGCCTCAGGTCTTTTGGCTGTTCCTTGAAGCACCAGTGCACGAAGCAGTTAACATGACCAGCACTTGACGTCCATCATCATTCAGCCAAGCATTCAAGCACATGGTTGAAATTAACTACCTATGTAAAGTGCTTTGCTAGATCACAGCCTTTCATCCATCTAGGTCTGAGACTGAGTTGTCCTCCTAAGATGGGTCTGCAGGAATGTATAATGGGAAGACCTCCTCCTATAGTTATTTCATTACTTACTAAAAGTAAAGAGAGTCACAACTTGTGGAGAACAAAAACCCAAAAACTTGGGGGCAATGATTTTGAATAGCAACCATGTCTGAGAAGTCATCCAAAATTCTGAAACAACGTCTTCAAAACCCTCAATCAATCAAACAAAGTTGTGTGTCACTCTATTCTAAGCGGAAAAGCCTCCTGTCCTGCAAGAACAGACATAATATTGGGATATTAAAACTTTGCAATGAAAAACTATTTTTAATATAGCAGTTAGCAATATTTCTGCTGACATCCAAATGAGGAATACTAAAAATACCTTCTGTCTATTTCAGAGTAGAATTTTGTATGCATAAAGAAAGCTGCTGTCTTCTTCAAACGCAGAACAGGTCTGACTTCTAAGGCTAGACAGTGGAAAAAAGCAGAGTCTCAGGGCTGTGAGCTTACTCTTTTATACGAAATTAGAGACACTGTTACAGTTGTGTGGCAAATCAGGTCTCTGAATATACAAAATGGCAAGACAGCATGCCACGGCAAATTCTGAATGAGGGTAAATATTTTTACAACCTGTTTATAGACATTGATCACAATGCAGTTAGGTACCCTTCCATCTTAATGAGAATAATGTATCATAAAATTTGAATACTGAAATGAGACTCAGAGTATTTTCTCATATTAAGCAGCAATGTTTATAAAAGGCACTTATTCCCCCAGCCAGCAGAAATGGAACAATTGACTACTCTAATATTACAGACAAATTCTCTCCAGCAGTTTCCACATATGTCAGAGCCAGAAAGAAATTTTTTCCCAATTCAAATGTAGAGGGAGATGCTGTTGTGATTCCTAATGAGAGGAAGAATCACAGTATGAATTCAAATATAAAGATTCTTGCCAATCTCAATGGACAGAAAAGAAAACTTACAACAGTAAGGTCTCCTTCCTTCCTTCCTTCCTTCCTTCCTTCCTTCCTTCCTTCCTTCCTTCCTGGAATCCTTCCTGGAATCCTTCCTTCCTTCCTTCCTTCCTTCCTTCCTTCCTTCCTTCCTTCCTTCCTTCCTTCCTTCCTTCCTTCCTTCCTTCCTTCCTTCCTGGAATCCTTCCTTCCTGGAATCCTTCCTTCCTGGAATCAATCCTTCCTTCCTTCCTTCCTTCCTTCCTTCCTTCCTTCCTTCCTTCCTTCCTTCCTTCCTTCCTTCCTTCCTTCCTTCCTTCCTTCCTTCCTTCCTTCCTTCCTTCCTTCCTTCCTTCCTTCCTTCCTTCCTTCCTTCCTTCCTTCCTTCCAACCTTCCTTCCAAAATTCCTTCCTTCCTTCCAAAATTCCTTCCTTCCTTCCTTCCTTCCAAAATTCCTTCCTTCCTTCCTTCCTTCCTTCCTTCCTTCCTTCCTTCCTTCCTTCCTTCCTTCCTTCCTTCCTTCCTTCCTTCCTTCCTTCCTTCCTTCCTTCCTTCCTTCCTTCCTTCCTTCCTTCCTTCCTTCCTACCTTCCTTCCTTCCTTCCTTCCTGGAGTCCTTCCTTCATGGAATCCTTCCTTCCTGAAGTCCTTCCTTCCTTCCTTCCTTCCTTCCTCCCTGGAGTCCTTCCTTCCTCCCTGGAGCCCTTCCTTCCTGGAGTCCTTCCTTCTTGGAGTCCTTCCTTCCTTCCTTCCTTCCTGGAGTCCTTCCTTCCTGGAGTCCTTCCTGGAGTCCTTCCTGGAGTCCTTCCTGGAGTCCTTCCTTCCTGGAGTCCTTCCTTCCTTGAGTCCTTCCTGGAGTCCTTCCTTCCTGGAGTCCTTCCTTCCTGGAGTCCTTCCTGGAGTCCTTCCTTCCTGGAGTCCTTCTTTCCTGGAGTCCTTCCTGGAGTCCTTCCTGGCGTCCTTCCTGGAGTCCTTCCTTCC
This sequence comes from Catharus ustulatus, assembly GCF_009819885.2. NCBI lineage: Eukaryota > Metazoa > Chordata > Aves > Passeriformes > Turdidae > Catharus > Catharus ustulatus. Next base: position 45,568,197 of record NC_046262.2, on the reverse strand, counting down.
TGGAGTCCTTCCTTCCTGGACTCCTTCCTGGAGTCCTTCCTTCCTGGAGTCCTTCCTTCCTGGAGTCCTTCCTGGAGTCCTTCCTTCCTTCCGTCCTTCCCGGAGTCCTTCCTTCCTTCCGTCCTTCCTTCCTTCCTTCCTTCCTTCCTTCCTTCCTTCCTTCCTGGAGTCCTTCATTCCTGGCGTCCTTCCTTCCTGGAGTCCTTCCTTCCTGGAGTCCTTCCTTGCTAGAGTCCTTCCTGGAGTCCTTCCTTCCTTCCTTCCTGAAGTCCTTCCTTCCTTCCTTCCTTCCTGGAGTCCTTCCTTCCTGGAGTCTTTCCTTCCTTCCTTCCTTCCCTCCTTCCTTCCTTCCTTCCTTCCTTCCTTCCTTCCTTCCTTCCTTCCTTCCTTCCTTCCTGGAGTCTTCCCTTCCTTCCTTCCTTCCTTCCTTCCTTCCTTCCTTCCTTCCTTCCTTCCTTCCTTCCTTCCTTCCTTCCTTCCTTCCTTCCTTCCTTCCTTCCTTCCTTCCTTCCTTCCTTCCTTCCTTCCTTCCTTCCTTCCTTCCTTCCTTCCTTCCTTCCTTCCTTCCTTCCTTCCTTCCTTCCTTCCTTCCTTCCTTCCTTCCTTCCTTCCTTCCTTCCTTCCTTCCTTCCTTCCTTCCTTCCTTCCTTCCTTCCTTCCTTCCTTCCTTCCTTCCTTCCTTCCTTCCTTCCTTCCTTCCTTCCTTCCTTCCTTCCTTCCTTCCTTCCTTCCTTCCTTCCTTCCTTCCTTCCTTCCTTCCTTCCTTCCTTCCTTCCTTCCTTCCTTCCTTCCTTCCTTCCTTCCTTCCTTCCTTCCTTCCTTCCTTCCTTCCTTCCTTCCTTCCTTCCTTCCTTCCTTCCTTCCTTCCTGGAGTCCTTCCTGGAGTCCTTCCTGGAGTCCTTCCTGGAGTCCTTCCTTCCTTCCTGGAGTCCTTCCTTCCTGGAGTCCTTCCTTCCTGGAGTCTTTCCTTCCTTCCTTCCGTCCTTCCTGGAGTCCTTCCTTCCTGGAGTCCTTCCTTCCTGGACTCCTTCCTGGAGTCCTTCGTTCCTGGAGTCCTTCCTTCCTGCAGTCCTTCCAGGAGTCCTTCCTTCCTGGAATCCTTCCTGGAGTCCTTCCTGGAGTCCTTCCTGGAGTCCTTCCTGGAGTCCTTCCTTCCTGGAGTCCTTCCTTCCTTCCTTCCTGGAGTCCTTCCTTCCTTCCTGGAGTCCTTCCTT